>NW_022111324.1:55825298-55854845 GCF_000313985.2 Echinops telfairi
CATATTTACTTCAGAGCCGTGCTCTTCCTTGGGCTTTGCTCCCTTTCTCGCCTCTTCCTGAACACTCTCCCCACCTTTCTTTTTCTGGCTCTGACCTTTCAGTACTCAGCCTGAACATCTTCTAGAAGACCACCAGACTCGCCCCGCACCTCTCTGTGGTGCACCTGAGGTTCCCTCTGCAGACCTTCGCCCGTCCGTAGCCCCTTGTTGCTAAACTGTCCTGTTCAGAAAGCATGCCATCTCCCTCCCTAGGCCCTGACTTCCTCAAAGACAGCAATCAGCGGCGCTGCCCTAGCTGTCGCTGTAAGTGCAGGAGGGACACAGAGCTCGGCATTCAGCAGTGCACACGGGCTTCCTGAGCTGCGCTTCAAGCCACGCCTCCTGACAGGACTCCTTTGGCAAATAGAAAAGCTTACCCTGACCAGACACACAGCCAAGAGGGCATCCCAGGGCTCCGTAGAGCACTGGGGAGTTTGTAAAAAGCTAAATCCCCCAACGTTAGGGCAGTTCAGGCTATGGAGTCCAAGCATATATAGGTCTCGAGTAACTGGTGTGACCTTGGGACTTAATCTCTCTCAGCCTAAAGTGATTAAACATTCCCTCAGCAGCCTCCTTCCCACTGCTAATTACACCATTATGTTTCTAGTTATCTAAGGAAAAACTTGGAAACCATCCTCGAATCCTCTTTCTCTCCTTCACACACTCAGTGGCCCACACTGGGCTTTTGAACATCTCTTAAATCTCTGCCTGCTTCCCCATTTGGACCACCACCTACTTGATCATTTTATAACTTAAAAATTTTTTATTTTTATTTAATTAAGATAATAATACCCACATCTTAGGCTTAAAGACAAATTAAATAGAGAAAAACATTTGCAAAGCTGCTGATTTAGGAGCTGGTAAAAAGTAAGTGATTAATAGACGTTAGTTCTCATTTAGACCCTCCCTAGATTGAGGGAAAATCAAAGATCCTTCTTAACTATGGAATAGTTTGACTCTTTTTCCAGGAACATAGGTTTTGGTTTTTATGTTTTTCAAATAGCTTTTAAAAGATTATGCATTATGCCTAGCTATAATTACTAGTATATAATTGATTTCCATCTTTAAAAAAACCTTTTTGTGTGGATTGAGTAAAGGCGTAACAGAGCAGATCATCAATTTTACATTCAACAATTAATATACATTTTGCTTTATCTCATTGATTATAATCCCCTGCATATAGCACAGCTCCGCTCCCCTCCTCCCTGTTTCTTGCCTCCACTCTGTCTTCTCTCCTAACCCTTTGTTGCTTAGCAAACACCCCCCTCTTGCTCTCCAATGGTTGATTCGTCTCAGGCTCAGGCTCTTCACTAGCATTCTTGCTCCCGTGGTAGACCAGTCTATTGTTTGGCTGGAAAATGGGCCATGGAGTTGTGTTTAGTCCCAAACCTGAAGGACCACTCAGGGTCATAAAGTTGGGCCTTCCTCCAGCCTCTGTTCTACTAGTAAGCCTGGTCTCTTTCTGGTCTCCGCCTACTATGTGCTTTTTATATGCAAGATGCTATAGGCATATTTCCTCACTTAGTCCTCATGGTGGTGGTGGTGATGGTGGTGGTGATGGTGATAGTGGGAACAGTGATGGTGATGATGATGATGATAAGTGTTTGCTCTGACCACATTTTGACCATGTAACAAGCAATGTTCTGAGTCCTTTCTAGGTTTTAACTCCAGTAAATCATTTAGCCATGCCAATAACCTTATGAGGTAGAAAGTATATGCTCATTTTTGAAATGAGACAACTAGACCCAAAGATGGTAAGCAATTTGCTCAAGGTATAGAAGTAATAGTAAGACTAGAATTTAAGTCTGCCTGCTACTAACAGCTCAGATGCCTGACCTCACTATTAAATCTCTCTGTTATTGTTCATAGTTTTGTGAAAAGTTAAGGTGATTTACTCTTTAAAATTTTAATACCATTTTTGGAAATGCAAACTCCTCTCTTTGTGGCCACCGTGATCAGCATATAGTGTTGTGGGGAAGAGAAACACGGGTCACTCTGCACCTCAAGCGGACCTGTCACATTATTGCACTCACTGATGACAAACTGCAAGATGGCAAATATTTTGTGGACTGTCTCCAAAAAAAGATTATCTCTTTATTACTTGCAGGTCCTTGGGGCAAAGGGTAATTATTTAATTATTGCCTTGTCTATACTATACTATACTGTACTTAAACTCACACATGTGGAATCGTGGATACATTTTTATAAGGACTCATTCATCGGTCCAGAGAACAAAGAAGAACTAGGGCTACTTGCTCATTTAGCAAAAATTCACTATGTGCCCGGTCAACTTCAGGCTTTTGGTCATCTGAAGACTCACATATAATTTAGAGTTTCTTTTCCTAAAATGTCCACATTTCAATGAGGACGTCCCCAAAAGAATTGCTGTCATGCAGGACAACACAGGCGTTTCCGTCTACTCATCGAAAATGAGGTCCCAATATCATGGAGATGTTCTTATGGCAGTGCCCAGACTCTGTTCCATTGAATCTCAGCCATGAGCTGATCTGAAAAGCCTCAGCCTGATGTGATAGGCTGTGCTTGGGCAGAGCAGATTCTTGACATATCCCAAAGGCACCAGGCTTCCTGGCCACATGGGAACGCTTCCTTGGACTCGGGTGGGGAAAGGGTTGGACTGGGCTCCTGCTGATGCTGGGTCAGATCTTCCTCCCTGACTGGATGGGAAGCCATTCTCTCTGCTGCACAGGGACATGCGTCATTTTCCCATCTGATTCCGCCCTTCTCCTCCACTGCCCCTCACAAACTCCCAAGCACAGCACTGATGCCCGAGATGGACTGGAAGGCCCTGAGCAAATATTGGCTCTTGAAAGATTAATTATTTACAAATGAACTACAGCTGACAAAAGCCCAGAGCCTCGGTAGCTGGGATGTGGTGCGTGATATGCATGCAGCCAGCTTTCCTCAGGACTGGGCAGGACTGGGCTTCTTTATACAAGGCCAAAAGGGGTAATCAGGATCTCATATTCCCTCTCATATCCATGGAAGTTGAAGTGGGGGGAGGGGACTTGTGGTTTGGGTGTTTTATTGCCCTACAAATATTTCCTAAATAAATGAAATTCCAATGAAGTCCCTTTGGAGCACTCTCTACTGGTGCCAGCATGGTGAGGTTCCCTCCCTGGAAGCAGGGATGGATTACCTAATAAGCAAGGTAACTCACTGATATTGAGTGGATTCCAACACAGGGCAACCCTGTAGGACAGGGTAGAACTGCCTGTGTGAGTTTCTGAGACTGGAATTTTTTTCAAGGGAGGAGAAAACATCGTTTTTCTCCCAGAAGCGGCTGCTGATTCTGAACTGTTGACCTTCCAATTAGCAGCCTCATACATAACCACTATGCCGCCAGGGCTCCTTACATATGGTAAGCCCAGGCTGACTTATGCTTTTTCACTAATTTGTAATGGACAATTTCACCTGTCTTTTACCACACCAAGGAGTTTCCTTCTAGGTTGGCAATTGTCTCCCTCCCAAACTTTGATTCCTATAGAATCAAAGCCTATCTTTAAATTTATAGTCACTCGCAGAGGTAGAGTGCCTAGTAACAAGGGAAAACCATGTGAAGCTGTTCACTGAAGATTAGTGAGCAAGCTCAAGTAAGTCCATACTTACGTGGCTTATTGGATAACCTGCCCCTATCAGGAAAGACGGAGAGGATTCTTTAAGCTACACCTCTCTGCCACCCAACGCCACCAGCCTGTCTTGGCAAGTGACTATGATCTTGAGACAGAGACTGACCTGGAAAAAGAGATGTCTTGATTAATCCTCAACAGAGCGAAGAAAAGGAGGCGGTGACACGTTGACTAAAGCACCTGGGGGCTAACTGGGAGGCGAGTGGTCGGAGCCCATCAGCTGCTTGATGGGAGAGCAGGCCTCACAGTCTGCTCCTATAAAGACGACCATCTGGGAAATTCTGTGAGACAGCTCCACCACGCTGTCAAATGACGTCATTACAAGGCACCCAATGACAATGACAGAGAGAAAGAAACAGTGTGTCGATGAAGGCGTGGGGCTCCCACGGGCACACGGGATAGCAAGTACAAAGAAAGTAGAGAAACCGGAGGCCCCGGGAGTGGAGCTCAGGTATTTCGGAGCTGGGAAAGACTCCGAAAGGACTCTGGCCATCGACAGCACCAGAACTATTCTGTCTGGGCAAGAAATGGCTGAGCAGAGAGAGAGAGATGCTATATTCAGCCTGGGGATTCCCATAAAAAGGAACATACAGGAGACATTCAAGAGAATGCAATGAGTTTATGCTACAGGAGAAAAAAAATGACTGCACTCGGACATGAGAAGATTGTTATGTTTCAGGAATGGATTTTATTTATTTAACTTTTTTTTTTTTTTGCCTGCCAGTCTCTGAGATGGCTCCTGTGGAAGTCAGCTGCACAAAAGAGAACATATAGTCATTCTCTCAGGGGGAGGACAGGGAGCTCCTCTCATGTAATACTTCGTGAAAGCTATGCTAAGGAGAAGCCTATTTGGGAAATGAGAAAGGTTGGGTTGACTATAGGCTGGGGTACTCCCAACCTCACTACACTGTCCTGCCCCAACCAGAATCCAAAACAACACACACACACACTTGAGCACTCACAAGCACATGCTCACATACTTGTATATTTATACAATCACGTTCATAGCTGCTCATTTTAGCACCTCCTCAAACACTCAAAAGGAGTCCTGTTGCCATAGTAGATTATGCATTGGGCTGCTAAGCACAAGATCAGCAGTTCAAAACTACCAGCTGCTCTTCAGGAGAAAGAGGTTTTCTCCTGTAAATATTTACAGTTTTGGAAACCCTACAGATGGGTCTTGGGTGCCCAATCTGTACTCCCCCTCATTCACAATAATTTGATTTTTTGTTCTATGATGGCTAATACCTGATCCCTTCAACACCTCATGATCACACAGGCTGGTGTGCTTCTTTCTTGTGGGCTTTGTTGCTTCTGAGCTAGATGGCCGCTTGTTTACCTTCAAGCCTTTAAGACCCCAGACGCTATATCTTTTGATAGTGGGGACCATCGGCTTTCTATACCACATTTGCTTATGCACCCATTTGTCTTCAGCCATCATATCAGGAAGGTAAGCACACAAAGATATGATTTTTTGTTCTTTGATACCTGATCCCTTCGACACCTCGTGATCGCACAGGCTGGTGTGCTTCTTCCATGTGGGCTTTGTTGCTTCTGAGCTAGATGGCCACTTGTTTACCTTCAAGTCTTTAAGACCTTGGACAGTATATCTTTTGATAGCCGGTCACCATCAGCTTTCATCACCACATTTGGAAAGCTATATCTTAGCACAGTGCCTTGCATATAAAAAGTTGAATGAATGAGCAAATGCATGATTGAAATATGGAATTTATGAATAAATTATCATAGAGAATACTCAGTATTTCTCCCACCACCCTCCTCCCCCCAAATTCATGGAGGCGTGAACATAAAGATCCTCAAATGTGAATCAATTCAACACATATTTGTTGGCAATTAGAACCATGTGCCAGACCCTGCACACAAAGGACACAAAGATGAGTAACATATGGGAGTTATCCTTAAAGAACCCCCGGAAATCCCATCAGACCAGGAATGTCCACGAAGCACAGGAACCCAGCCCTGCACACGCTGTCCCTGGGAGGAGCAGAGGTGGGAGCACCATGAACTGCACCTCAGCCCTAATCTTGCAACAAGGCTGTCTTAAAAGCCATTTTTCAAGCCTGAGAAATATGTTTATGACCTGATAGATGATGCTGGCAAACTCATTTCATCATAAATATCACAGCAGATAATATACTTCAGTGTAAATGATACATCTACCTATGCCAGCATCCTCTGGGTGAGGAATGCTGTTTCAATATGGGCTTCTTAAAGATAAACAAATTACGGCTGTAATTACCCAGCATTTGATTTTCCTTTTTTTTTTCTTTTTTAGGAGCTCTACTTCACCCTAATCACACTCAGGGTGGGAAGAGGGAAGGTTCACTGGGGACTTAGAGAATGGAAGAAAGGAGAACTGCTCCCTCTGAAGTGAGGTGGATTTCAGACACAGGCCTCTGCTAGGAAAGAAACGGCTTAGTATCAAGGACAGAGATGCAAAAAAGAGGGGGATTACGGAAAGTGGTGGTTTCTCACGTATGTATAGTTTTCGAAGATGATTAGGACATAAAAGATATTCTCTCTCAGACAAATAGACATATGTTACACACACACACACACACACACACACACACACACACACACACCCTAGGCATATAGAACAGATCATCAAATTGTCCTAGTGTGGGATAAACAGTGAATGCACTCAACTGCTAACTGAAAGTGGTTCAAGGCCATCCAGAGGCAACTGAGAAGAAAGGCCAGTCAATCTAAAAATTCTAAAAAATCAGCCACTGAAAACCCTCAGCAATAATTCATCTCACTGCCATTGAGTCAATTCTGCTCACAGTAACCCTACAGGACACGGTAGAATTGCCTTCATGGGTTTCAAAGACTCTACTATACACTAAAGCCTCATCTTTCTCCCACAGAGCAATTGGTGGTTTTAAACTGCTGACCTCATGGTTAGCAGCCCAACAAGTAACCACTATACCAGCAGGCCTCCTATTAAAAGCCTAACAGAGCACAATTCTACTCGGACATACCCGAATCAGCATCAACTCAATGGCAACAGCTATTGGCCCTGCAGAGGTTGGGTTTGGGTTTGCCCATTCTCTAGCCTATTCTGACTCCTGAACTTGACACTCCTTTCTGGCTACAGTCTTTCCTGTGTCCTTTCCAAAAGTTTGTCTTTTACTTCAATTTTACAGACACCCCAAATTCTTCATCCTCTGCCATTATTTATTCTACCAAAGAGTTCCTTTGATGGTTTCCGGGCACGTGACAATTCATCCTGGAAGACTGACCCCCACCACATACATGGGAGCACTGGCAGCATAGTGGTCATGCCTTTGGACTGCTAACGTCAAGTCCCAAACCACTAGTGATTCTGTGAGGGAAAGACAAGGCTTTCTACTACTGCAAAAGTCTCGGGAACCCAGAGGGGCAGTTCCACCCTGTCCTATACGGCCACCCGGCGTCAGAATTCACTTGATGGCAGTGTAGTTTCTTGGTTTTTATACACAAGGAAGCAGATTCTATTGCATTAGTACCTTCTGAGAGGGCCAGAGAAAGACTTCAAGATGGGAATAACTAGCTTCTTCTCTTTCATCTTTTGAAAAAAAGTACATTAACAAACAAAAGAGTCCCAGCATACTGTGAGAGACAGCATCCTGTGATAGCACAGGACTGAACATCAGGAGACCTGGGTCTAATTTGGACCCTCATCATTTTTAAGAAAGTGATCTTTTTTTCACTTCTCTTTAAGTCAGGTTTCTTCTCAATTAAAAATGGGCATAACCCACCTGGCAGGTTACTTTGAGAATTTTTTTAAATCATTTTATTAGGGGCTCATACAACTCTTATCACAATCCATACACACATCAATTGTGTAAAGCGCATTTGTACATTCATTGCCCTCATCATTCTCAAAACATTTAAGGTAATAGAATTGTTTTAAGTTTCTGTCACTTCCTGGGTGATCAGTAAATACTCGTATTTACTTCATCTCAGTGTTCTCAGTCTGATACTAAAGGGCTACACACTGAGCATTGTATCCTAATACTGTACTCACTGCACTCTATTCAGACTAATGACACCCGCAGAAATGGTTCCTGACTTTACCAGTGAGGAAGTTGGAGCACAGCGAGGTTAGGAGACTTGCCCAGCAACATACCGGCATGAAGCAGCAAACTAACACAGAGGTCTGTGGCCAGCCCCAATCCCAGCTGTCAACCCCCTCTCCAGAAGAATAATTCACTAGAAAAAAGCACTAAATATATGGCCCTGGGAGAGTGGTGGGTTTGCCCAGACCACACAGGAGCAAACTAAGAGGAAGAGAGAGAAAGCGAGAGAGAGAACCAAATCCTGGCCCACCAAGCCTCAAGGATGACACTCCTGCTCAGAGCAGCCAAGGCACTGAGAGGAACGTAGGACCAGCTCCACCATGAGATATCATGCCCCCTCACTGACCCACACCCCCCCCCCCACACACACACACGGGGCAAAACACAAAGACAGTGGAGCAAAACAGCAAGGGGCGCAAAGCAGCAAAGTCCCTGAGGAGTCCCGAAACTAGACTTTTGAGGGGTGGGGGGTGGTCGGGGAGGTGAGGGTCAGGGTTGGGCACCTCATGAGACCCAATCAGAAAACATTCATCAGGGTCAACGGATAGGCCTAGAACTATTTATAGGCTTTTATTTTCTATGTCTATCTATATAAGATAGGCAAAATAACCAATCCTGAGGAAAAAACAAGGGAACCGCCTGTGCTGGCAGGACATGGGAGAAGAGGAAAAAGGGGAAAGGAAGGGGTTCACCAACAAAACTAGGGACAAGGGAACAAGAGAGATCTAAAATCAACGAGGAGGGTGTAGAATGCCTGGTGAGTGTTGATCAAGTGCAATATAGCCCAGAAGAAATACTGAGAGCCAAATGAAGGTCAAATATGATAGTGGGACAAAAGGAAATACAGGAAAGAATTAGGAGGCAAAAGACATTTATAGAGGTATAAAAATAGGCATGTATATATGTAAATATATTAACATATAACAATAGGGATATAGGTTTATGTACATATACTTATAGGTTAAGTATTAAGGTAGCAGACAGATGAAAGAACACTTTGTTCTAATAACCTGACATTCTGTGATGCTCACCTTCCAAACACAATCAATGAAGACAAAATGGGTGCATATGCAAATGTGGTGAAGAAAGCTGATGGTGCCCGGCTATTAAAAGATATAGCATCTGGGGTCTTAAAGGCTTGAAGTTAAACAAGCAGCCATCTAGCAAGGAAGCAACAAAGCTCACATGGAAGAAGCACACCAAACCAACGTGTGTGATCATGAGGTGTCAATGGGATCAGCTATCAGGCATCAGAAAATCCAAAAAAAAAAACAATCATATTGATGCAAACAAGGAAGACTGGAGTGGAGACTCGAAACCCATCTGTAGACAATTGGACATCCCCTCAAAGAAGAGCAAGTCACAAAGAAGGGACGAGTCAGCTAGGGTTCAGTATAGCACCAACGCAACACACAACATTCTTCTAGTTCTTTAATGCTTCTCACCACCACCACTATCATGACCCAGTTCTACATTACAAATCCGGCCAGACCAGAGCATGTACACTGGTACAGATAAGAGCTCTGAACACACAGAATTCAGGACAGAAAACCTCCTCAGGAACAGTAATGGGAGTAGCAATACCATGTGGGTAGGGGAAAAGTGGAGGGAGAAGGGGAGAACCAATCACAATGATCCATGTATAACACACGCGCGTGCGCACACACACACACACACACACACACAGGGGGACAAACAACAGAAACATGGGTGATGGGAGTCAGCAGACAGTGTAAGATATGAAAATAAATTATTTACAATTTATCATGGGTTCACAAAGGTGGGAGGAAAAGGGGAAAAAGAGAGTTGATACCAAGGGCTCAAGTAGAAAGAAAATGTTTGGGAAAAATTATGATGGCAACATATGCACAATTATGATTGATACAATTGAGGTATGAGTTGTTGTAAGACCTGTAAGACGCCTCAATAAAATGATATTTTTTAAAGACTTGTCCAAGACCACAGGAAGATTTAAACAGATGCTTGACCCCTCCCCTGCCTCTTAAAGAAGCCATACTGACCGGAAGGATCAGGTCAAAGGGGGTTACCTGAAATGTTCACAAACCCTGAAGTGTGTTGAGGAGGAGGCGTGGCAGACCTGGCAGCTGAGCTGCGGGGGCAGTCCACGAGCTGATACCTTCAGGGAGGGAGACCGGGCTGATCCCTGGCACCAGAATTCAGATGGGCAGTGTAATGGTTTGGACCCAAAGAAACGGGCTGTGGAGAGGGCAGGTAGGAACCTCATGATAAGGAAACGTGAACCAGGCAGCGAAGGAACACTGTGAAAACCCCACAGAGAAAGGAAGAGAGACCATAAGAAAGAGACAAATTCAGAGAAGGAGGTGGAAAGACAAGGGAAGACAGAAAGAGAGATGAGATAGGTGGGAGACAGAAGTGGGAAGGTACTGGAAAAGAAGCTTATATACAAATTTCTATGCATGGTGCCAAAGCTGTTGATCAGACTTGAGCTACACCAGGGAGAATCACCAAGTATTCCCTTTGGGTCATTTCACAAATGACCCAGCAGGAGCGAACACCAGGTAAGGGCCCTGGGAATCAATCCCTGGTGGCTCTCCCACCCCTCCCTCCTCCCTGGAGTCTGCCCCCCAGAGGCTTCAGATCTTCAAGTCAAGGAACCTGGGTGCTAGCCAAAGAAATGTTTTCCTCAAAAATTCATTTCCAAGGTGGTCTCTTTATTCATCTTCTATTGAGAAGAAAATGGCCACCCAGGAGACCTGATGGTGTCCCCCCTCAGACGCATATGTGCATGTGTTCCTGGCCTTTGGTAAACAGATGGGCATCTACTCTCGGTACCATCATTCATCCTCTGAGATATCAGCCATCGTTTTTGTAGGCTCCATGCCCTGGTCTTTTCTAATTTTCTGGACTCTTTCAAAGATCTCCAGAAGAAGATTAGTCATGTCAGCATCCGCTAAAACAGACACCAGGCAAGAGGAATCATAAAGTAACAGCAGGAATGGTGTCCCGGGGCTGACAGCCGATGTGTGTGTGTGTGTGTGTGTGTGTGTGTGTGTGTGTGTGTGTGTGTACACCGGCTTTTGTGGACAAGTGGAGGCAGTAATAAATGTAAATTTAAAGATCAAAAAACCAACCACCACCAAGTCACTGCTGACTCACAGCAGCCCTCTGAGTCAGGACCGAGCAGAGCTGTTCTTGGCTCCTGAGTCTCCACATCTTCATGGAAGAGACAACCTCATCTCTCTCCCTCGGAAAAGCTGGTGGTTTCAAACCGATGACCTGCTTGTTAGCAGCCCAACAAGTAACCCACTCTTCCGCCTTGAATATCGATTAAGCTAAGTCCCAGCGACGACGCACGTTCACCCTCCTTGTCCTTGGCACCATCGTCCATCCCCTTATCCTGGAAAGCCATGCAGTATCAGTGGGATTATGAATGATGCTGTGGCTTTCTTTCTCCCTGGTGGAAATTAGGTGAGCGATGTTTCCAGGGCAGGGGTCCTCGTTCTCTTTGCATCATAGAAACCCCCTTTCAGAGGGAGCCAGAAGCTGGCAGGTCTCCCCAGAAAATGCTCCATGGGAGCCTGGCGGGGCTGGAGGTGTGACTGGGTGGGGGTGGGGGGGTGCAAGCGGAAGGGCCGAAGGGCAAGCACACATTGGCGAGTGCCGTCTTCAGCCCCGGAACCCCCCTTTTGGTGTAGCAGAGAGAAAGAGCCACCTCCTTGCCTGGAGCTTCTGAATCTCCCATCTTCCCTCACTCTCCTCTCTTCTTCCTCCTACAGAAACAGTGGCATTGAGGGACATATGCCCATCCCAGGACAATCATGGAAGGGACAGTGAGCTGGTAGAAATTTCTCTTAACTGGTTACACAATTGAGCATATGCCTTAGTTTTCTTAATGGCTGTTACTCATTTATTTACCCATTCACTGACATATTAATTCCAATGTTTTCTTCAATATACTTACATGGGGCTATATTAAGCACGAGACATACCAAGAGACAGTGAATTAGGAGTAGGGCATAGTTTCAAATCTTAGACTCTGGAATTCATTAGGGTTAGGCTTGAACCAGGACCTGTCTGGTGGGAAGGGGAGCTAGGGAGATACAATCACAGTCAAACACATGGCCTGAGGCAAGCAAGAAAGGAAACAATACCCTGACTTTGTCCTCTTTCCTGGATGCTGAGGAATCATGGTAATAAGCTTCAGGGATCGTGATAGTTGGGTTTATTGTGCCAACCTGGCCAATAGGAACATGTGGGATTAATCAGGTTGTAGTTTGATTGGAGGGCAAAGAGATAAATAGCTCTGCAAGGCCCGTCCCCCTCTCTCTTGCTCTCTGCTGATCGGAGTGTGTTGGAGCATGTGTGCTGCTGCTCTTGCTAGTTCTCTGCCTAAACCTGAGAGCTACACTACCTGTGGGCCAGGCCAACCCATGGATCATGGATCATGTAGCTAGAGCTTGAGGCTCCTTTGAGACCTACTTGGCCTTGCTGCTGGTGTGTACATCACTTGAGCTTAAGGCTGGTGGATCCTGTCACCTTGCATTGCTTGCATTTGTGATCCCATCCAGGCCTGCTTCCCTAAGCTCCCAAGCTACTGACTGTGACCCACCCTGCTGTTTGCTGCCTGTGGACAGACTCTGCTTGCCTTGCCCCAGGGAGAACTGTGCTATCTGCTTCTTTGACCTTGGACCCAGCCCATGTGAGTTGAAGGACTTCCAGTCTATTAACTGTTCCACGGAAATAAATTGAACTGAACCCTCTGTACTGCTGTGTGAACTAAAACTAATTAGCTGTGATATTCCTTCTCATTGTGTATATATATATATATGTGTATATATATATATACACACACACATATACAGACACACATACATATATTCATAAGAAGTGTCCTGATTTCATTTCTCTAGAGAACCCTGCCTAACACAGGGCTAGATTCTCCTACTGAAAGACACGCCTTTTCCATCCAGGCAGGGGGCTGGGAGCATCTCTATGCATAATCACAATGGAGTCTTGGGGCCTTTCCCAATTCTGGTCCCTCCTCTGCCTAGTGTCTATCACAGCCGTAGGCCTTCCAGCACTTCCTGTAGCTCTTACTGTTTGGGATGCCTCATGATCCCTTGTTTTGCTTTCCTCCTGGGTTCCAATCCCTGGGATTAAAATCTCTCCATTAAAGGGCATAGAATGACTCTGTTTTCTGAACTGAAAGTTCGTACACTTCCAGCTATTTGAGTAGAAAGGCGATTGATCGGAAGGATGTTGAGTCACTTAATGAACTGCCTTGAGGAACTGGAGAGGAGCAAACGTATGCCAACAACCTGATGGAGAGCACACAGTCTGATGCTGAGCTGTGGGATTGGTGACTTCTGATGGGCAGTCAGAGAAGGGGAATCAGCACCGAGGGCTGGGATCAGGGATGGAGTCATGCAGCAGGCGATGAAGGCATTGAGCATTGAGTATGAAGAAGTCAATCTGCCATTTCCCCACCTTGGTTACAGAATGCCCCAGGCTTCTTCTCTTGGGATAATAAGAGTCCTGAGATGTGGGGACTTGAACATCCCCACAGTTTGCAAATGTGAGCACCAGTCAAGGGGACAAGGTAGTTAAGAAGGGCACACTTCCCTCTAGATTGCCATCAAGAGCTATTAGTTAGGGAAGCAGTTATTGATCACACAGAGAATGAATTGTGGCTGCTTGTCCGTATGTGTAATGATCATAATGAAATCTTCTCTTCTGCCAAAAGTATATGGATAAAATCTTGAAAGATGAAGTGAGACGTGGCTTCTTTGACAGGGAGTTGTTAGAGACATCTATCAACAACAGGCACTTTATTCTTAATTAAGGTTTCGAGAGGTGGGGGACAAGGTGGGACTAGGGGAGGGAGGGAGGGAGGGAGTCATGATGGAAGACTTCTGAAAGGGGGCTAGAGTTAAGTCTGCTACTGAAGCAGTCATGTGGGACTTGGAAACCAAGAGTTTGGGTGAAAACACACACAGAACTTGGGGAATTGCCAAGGTCAATTCCATTTCTCCCACCTCGCTCACAGGTCTGATACACATCCAGTGGGAGTGTTAGAGGTCATGGTTGTAATCCTCACTCAAATTCCAAGGCCACATGAACCCTTGCATCTGCTGACAGAATGAATGACAGAACCAGTTGAAAAGGGACCCATGTTTTTTTCTTTAAATCCCTGTTGCCATTGAGTTGATGTAACTCAAAGGGACCTTTGCAGGACACAGTGGAGCCACTTCATACCACATCGAGTTTCCAAAGCTGCCAAATTTATGGAAGCAGCCTGTCGCATCCTTCTCCTGTGGAAGGGCCCAGACGCCACCCTTTGGATGAGCGGCACATTGCTTCACCACTGCACCACTGCTCAAGAGTGGAGAAAACCTAGAAAGTGTAAGGTATTAATGTAAAATGGAGAGAATGATGTTCCTACATGTCTTCAGTGTGGTGTGGGGGCCACTGGCATATGAATCACCCCAAACTACTGAATATCAAGTCCTCTGAGGATTGACAACCAGGACCCTTTCCCTGTGACAATCACACCAGGACAGGAGACTCTACAATGAGGACGGCATGTCAGCTCCAGAATCCACCTCGACGTTCCTCACTCTCCACTTCCTCCTTTTCTTCTGATCCCAGAGACTAGATGCAGATCTACTGCCTAGCTCAGAAGCTTGGATAAGTTGGTTAACCTTCCCCAAAGATGGAGATAATGATGCCAAGGAGCTTCCTTCCCTGACTTCAGGGGAGCACTGGTGGCATGGTGGGTTATGGATTGCTCTGCTAAGCACAAAGCCAGCGATTTGACTCCATGAGTGGCATTGCAGGGGAAATATGAGGCTTTCTGCTTCTTTACAGGTTTGCAGCCTCAGAAACCCAGAGGATGTCCTACAGGGCTACGAGGAGTCAAAATCGACTCCATAGTAATGGGTGTCCCCCATTCTCGTGCTGGCGGCACTGTCAGATAAGTATTGGATTGCTAACCTCAAAGGGGGCAGTTCAAACTCACTAGCTGCTCTGTAGGAGAAAGTTGAGACTAGTTCCTCCTATAAAGATTGAAAGCTTTGGGAACCCTTTATAGGGTGGGTATGAGCCAGAATCAACTGGCTGACTGTGGTTTGGATTCATCCCCATTTCCTGGAGCCTAATAAGCCAGCCTGAGATGACCTGATCTTATGCATCTGAGAAGAAGATCTGGGAACTGTCACTCAGTAAATACGGATCAACTATGGGTTTGACTTGTGTCTAAGAATATCAAGTGGTAAGCAAGGGACCCATTGTTCTCCTGTGGGAGACACAGCAGCCCAACATTTTGAGGGCATCGGTGATGTCATGTTCAGTAGTTGTGGGAAGGGCTGATTAAATTAGGACTGACAGACTGTTTGCAAGGCTAGGCATAAGCTCCTGAAAGATGAATCACCTTATAAATATTTTAGTGTCACGGTAGCATTAAACCATGAGTCATGCTCCCAAGATGGATGGGAGAAATGGAGAGGAGGCGCCAGGGAGGTTGTATGATGGAGGAGCAAGGATCATTTTTGCTCAGGTGCCTGCCCTCAGATTCTGTTTCAAGGTTTTAGTGTGTTTTTAATCACTTTAGTATTACATATAAAAACCAAGCGCCGCTGCCTGATGGAGGAAAGAAAAGAATGGTTCAAGCACAGGAGCCATTTCCCTATTGATTTCCTTTCTCTTCGTCTCCTTTTGACCTCCGTCAAGGAGGCACAAGCCTCACTAGTCAAAGAAATCATAACTCAGTCCTTCCTCATGGACTTTGTTTAAGAAAGTGCTTAATATTTTTCTTCTCATGTCCCAGGGAACTACATTTCAGGTGTTTAATCATCTTTACAGCCCCCAAATATTTGGGATTTATGGAAAGCATTTAAACTCGGTTTAAAAGTAAAAAATATATATAAAGGAAGGTCCTGAATTCAGGATAAATTTTCACTCTCGTTATGGGTGTTAATTTATGACTTGACAATGATTTCAAGGCTTTACCTCAACTCCTCAGGGGCTTGTATTTTCTTATTATTCACCCTGGTTTTATTCTCAGTGTCAAATGAATCACACATTCGATCACACCCAGCACAGCATTCCCCCATACACATAATTCAGTCTTAGTCCATGGAATTATGAACCCCTTGGGAAGAAGACCAAGCTAGCCTGGTGGTAGCTCATTCCCCCTGGTGAGAAACATGCCTGATCCATCAAAGACTGGCTCTGGAGGGCCCAGTGCTCCTGGGAGTTAAGCTCTGAGGCAGCGTGTCTCTGGCTGGCCTGCAGGAGGTTCTTGCAAGGCACTTAGGTGCTACTCTCCAGAGGAGCCCATCCCTACTCACCAGAGTGGTCTTAACTCTGGGTCTGTGTGGTGGTAGATCCCCTGCACATGCCTCAGAAGTGGAAGGAGGAGCTAAGATTGGGGGCTTGAACTATAGGAGGTGACAGATAATGGTAAGAGATAACAAACGGGGGCTTGAACTATAGGAGGTGACAGATAATGGTAAGAGATAACAAACGTGGCTGAAGCCCATCAAAGCAGATAGAGGGTGGCAGAGGCCACCCTTAGCTACACTAACTGCACATGGAGACAGCCAATGAAAGGCCCCTGAAGTTCCCACCCGAAGGCTCCTGACCCTGGCTTTGAACCTTCCCTTCTGGCGTCCTAGTCTCCTGTCCCCTCTTCCCTTCCTCGCTCCCATCAGTCTCCCTGTCTGACTTGTGCCTTCCCAACGATGACTTGTTTTGACAGGCTGTCCAGATTTGGGATTCAGCTCCTCCTCACAGTGATCTTAATCCCATGTAGGCAGGTCATGCCCCTCCTCCTCGCGCTACAAGTCTCCAGGGCCCCAGAGCCCTGCTTGTCAGTGGGAAGATAAGATCGGCTGTGTGATGAACGCTTCCTGAGGTAAACAACGTGGCGCCCCGGGCAGCGGCATCTTCCCTGCCTGAGTTCCTCCTCTGCAGGGCAGCAGGCACCAGCTGGAAGCATCTCGGGCCTGCTCCCTTGGAGCTAAACCTCCCCTCATCTACCTTTCCCACAATGCCCTCCTAGGCTTGACCTCAACTAGGTAAAGCCAGGCCAGTGCTCAGCTGATTTCTGATGAGATGGAAATGGACATGAATTTTTGATTGCATATTTAAGGTTTGTAGGGAGACGACTTTCAAAGAAATGAGAGCTGGGATTGTGGTATTTGAAGTAGCCGGATGGAGGAAGCACATTAGCATATTAGGGAGAAATCTGTCAGTTGTATTGTTCAAATTATTTTATATATATATATATATCCATATATATTGTTCAAATAACAATATATATGTATATTGTTCAAATCATATATATATATATTAATATATATTATATATATATATATATATTAAGGAAGAAAAGAATAACAAACCCATGTATCTCATAGCTATCATGAGCCAGACCTTCTGGTAGGCTTTTTCTCATCCTTGTTTTACTTTATAATAAAAACAACACAGGCAGAATCTCATCTTCCCTTTATAAAACTGAAAGTAAAGAGATTACAAGAAATGACCCATGTTCCCTGGAGAATAAACTGAAGAGCTGGCATTAAATCCCAGGTGTCCAATCTCCTTCAAATGCAGCGATTCCCTCCCTGGCACTTTTCCCTTGGCAGGGGCTTTGCTCCCATACCCCATCTGTACTGGTGTTTCCATTCCTTCAGAAGCAGAAACTGGCAGTGCTGGGTGGGGCACATTTTTCTTCACCCCTACTCTGTCCGCTGACCCGGAGCTGCCCAGACCCGTTAGGGAGCCAGCCTACCATGCACACAGCTCTGTAGCTGCCTCAGAACTGGGCCCTTCCCTCTCTCCAAGGCCCTGTAGAGCCCCTTCCTACCCTTGTCTCTGCTCAGCATGAGGATGAGATGAGGCAGGGCTGAGTTTGGGCTCTGTATTAGTTTCCTGGAGGCCTCAGGGGGTGTCAATGCTAAGCTACCAACTGAAAGCTCAGCGGTTCAAAACCACCCTGAGATTCCTTGTAAGAAAGGTCTAGCAATCCACATTACCACCACCCCCCCCCCTCTGAAAACCAGCTATAGACCCCAGATCTACTCTGATGGGGTTGCCGGGACTCCGAATCGACTCTGCAGCAACTGGTTAATGAAACCCCAACCAAACTCATTTCCATGGAGCCGATGGCAGCTCGGCCACTCTGTAGGCAGGTCGAAGAGCCCGTGTGAGTTTCTGAGACGGTAACGCTCTCCAGGAGTAGAAAGCCCCATCTTTCTCCTGAGGAGTCACTGGTGGTTTCAAACCGCTGCCTTTGCAGCTGGCAGTGCCCCCGGTAGCCCACTACACCACCAGGAATAGGAATGTACTGTCTCAGGGCTGTCAGGGCTGTATGTCCAAATGCAGGGTGGTGTCAGCAGGACTATGATTTCTCCACTTCTTTCTAATCTCTCCTCTGGGAGCCCCGGGTATCCCTTGATCTATAGTGGCAGCATGGTTCTACCATCACATGCCTCCATTTACCCTCCATCTCTCAGTGTCTCTTTCTCTTATAAGACACCATTCTGATGGATGTAGGAAGCAACTAGCTCTGCTGTGACTTTCCTTAATGGAGATCAGCTTCAAAGACCCATTGTCATGTTCACAGGTACCAGGAGAGAGGATTTCAGCACATCTCCAGAGGGGATACAATTCAATCCATCACAAGCCCCTAAGGAAACTCCCTACAAAACCACTGCTCCAGCTCACCCGCTCTGCACATTGAAGCTGATTCTTCTCAATCCCCCATCAGTCTCAAATCAGAAACCATCACCATCAAGTCTGTTCTACCTCACAGTGACCGTGTAGGACAGAGTAGACTACCCTTGTGGGCTCCTGGGACTCTAACACATTAGGCAAGCAGAATGTCTTGCCTCTCTCTGGCAGAATGGCTGGTGGTTTCCAACTGCTGACAAAGTGTACGTAACCCACGATGCCACCAGAGACCTGGAAAAGCAGGGGAGCTTCTTTCTGATTCTTAGATCTGCCTCACACCATGAGCCTAATCCACTCAAGTGTGAGGAGACTGTAAATTCCGGGTCCAATTGCTGTGAAAATGTTGGAGTACTTGAGGAGCGGGAAACAAACATACAAACTCCACCCCACAAAAAAACAAAAACAAAAACCAGAGAAACCATTATTTGCCCAACAGCCTTGTGGAGCCCAACAATTCTAACCAGGCCAAATGACTCCTTCCTTAGTCCAGGTGCGCATCCATCCACCATTCCATGATTCAGAGACTGGCAGTGGTGACTTGGCATTCTTCCCACCCGGATCACTGCCCACCGATCATGCAGCTTCCAGACCCTCTGAGTGAGCAAGCTGGAGGGACCCCTCCCCAGAAGATATCCTCCTCCTTCCTCCCTCCCTCAGCCTCTTCAGGAAGAGAAGGTCCATGAAGAAGCTCCTGAGACCTCCAGAAAGACTCCCACTGTGGCCAGGCAGCAGGAGCTGCCTCTCCAGATACCAGTCAGTACCCTCTGTGTCCCTGGGTGTACAAAGGAGCAGGTGCGAGTCAAAGGAGTTGAAAGGTACAATGTAAAACTGTTCTAAATTAATTTTTAAAAAGACACTACATATTGTAGTAGCTCAGATAGTGCCTTGCCCAAGATATGCCGAAGTCCTAAAGCCCAGTGCCTGTGAAGGTAACTCTATTTGTCAATAGGGTCTTTGCAGATGTCAAGTTGAGATGAGGTCACCCTAGATTAGGGAGGCTCTAATTCCAACACCACCGTTCCAGTGTCCATATAAGGAGAGAGACGTGGAAACAAAGAGGCCCCGGCACACACATGGAGAGAAGGTGGCCACGTGAAAGTGGAGGCAGACTTGGGAGTGATGCAGCTATAAACCAACAAATTCTAAGAAATGCGGGCCACCGGCAGCAGCCAGACCAGGAAGGAACGTCACAGGGAGCATTGTCCTGCTGACACACCCATTTTGAGTGTGCAGTTTCCAGAACCATGAGAGACGAGCCTCTGTGGCTGTGAGCTTGTAGCAGTTTGATACAGCCGCCCTAGGATACTAACAGAGTAATGTACTCAACGCATCAGGGGAGGACCAACACACACCAGAGGGGTAGCATGGCAGAAAGATAGGCAAAAGCAATCAACAAAGAAGAAATGCAATTGGCAGTAAAAATTGGAAACAATGTTCAGCCTCAGAGAGAATCGAAGAAATGTGACCAGAAACAACGAGACGCCCATTGCACTTGCCAGATACGGCAAAGATTAAAAAGGATTACGGTGCCTAGTGTTGGCAAAGGCGTCCTTGTAGCACAATGGGTTAAGCATTGGGCTGCTAACTGAAAGGTCAAGGGCCTGAATCCACCTGCCGCTCTGAGGAAAAATGATGCAGCAGTCCGCTTCTGTAAAGACTTTCAGCCTAAGAAGCTCCAGGGAGCGTCTGCTCTGTCCTAAAGGGCTACTGCACATCAGAATGGACTTGACCGCATGTGTTTCTGGGGGACATTGACAAGGGAGTGGGAAATGGACATATCCACACTAGGAGAGTTTACTGTATATGTATTCAAGGGAATCATTAGCAAAGTGTACAAAGATAGATGCTCAATTCTATTTTCATGAAAGTATTGTTTATGAGAGCTAAATAAAAAAGAAAGAGATTTAAAGTTCAAACAAAGAGACTTGTTAAATAATTTATATTGTGTTCACATAATAAAATTATTATGAAGTCATTAAAAATGATGACGTTGATCTATATTTATGGACAAGGAGACATGTTCAAATATACTGCCAAATGAAGAAAGCACAGAATAGTCTAAGACACTTATATCTATTATGTCTGTGTATATATATGGCTTCAAAAATGCTTGTAGAAAAGTGGAATTAAAAGATGATGGAATTTTCCTATGGATTTTATTTTATTTCCAAAACCATTTTATTGGGAGCTCTTACAAAATCATATCATTAAACAGTTGAATCACATCAAGCAGTGTTGTACTATTGGTACTACAATCAGTTTCAAAACATTTTCCTCCTTCTTGAACCCCTTGATATCAGCCCTCCCTGTGTCCCTCCCCCAGCCCGCGCACCGTACCACTCTATCCACAAGGACCCCTAATCTGCTTTCTGTCTCTAGGTTCATCACTCCTCAGTTTCCGAAAAACCGGAGAGCCTGTAACAGCAATTCCAGAGGGCTATACACAGTGACAAAATAGGTCAGAAATGTACCTGAATATGAAAAAAAATACACAGAAAGTCTTGAAAACCAGATTAGGCTCAGAGTGGGGATCAAATGACAAGGTTTGAACAATTCCAGTCAGGTTTATCATGTTGATCCCTTCTAGTTACCGCTCCAATATTCTCCATTTGCCATAATCAGATTACTCGCACCTCTCAATCATGGATCCCCGAGCCGGTGGGGATTTTGAACTGCTAACCTCACTGCTAACCATGATAACACCAGGGTCTCTGGTCTTTTCCTCAGGGGCCTCATGAATCTCCACAGAGAAGTCAAGTCCTTCCTCCTCCAGAAGCTCACCAAGATTCTGAAACCACTCACCACAGTTTCGCGTTAAACTCCAGTGCTGGACCGGAGGGAAATGGGGTGGGGTGGGCCTAACTTCAAGGAGTAGGACCAAAGGCGATTGACAGAGAGAGTAACAAGGGTTCCCAGCTGAGCCCTAGAAAAACCAGCTCCTTGGAAGCCAAGCTAGCTGGACTGAGATCCCTATCCCTCTCTTACCACTTCCCCTCTGAGCATCACACGCTTAGTTCTTTGACACACTGGGAAACTCTGATTTTATTTGAGAGATACTAATGTTGCTGTTGGTAGTTGCCATCGAGGGGGCTCTGACTCAAGGCGACCCCATGTGCAACAGAGCACAGTTATCAGTCTGGCGTGATGTCCACCCTCCTTACATACTTCAGTTCCCTAATGCGGCCTCTGTGTGGAGTGCCTTCTAAACCAGAAGACTTACCTTCCAGGGTGAGTAGTTAGTTTATTGTGCCAACCTGGCCAATAAACACATGTGGGATTAATTGAAGGGCGGATAGATAAATGGCTTGGCAAGCCTTGTCTTTCTTGTCTCTTGCTCTTTGTCGCCTTTCTTGTCTCTTGCTCTTTGATCATCTACCAGTGTGCTGTTTGCTCCCTGTGCCCAGATAGCCTGAATTGCTCTACAGAGGACTACCTGGAGGCCCTCGGCAGGTTACCAACAGTCAGCCAGATGACAGGGTCTGACAGTCCCCAGCTCAAGAGTTGTAAATTCCAAATGTGTGGCAAAGCAAGTCTTGAAGGAACCTCAAATTAGAGCAACACAGTCCACAGGTTAGGTGCCCCACAGGTAGTGTAGCTTGCAAATTGAGGCACAGAACAAGCAAGGCAGCCGCACACTGGTCTGATGATCAAAGAGCAAGAGACAAGAAAGACAAGGCTGGCCGAGCCATTTATCTATCCGCCCTTCAATTAATCCCACATGTGTTTATTGGCCAGGTTGACACAATAAACTAGCTACTCACCCTGGAAGGTAAGTCTTCTGGTGGCAGAAAGGTCTGTCAGTCCACCTCCAAAAATACAACTGCTGAAAAGCCCTACCGAGCATAGTTGTCCTCTGACCCTCAGGAGCCGTCGTGAACTGGAACGGACTGAAGAGGAACTGACCCTGCGGTCAGGGGATGAACGAGCAAGTGGGGATTCTCTGTGCTCTCTGCAAGATTAATAAATAAGGATTCTGTCGACTTAAAACAATGAGGTCTGTTGCAATACTGGTAGGAAAGAATGAACTCGTGACCCAGGGCAGTGGAGGAAGAGAGAGACTTGGCACTAAGACCAGGGCTCGGCCTCCTGGTTGGAACCTGCACTTATTCATTCATTAGAGACATACTCTGTAAGTACCGGTCAGGGTAACCCGACTCACCTCACAGGCAGGATCGTCTGACACCTCCGGTTGGGTCTGTTTCTGGGGATGGTGACTCAGCTCTGGCCTGTGTTCCAGTTAGCTCACCAATCTTCTCAAAGGTCGGGCTGGAAACAACAAAGTTCACTTCTTGAGCTCACAGGACTGCAGTGTGGTCAGTGCTCCCTGGGGACGTCAGGTGGACAGTGGCATAAGGAGGCTCAGGCACAGGCCTGGCAGTAGATGCTGGCTGTGGGCTGGGCCCTGCGCAGGAGCTGCCAGCTCAGACCCTGAACAGGACTCTCGAGGGACCTGTTTACTGCCTCACCATGTGGGGGCCGGGCTCCTGAGTGAGGGTAAGTGGGAGCAGCCGGTTCATTGAGGCCCAACCCAACTTTGCTGCCATTGTGGGCTGCCATCAAGGTGGCTCAGACTTGTGACCTTGTGTGTGACAGAAGGAAACAGGGTCTCTCCTGTGCCATCTTCATGATCATTGCTAACATGATACGGAGTCAATGCTGTCCGTGAAAAAACCATGTGTTGGCATCCTAACCCCTCTATCTGTGGAATTGGCTTTTCTTTGTTATGGTATGTTATATTATGTTATGTATGTTGTTATGTTGTAATATTATGTTACGTTTGTTATGTTAATGTATTAGTCTAGGTACTTTAGAGAAACAAATCCACAGATACTGATGTATAAGAGAGTTTTATATAAAGGGTAAGTGCACATCAAGAAAACATCCCAACCCAGTGCTGCCCAAGCCCACAAGTCCAACATTAACCCATTAACCCATATGTCTAACACTAGTCCACAAAGTCCTCCTCCATCTCACAAAACATACCCTTTGACGCCGATTTCAGGAGGAAAGCCGAGTCAGTGAATGTGTAAGCATCTCAGCGCTAGCAAGGGTCTCCACACGGGTGCTCCAGCACCCAGGGCTGCATCGGGGTAGGTCCATGTGGCTTCTCCTTGGGGATGTCTTGTAGGAAGTCAGTCTTGCAAGCTGAAGCAGGGAACCGGCTAAGGCAGCTGCACCCTGGTGCGACCATCAGAAAGCAAGAGACCTGAGAACTAGAAAGGAGAGGCTCACCGAGCCATTTATCCCTCCGCCTTTCAATTAACCCCACATGTGTTTATCAGCCAGGTTGGCACAATAAACTAAATACCTCAGTTAGTGAAGCCATATCAGTGGAGGGTTTATCCTAAACCTAATCACTTCTGAATGACAAGAGCAGAGTCAAGGGGGGTGGTGTGTGTGTGTGTGTGTGTGTGTGTGTGTGTGACTTCTCCCAGAGCAGAGAGAGCCAGAACTTTTGCCCGAGAACTGGGACCCTTGATTCGGATATCTAGGCTCATCAACTGTGAGAAAACAAAGTTCTCCAAGATTCTGTATTCACTCGCTACAGTTCAGCTTTAACCCCTGTGCTGCCGCTGGGAGAGGATAGGAGAGAAACATGGAGGGGAGGGGGGATGGGGAGTGGGGGCTGAACTCAGGAACAAGACCAAAGGCGATTGGTATCTAGAAGAACAAGGACAATGGTTAGTCTCTAAAGCCACCTACTTGTGGCAGTGCTGTTTCGGCCACCCGTGGAAACGCAGATCGTGTGTTTGACTTCCAGTTCTTTCCAACCGAGGGTTGCACCTCTAGCACCATGTCGACAATATTCTCTTGTGATCCATAGTATTTTCTTCGGCAACTTTAAGGAAGTAGATTGCTAGGTCTTTCGTCCTAGCCTCTCTTGGTCTGGAAGTTCTCTTGACACTTGTCCAACATAGGTGGTCCTGCTAGTCCTTGGAATGTGAGTAGTGGGACTTTCAGCATCACACCAGTAGGCAAGTCACCCACGCACCATGGAGACAGAGTGGTGGCAGACACCGGGTGACTATCCCCCCCATTCTATTGGAGAAGTAGTCACAGAGCCCGGAGCTCAGCAGAGGGGTGACAGATGCTGCCTCTTGGGGAAAGGCATGCCAGAGACCTTTGGGGCCGTGTCTTCCAACTGCCACACCCCACGAATTGGGAAGAATGGCCTGACCATGGGGAGGATGAGTGGTGTGAACTGGAAATCTAGTTAAGCCCTTCTCCCCGCTTTTGTGTTGCTATGACATTGGCTGATCGGGTCTGGTGTTCCCAGAAACCTTCTGCATATGTGGTCTCAGAGCCTACATGTCCTCCTGTGTGATGCTGCTAATCTCTACCTTCATTCTTACGCTGAAAGCCCACAGCTACTGGGAGCTCACGGCTATGGCTCCAGTGCAGGGCTTCACATTACACAAAGCATATTCCAATTCCCCTCTCAGGCTCCCTTTAATTAAAGGTCCCTGTTGCCCAAGGACCAACAGGGAGAGATTCTCACCCTCTTTAGAATATGTGGCCGGTCCGTGAAATAATCTTGCGATGTGCCAGTATCTGATCTTCCTTCTCGAAAACCGGCCATCCTCCGCATCTAGTAAGCAAAGACCTGGCGCCTCTATTGACAAGTGGTGACATGGGGCTAGATTTATTTAGAAACACCTAATTAAGCTTTGGAGTAAAGTAGTCATCAAGGTGTTTAACTGGCAGAATCTGACTATTAAAAGCTAATTAAGTTGCTCCTCCGAACTTTAATTAATGTTTGTCATCTGGCTGCTGGAGAGCTGGTGCGAGGGTAAGGAGCACGGATGGTCCACTGGCTGCCCGAGATGGCGGTTCTCTCTGCTCTCAGCAGCCAGACAGCGCAGAGCAGACGGGGCCGGGTGTGGTGCTGGGCAGCTCGCCTCCATGCCCAAGCCCAAGAAGTTGGGCTTCCAAAGAGTGGAACTTCACTTTCCAAAGAGTGATGACGTGCCAGGGAGGCAGAGCGGGCCATAACAAAGTCTGGACTTGCCAAGGTGCAAGAACCCACCCATTCAGTTGTATAACTGGGCACCACCAGCTTTCTAATCGATAGATAGAAAGCAAGTAACATCTACCGCACACACATCTCTTGCTTTAAAAGAAACATCAGCTCTTCTGGATCCTGTATGGAAAACGCATACGGGAAAATCCTGGACGCAGTGACTTCGCACCTCAAGCAGAGTAAGCGCCGGTCTTCTCAGGGATGTGAAGCACTTCTCACACCGTGCTTCCTGCCCCTGCATCCCTCTCCACCTGCCTCTCTGCCTTCTTTCCTACTGCACTAGCCTCATTCTATTCTCATTATTCTTCTTGGTGCCCCGGAACACGCCAAGTTCTCTCCTGCCCCAGGGCCTTTGCACCTGCTATCCCTCCCACCTGCAATGTCTTTCCTCCTCAAACATCTACTTGGACTACCTCCTCAGTCTTTGCTGAAGTCACCTCCTCTGAGATGCTTTGCCAGAATGCCCGATAAAAAATGTTACTGTATTCCAATCAAACCTTTTTTATGGATACTGAGATTTGAATTTTTATGTGCCGCAAGATACTCTTCATTTTTTTATTGTTTTCTGAAAACGTAAGCACTACTCTTAGCTCGCAGGCCATACAAAAGCAGGCAGTGGAACCGAGTTGGCTGGCGGGCTATTGCTAGCCCAGAGACAAGAATAAACTGTGGTTTGGGGTAACCACAGTGCTCCCGACTAAAGCTCATATATATTGAAAGATGGAGGTGACTAGAGAAGGACCAACCATCAAGGGTGCTTTGGGGAAGAAATGAGACTTAGGCTAGCCAAGATTGACTAGCCAAGAATGGCCTAAGAAGTTGAGAAAATTTCCTAAGCACGAACAATACCAACTGTGGTAATAATGAAAGCAGCCTGTTGCGTGTAGTAAGGTGGTGTTGTGCATTAGGTGTTGAGCTGCTAACCTCAAGGTGCACACTTCAAAACCACCAGTCACTCCTTGGGAAAACAATGAGGCTCCCATAAAGAATTTCAGCCTCAGAAACTTGATATAGGATTGCTATGAGTTGCAGGGCACTCCATGGCAGATGGTTCATCGAATGTGTAAGAGTCCTGATGGCCTAGTGAATTGGGTGCGGGCCTGCTAACCATAAGATCAGCAGCTCAAATTCACCAACCTCTCCAAAAAGAAGATGAGACTGTATGCTTCCCTAAAGATTTACAGTCTTGGAAGTCATAAAAATCAGTTCTGCTCTGTCTGATAGGGTCACCGTCAGGTGGTTTTGAGTCAGGATCAAGCCAGGGATAATGGAAGGTAGGACCCAGGGAATATGGTTTGCCTGTCCCCACTCTCAGCATTCTCCAAGCCTGGCTTAATTTCATCCTCATAGCAACCTCTGTTATTGTTCAGTGTTGGTTCCAGGAAGTGAACTCCAGTTCAGGCAGACATTGTGTGTACCAGAACAAAATGGTGTTCCGTCTTGCACCATCTTCATGATTGCTGCCACATCTGACCTCTCGTTCTAGTGCTAGTCCCATCCCCTTCATGGAAGGGGTGCTAGTCTGGGCAGACTAGAGAAACAAATCCACAGAAACTCATATGTATAAGAGAGAGTTTTATATAAAAGGTAAGTGTACATCAAGAGAGCAGCCCAACCCAGTGCTGTTCAAGCCCATAAGTCCAACATTAGCCCAAATGTCTGAAACAAAGTCCTCTTCCATCTCACCAAGCACATGCAATGACACTGACTGCAGGAGGAAACCTGAATCAGTGAACATGAAAGCATCTCAGCGCTGGCAGGGGTCTCCACACAGCTGCTCCAGCACCCAGGGCTGCATCGGGGTAGGTCCATGCAGCTTCTCACAGGAAGTGAGCCATGCCAGCTGAAGCAGGGAACTGGCTAGGGCAGCGGCACCCTGGTCTGACCATCAGAAAGCAAGAGGCAGGAGAAATAGAAAGGCGAGGCTCACTGAGCCATTTATCTCTCTGCCCTTCAATTAATCTCACGTGTGTTTATCGGCCAGGTTGGCACAATAAACATTAACTATCTCAGAAGGTTTCTCTCATGTATGACGACCCGCTCCTTTCCCATGTATAATGTCTTGTTCTGGTGATTGGTTAAACATATATGAGCCGAAGGCTTGCCATCCTCACCTCTAAGGAGCATTCTGCTTGCATGTTTTTCTAGACTGATTTGTTCATTTTATGTATTTTCAAAGGAGGAGGCCAAGACCAAGAAGGGTTAAGTTATTCGACAAAATATGCACAGGTAGTTAGCAGTAGATTCAGACTTTCAGCTCAGGTTGTCTGCCTTCAAAACCCACCCTCGCACACACGATCCCTCCTCTGGGCTTACCCCTTTCTTCTAGAAGCCCTCCCATTGCCTATGATCAGATACAGGCATGTCCCTCGTGTGCCTGGATTCATGTAAATAACCATTTCCTAAATACACTCAATGAAAAATCAATTACATAGCAAAGTGGCTGAGGTTTGGATAAACAACCTAATTGTTCCCTCTGGGGCTGCTGGCTCAGAAACCCCAGCTGAGGGAAGGAGGAGAATGAACATTTATTAAGAGCTCTGCCTCTGGCACTTGTATGGGCTCTTCCCTTTTGACCACAATGGCTCTGAGTTCATGTGCTGATACCTCCCCGCCCCCAACATGCCCAGGGAGGCAGCTGGTCTGATTTCACTTGATATGGGGCCAAATGAAAGCCCTGTACAGAGGGTAGCCCTCTAAACAAGGCAAAGGGATCTGGGTGTCACAGTATTTAGTGAATTTGAATGCTAACCCCAAATTTAGATGTTCATATCTTAGAAGAGAGGCCTAGCGATTTGCTTCTGAGAAATGAAACCCTACGGAACACAGTTCCACTCTGACACACATGGGGTTGCCAGGAGTCAGAGTCAACCTGGTGGCAACCCCTAACCACCAAGGCAGACCTGGAAGTTTGACCCCCAGAGATACTTTCCAAGCGCCCTCCTTGGCTTGGTTTGATTGTACTCTCTCTGGGCAGGCCACCAGGCTTCCACACCAAGTTGTTCCTCAGTAGTTCTGCCCACTTAGACGTAGATTCTGTTCATAGACTTCTTTTGAGTCAGACCACCATCCCAGGTTGGTATGCACAGAACTCAGAAAGGTGTATTTCAACAAACCTAATCAATCTTTGACACCTTTCTCTCAATGAGTTTGTGGAATTTTTCATTCACGCAGATCATTCAAACGCAACAATTGGCTAGAGAAGATGTAGAAAGAATCCACATGGAAAGCAGAGCAGGGGAGGGGTGGACGGCGGGTGCTAAGCAGCTGAAGCACAGGTAAGCAGTCCTAGGCAGGAGAGACTCCCCAAAAGGAAGCTAAGGCATCCTCAAGGTGGGAGTGGGCCCCTCTCCCCCTACTTCGCTATTATCATCAGTTATTTATAGTAAGCCAGCCACAGCGGGTGGCAGTGATACTTAAATAAGCAAATATGAACCCCAACCCGAGACTCACAAACAACAGAGATATCATGCAAGAATGTAAGAGAACAATCATTGTAAGCGTGCAAGAGCCACCGCTACCATCCTACAGTGAAGTGGATACGGTCTGGCCATCGCCCATGGCGGTGGTGGGATCACTGAATAGATCCTGGGCAAGGCGTCCAGAGACAAGGGCTCTAATCTTGGTCCTGAGAGGTACTTACTCTGACCTTACAGAAGTGCCTTCATTTCTGTGGGCGTCAGTTTACTTAACCATTTATTAATTCACTAATAATTATTAATGCATTAATTCACAGTACCAACACTGTGCTAAGCTCTGGAGATAGATAAATTGATAACGGGTACCATTCCCGTCCTCAGGGGCTTTATAGACTAATGGGGGAGTCAGACATGAAAGAAATTATTTCTCTGATTAAAAACTCAAAATCCACTGCCACCAAACTGACTTTGACCCATTTTTCTTTACAGGAGAAGATTGCCTCGTCTTTCTTTTTCTTTTTTCTTTTTAAACATTTTATTAGGGGCTCATACAACTGTTATCCCAATCCATACACACATCAATTGTGTAAAGCGTATTTGTACATCATTTCTCAAAACAT
>NW_022111324.1:55855866-55912053 GCF_000313985.2 Echinops telfairi
AAAGTATTCTTGTGTTGAGGGAGTACTTGAGTGGAGGCCCAATGTCCTTCTGCTACCTTAATACTAAATCTATAAATGTAGGCTCATAGATCTTTCTTCTGTGTCTGGTGGATTTGAACAGCAAATCTTGCAGTTAGCAACCCAACAATTCATCTACTCTGTCACCAGGACTCCTTATTTCACAGATAAATGCCCATGCAGTGGTGAACTTGGGCTCACCCAGGGGTCCCAACTCTGAATGTACTGGGACCTGGAAAAGGAGTAGGAGAAGAAATAGACCAATGCCCAAGTCTTATCCACCAAGATTACAATTCAAACTGGCTTAGGTAGGGCACAGATGTAGATAAATTGTTATAAGTTCCCCTGGTGAATGTGCAATTAGAGTTGAAAACCACTAAGCTAGAAGATAAGTAAAATTCTTTCCAGCTCTAACATTGTATTTGTCTCTTACTTTCTATGACTAATCTAATGTGACCATGTCTATGTGCGTATGAGTGTGTGAGAGAGACAGAGAAAGGGGAAAAGACTGAAGACTATGATGTTGATGTTGTCAGTTGCCGTAAAGTTGGCTCCTGCTTCATGGTGACCCCGTGCCCAATTTAACAAAACACTGCCCAATTTTACAGAACCAATTCTTGTGAACCATGGGATTTTCCTTGGCTACTTTTCATTACATTGATGTCTTGTCCTTTCTTCCTGTCGTAGTCTGGAAGCTCTGCGGACACCTGTTCAGCATCAGAGCAACATGTCAGTTTCTGCTGACAGGTGGTGACTGGCTGAAGTTGATTGGTCAGGAATGGAAGCTGGGCCTCTCACATGGAGGTGCCAATCACATCCATGTAAGTAGGACAAAACGCTGGAACCCAGTGAGGAAATAAGTCAACATTTTCCAAACCTGAGAATGTCTAGTTGGATGTTAGTATGTGTAGATGCTGTGTGCCTACTCAACACCATTCTTCCAGCCCTCTTGAAATACAAAGTGCGGCGGTTAGTTTGTGTGTCCACTTGGCTGAACCACGATTTTCAGTAGCGTGGCAGTTATGTAATGATGTGATCAAACCCATCGTGTGATCTGGTGTGATCAGCTCATCAGTTGGATGTAGGCTATATCCCCAAGAAATTCTGCTCTATAGAGATGTTCTGGCAAAGCTTACTCCTTTGCCCTAGATCAGCGGTTCTCAACCTGTGCGTCGTGAACCCTTTGGGGGTTGAATGACCCTTTCATGGGGGTCGAATGATTCATAACAGTAGCAAAATGACAGTGATGAAGTAGCAACGAAAATAATGTTATGGCTGGGGGGTCATCACCACATGAGGAACTGTATGAAAGGGTCATGGCATTAGGAAAGTTGAGAACCACTGCTCTAGATTCTATTGCCAGCTCACCATCATCTGACTTTCAGTTCTTGGGATCCATCAGCCTGTTAGCAGGCTGCCTGATGCTTAGCTGTCTATTTTGGAATGACCAGTCCCTGTAGCCTGAGAGGAGCCCTGGTGGCATAGTGGTTATGAGTTGGGCTGCTAACTGCAAGTTCCACAGTTAGAAACCTGCAGGTACTCCACAGGAGAAAAATAGGGCTTTCTGCTGCCATGGAGAGCTACAGCCTCCGAAATTACCCTGTCCTATAGGGTCACGAGGAGTCAGCATCAACTGGATGGCAGTGAGCTTGGGTTTGGGTTTGCATCTTGGTAGTCTTTGAGTCAGCATCCTGCCTTCTGACCTGCTGATCTTGGGTTCATCAGCCCCTGTAAGGACATGTGGCAGGAGAAGCCTTCATCCTGACGCCTAACCCACATATCTGAGATGTGTCCTTGAGATAGTTACATAGACAGGTCGGTTTTGCTTCTCTGACGAACCCAGCCTAAGACACAAAGTCAAGTCACCCTTAAGACATAAAGGTGTAATTCAGGTCGACAATGTGCCCGTCTCCAGGTCTACATTCTCAAGTTCCACCACAGCTAGATGTAAGCAATCAGACTCAAGCAGAAGTCGTGGTGTAAGGCTTCCAGCAAGTCTCCTTAAGGGGGATGATCATAAGAGGAAACATGCTTATGCCTTCTCTTCCTTCCATTGCTCTGCCTTGAGAGAGAATGAGATGGAAAACACATCACTAGTCTCTGCACCATGTAGTGACTCTGAAGATGGAAATCATCATCCAAGTGGCTGCCCAACACATGGCCCACTATACACCAGGGCTCCTAAGTCTATGAGAACACCAAGCTTATTACCCAGGTCCTGGAAAATGTCTGGGGGGTCAAAGCCACTGTGTCTACTTCTGGAGCTCTTCCACTTGCAAAAAGAATGCCCTTAATTTGTCTAAGGGGCACATCACAGGGTATTGAACTCTGATACAAGTATTATATGAAAAGAAGAGCGTCTTAGTCAACTAAGGGTGAGCCATATTACAATGGCCCCACCTCTTCTCTTTTGAGTTCCACTTTGCCTATTCAAGGTTTCTAACAAGAAAACAATTTGGTCCCTATTTTAACCTGGCTCTAGAGCCTGGGCTTCCTATACCTATATGTCAACAACAACAACAAAACATACAACCACAGAGCGTCCTTTTACTATTTCATTAAACTATTTTTTTAATGCGCTATTTGAAAATTGGGAGCCCAGATGGCTCAGTGGTTAAATAATTCAATCCCAATAAAAAGATTAGCAGTTCAAATCCGCCAGTCCCTCTGTGGGGAAATGCCATGGCAGTCTGCTTCTATAAAAATGTACAATTTCGGAAACCCTAGGGGATAGCTCTGCTCTGTCCTATAGGATCACTATGAATCAGAGTCAAATTGACAGCAATGAATTGGCATTTGGATTTTGGAATTCAGGCATAAAGACCTCAACATCTACCTATTAAAACTCTAGACTACCCAACACCTGAGCAAACCCTTGCCAACCATCCATCAAAATGCCGACATTGGATGTGACAAACAACCAGTTAAATATTTCTTTTCCACTCGGTACCTGGTGTATTGGAAAGACAGAGTCGCAGGTGCTCTGCTCAGAATAAAGCTCCAACAACGCAAATCAAAAATGACAAGGGAGTGTTTTCTCTCTCCAGCAGCCAACAGCCTGTCTTCTGGCTTGTCTTCGGTGGCTGACTCAGATCCACGTAGTGTGCTCACGTGTGTTTTCATGCTTTGTCCCACCTGGAAAGCTTCCAGAACTGTGAACAAACCAACAAAGAAACCAAAGGCTGTCTTAGGACTGGCTCTTGGGCTGAAGCTCTGTGGGGAAAATTTTCTCAGGCCTGCATAGGCGCGTACTCAGAAAATCACCCAGTCAGCCACTTCTCCTTCAAGCTCACCAACCCAGCATGAGAACACACAGCCTAACCTACTGAGGTCTGGTGTTTGGCTCTGACCATTTCAGGAGTCCTCGCAGGATTAGCAGCTAAAAGCGAGTGCCTCCTTCAATTGTATCACCTAAACTCACTTGCTTTACCCTTGGGAACCCTGGATCCTGCCTCCGGTTGCTGTAAATGTTCCAGCACCCTACTTAAGAATAAAAGAAGGTCACTATTAATCCCAAAGCTACTAAAAAGTCATTCAGTCATCCAGCTGATATGTCCCAAGGAGACACATACAAAAGAGGCAGAGTCTCTGCCTGCAAGGGACTCTCAGCATAGTGGGGGACAGAAAGCATGTCAACCAGAAGGGATTCCACCAGGCTGGCTATGACATGCGCTTTGACAGAGGTACATAAGAAGGTGCAGAGGAGGTCACCTGGGAGTCTGGTTTAAGAACAGCTGCTAAGTTGAGCCTGATTTTCTAAGTAAGGGCATCAAATTCCACAGGCTGGTATATTATGATTTAGAATAGTCTAGATAACTGGGCAGCATCCGGGAAGCCAGACTTAGCATCCTTCCTTAAACATCTGCCAACCCATTGGCTTTTGTTTCTACCAGCCCAGATGTTCTATGGACAGCAGCCTCTGGAGCCACCTGCTGGAGATGGCACTCAAGACGGGGCTGGATGGGCTGCCGCTGCTTTGACAAGCTCCTCTTGGGAAGACCATCTCTCTTCAGTCCACTATGCAAAGCACCTAGTTGTTGAATAGTTTCTCCGCTTTTCTTTCCCCCTCCCCACTTTTGTCAGGAGCTCTTAAAAGGAATACCCAAATGACACCCATGTCCTTCTTCCTGCCTATCCAGCAATGGTTTTAGAATTTGGTGATTATCAAACCCAAATACAGGAAGTTTAACCTACATAGAGTTTTTCAGTGAATTAATTCCTGCTGTCTGTAATCATTCTTTTCAGTTATCATTTTTCTTTTTTTAAAATTATTTTTGGGGGGCTCGTACAATTCTTATCACAATCCATACATACATCCATTGTGTCAAGCACATATGTACATTCGCTGCCCTCATCATTCTCAAAACATTTGCCTTCTACTCAAGCCCCCAATATCAGCTGCCCAATATCCCCCTCCCTCCCCACTCGCCCCTCCCTCATGAACCCTCCATAATTCACAAATCATTGTTGTTTTGTCATAAGTTTCACTGTCTGATGTCTCCCCCACCCCACCCCCTGCCCTCTTCTCTGCTGTCCATCCCCCAGGGAGGAGGCAATACGTAGATGCTTGTAATCAGTTCCCCCTTTCTACCCCACATTCCCTTCACCCTCCAGGCATCGCCCCTCTCACCAAGGAGTCATCTGTCCTGTATTCTCTGTGTTTCCTGTTGCTATCTGTACCAATGTACATCCTCTGGTCTAGCCAGATTTGTAAGGAAGAATTGGGATCATGAGGGTGGGGGGGGGAAGCATTCAAGAACTAGAGGAAAGTTATATGTTTCATCGTTGCTACCCTGCACCCTGATTGGCTAATCTCCTCCCCATAACCCTTCAGCAAGGGGGTGTCCAGTTGCCTACCGATGGGCTTTGAGTCTCCACTCTGCACTCACCCACCTCTACAATGATATGATTTTTTGTTCTTTGATGCTTGATACCTGATCCCTTCGACAGCTCGTGGTCACACAGGTTGGTGTGCTTCTTCCATGTGGGCTTTGTTGCTTCTGAGCTAGTTGGCCACTTGTTTATCTTCAAGCCTTTAAGACCCCAGACGCTATATATCTTTTGATAGCCGGGCACCATCAGCTTTCTTCACCACACTTGGTTATGCACACGTTTGTCTTCAATGATCATATCAGGAAAGTGGGCACCCACTGATCTGATTTTTAGTTCTTTGATGTCTGATAACTGGTCCCTTCTACACCTCATGGTCAGACAGGCTGGTGTGCTTCTTCCATGTGGGCTTTGATGCTTCTCAGCTAGATGGCCGCTCGTTTGTCTTCAAGCCTTTAAGACCCCAGACACTATATCTTTTGATAGCCGGGTACCATCAGCTTTCTTCACCACATTTGCTTATGCACACCTTTTTCTTCAGCAATCGTGTCAGGAAGGTGTGCATCCTGGAATGCCAATTTAATAGAACAACATGTTCTTGCATTGAGTAAGTGCTCTTATATAAATATATTTACATATGTACATTCCAGTCTTAAAACCTCTATTTTATTGTGAATGGAGTGAAGGTTAGATTAGTTGACAGGGTAGATTAGTTCTCCACTCAGCAATCCATACACATTTTGTTTCTTGTCATTGATTGCAATCCCACAGGGTAACACGATGAGTCCCTCTTCCTCACTGTGCCCCAGTTCCATTTCTCCTTTTTTCAGAACTACTGTGATGCAGTTCCTTCCCCACACACTGAGAACATTCTAATCCAAGCCATGGCCATCTCCCACCTGGACCACTGTGAGAGACTCCTGTCTGGTTCTCATTCTGCCCTGACTTATCCTTTGTGTGTGTGTGTGTGTGTGTGTGACCACAGAAAAAGAAGCCAGAGTAGAATTTTAAAAACACATCAATCTGATAAGGACAGATCCTGGCTTTAAAGACCTTCCTATTGGCTTCCTATTGGACTACCTCGGGGCCTCACAGGATGTTCTATGGTGCTGCTGCAATCTCTTTAGTCTCAGCTCTTTCCAAGCCTCCCCAGGGGATCTTTACATTCCTAATACATCTTGATACCATTTCTTATGAATATTATTATTTTAACATGTAATTATATATAATGCATAATGAATTAGTTCATTCTTTTTTTCTTTTTTTTTTTTTACAGTTTGGATAGCCGCCTTTTCCAAGTGCTCAGCAACCAAACATGTCTAATGGCTAGCACACTGGTCAGTGCAGGCCTAGATCTTTCTGCTTCTCCCATGCCCATGGCCCCACGTTATTCAGATCTCAACGGAAAGGTCGCCGTCCTGGTCCTGTCCAAGTGCTCCTCCTCTGTGCCCCACAGCTCCCTAACAACCTGCCCCTGCTTGTAGTTCTCACACATATTTGCAAAAACCTCTGTTCTTGTCTGAATACCCAAGACTACCGGCTCCAAGAGGGCCAGGCCAACCAGACACTAAGAGGTTTTCTTTAATTCTCTAAAAGATTCCTTTCTGACTTGCCCTTTCTTTCTCCACCACCTACACACGCACACACATGCTCACTCACGGTCACACATGCTCACACTCACATTCTCGCATTCACTCATACATACACTCCTTACACGCTCAAACATACTATCTCACCCACCTTCAGATTTATACTCTCACACTCACACTCATCCTCAACACACACACACCATATACAAGGAGGCTGCAGAAAGTTGTGGGAGAAATCCTATTATTTTCCTATTCCTCTTGTCCACAGACTTGTTGATGCCCCCTGGATGCACTAGACACCCCCCCAAACCTTTGTATGAACATGCTCACACCCTTAAGCATTCTCAATCTCTCTCTCTCTCTCTCTCACACACACACACACATACACACACACACACACACACACACACACATACACACACACACACACACAGTGCAGACATTGGTGGGAGGACCAGAGAGAACTATTATTTACTCCAAGTCACACTGCACTGTGGACTAGGACGATACCCCAAGATGAGTGCTGGGGCGAAGACTGCCTGCCCCAGAGCAAGCAAGAGCACAGGGTACAAGCCTGTCTGAGTATATTGATAACGATTCGTGTTAGCTGCCAGCCAGTGACTGATGCTAGCATTGACCATCAATTAAGTCATTTCCTGGACTTTTATGATCTTAGCACAGGTCTCCTGGCTGTACTCCTCAAAGACAAATAATCAGAAAGAAATAATAGCTCCTCACTGACGCAGCAGTGGGCAGCTGTTATGCTGGAAGAACAAGGAGCAGAGAATCACATCGCTCCCCATCTCCTCCTCTTAAAGCGAAAGAAGGGCCTTTGGCCTGGATGAGCACAGCGCTGGATGAGGTCCTAGAGCAGGGCGATAATGTACAACTCTCATGGAGAATATATTGTATCCAATATGTAGTTGCTCCAGCTTTTAAGATGTTCTACTTGCTGGTGATTACGGTTTTCCGCTGACTCATTCCGTCATTGCGGTTGAGCTGTTTGTTTGGTTTTGTTTTGATTTTGCGTGTTTTCTGTCTGACACCCAGGTTAGGTGAGCCTACAGGGACAACAGCTGGATTAATAGTTTCGAAGGGACAGGGTGGCGGAAGTGGGCAGGAAATGGAGAACTGACAATGAGTACTAGGAAGAAGAAATGTCTTAAAATTGATAGTAGTGATGGTGACACAACTCTTATGAATTTGAACAAATTAGTGAAATGTGTGATATGTGTTGGTGAAATTGTCGGGAAAAAAATACATAATTTTTTAAAATTACAAACTCTTGTTCTTCAAACAATACCATAAAAAAATTAAAAGACAAATGAAGAAAAAAAATAGCTAGCTTCACAGAAACCCACAGGAGCAGTTTGGCCTTGTCCTATAAGGTCACTATGCCACCAAATCTTCTCAATGGCAGCATGTTTGTTTTCAGTTGTGGCTCAAAGGATCCCGGTGGCACAGTGGGTGAACTTTTCTTGAGTTACTAAATGACGAGGCAGTGGTTCAAACCCACTAGCTGCTCCGTGGAGAAAGATAAAACAGTCTGCTCCTGTAAAGATTTACAGTCTTGGAATCTGTATCAGTCCGGGTAGACCAGAGAAACAAATTCATGGACACTCATATGTGTATAAGAAAGAGCTTTATAGAAAAGAGCAATTGTATATTGAGAAACAGCCCAGCCCAGATCAAGTCCATAAGTCCAATATTAAGCCTTATGTCCAATACTAGTCCATAAATTCCTCTTTAGACTCACACAGCCATGCAATAATGCTGAATGCAGGAAACTCACGGTCCAGTGGGTGGACACTCTTGTGGATCCAGTGGCGGTAGAGACATCTCAGCGCTGGCAGGGGTCTCCACGTAGCTCCTCCAGATCCAGGGTGCTGGCTGTATCAGCGTAGCTCCATCAGGCTCTGTCATCAGCAATGTCTTGCAGGGAGCATGTGTGTCCCACCTCCAGCGAGCTATTTATCTCTGTATCACCTCCAAATGAGGTCATCAAACTATGACCTGATTGGCAGACTGAATGCCACCTCTTCTCTCTTAACAGTCTCAAGTTGGCAACCGATTCTGTAGCTACCACAGAACCCTATGGAGATGGTCAATTGAGTCAGAATGGACTCAATGGCCGTAGGTGGGTGGCCATGGTCTCTGATTTTTAAAAAGAGATGTTCATTCATTCCCAAGCTTATCACAGTAGACTCTCAATTGTGTAAAATCCTCTAGGGAATTTTAAAAAGACAATTAAAAATAATATTTTAAATTTTATATTTTAATCACATTTATATTATGATCACACTGACTAAAACACATTTTGGTACCTCAAATGTTAGACTTGTTTCTGGGTATATTTGACCTGTGATTCCAAAAGTGGCACCCGTTCTCTCCTGTCAGCTCTAGTTTTTGAGATGCAGAACTTATGCCATGTATCACTCCACTCTGCTTGGTCATAAAAAAATCAGGATATTTTAATGTGGTTTAGCTAGTCTGAGATAGAGGAAGTTCACACTGGCATTATTTAAAGTAGTTTGTGCTGCACATGGTGTCCTTTGATCCAAAGATATAATTAAACAGTGCAAATTACATGAACTTGGAATTTTCCACAAGGATCACTTCACCTTTATTAAGAACTGAATAGCAGGCAGTTCCAATGTATTATCTTAAAAGGGGGCCAGAAATAAGAGTTGCTGTATAATAAATGAGGATCCCCGATGGCATAGTGGGTTATGTATCTGACTGATAACCACAAGGTCAGCTGTTTGAGCCCGCCAGCTTCTCTGCGGGAGAAAGATGAGACTTTCTGCTCTCATCAAGAGTTACAGCCTCAGAAACCCACAGGGGAAGCTCCACTCTGTCCCATATGAGTCCTAATCAACTGACTGGTAGTGAGTTTGGGGTCAGTAAATAGAGATTCAAATGTTCAGAAACCTAAAATGTGTCTATCAGTGTTCAGATTCCTTCATTAAAATTAAAATGTTCCAGTCTTGTTATAAGATTGCACAACTTACAAATGGGCGTTGGGTCTCCACTCTGCACTCCCCACCTCATTCACTATGGTAAGATTTTTTGTTCTGATGATGCCTTATACCTGATCCCTTCGACACCTCGTGATCGCACAGGCTGGTGTGCTTCTTCCATGTGGGCTTTGTTGCTTCTGAGCTAGATGGCCGCTTGTTTACCTTCAAGCCTTTAAGACCCCAGACGCTATATCTTTTGTTAGCCAGGCATCATCAGCTTTCTTCACCACATTTGCTTATGCACCCATTTGTCTTCAGTGATTGTATCGGGAAGGTGAGCACACAGTGGACATTCCCTTACAGAAGGGTCTTGGGGAGGAGACGAGCCAGTCAGGGTGCGATGTAGCAACGATGAAAAACACAACTTTCCTCTAGTTCCTAGATGCTTCCCGTGCCCCCCCACCCCCACGCCAGCCTGCCACCACTATCATGATCCGAACTCTACCTTGCAAGTCTGGCTAGACCAGAGGATGTACACTGGTACAGATAGGAACTGGAAATCCAGGGAATCCAGGGCAGATGATCCCTTCAGGACCAGTGGTGTGAGTAGCGATACAGAGTTTATTCTTATAAATAAGTTTGGAAATGATCTTACCTTTGAAATTTTTTATATGAATTATCCATTGACTGGTATATATTAAAATGTGCTCTGAAATGTTTACTGCATAATTTGAAGAAGAAAAATTTGGATGTTCAAATTATTTATAAAAGTTGCTGTGAAGTGTCACATTTTAACACTCCAAATCTGTGCCTTTTTAATTCCCATTCTTTTAGAGCTGGGTTCTGGCTTCGCAGTGCCCATCTTATAGGTTCAAAACCTTCAAATCTCCTAAAGGCTTCACAGTGACTTGTGGGTTTGAACCACTGACCTTATGGAAGTCCATTAATAACTAATTCTTTTAAAAATACTTCTTACCCTTTTTGTCTTACCTGTATGTAATTGGTGGGTCTGAAATCTTTTCACACTTAAAACTAAGATGATAAATTCATCTTAGTATAACTCAATAGCTGAAAATGGGGTGGAACAACATACTTAAGAAACTAGAGTTGATGTGGTCTACCCCAAGCAATTTTTTTGAATAAGCACCCCAAATAACCCCAGGAACAGGACACCAACAAAAATGGTTTTTGTTATTGGGCTGTGTTATTTCAGAAATGATAAGCCTACCTTAGCACAACCACTTCTTCTTGGCTTGCAACCTTAGTAATTGGCCCTTTCTGGAGAGACCTTTAATAAGACACCTCATGATGTATGAGTGGTAGGAGTGCGGGCACTTTTTCTGTGAGGATTGCATCTCTCACATCACTCAACTGTGGTCTAAGAGCTCATTGCTTTAGACAGAGTCTGGTGAGAACAAAGAAAAGAAAGCATTGTCAAACGCACCCCCAAACACATATATTAGACATAAGCAGGCAACATTTTGTACCATTTCTTAATATTCAACCCTAAAATAAGCGTCCCAAATCTTTGAACAACCAAAATATACGCTTGTCATGTGGATGTTCTTAAATACAACCAGAATGCTTTTTAAGGCCTACCCAAGTTTTTAAGCCATAACTGGATAAATCCACAGATTAAAAATTTACGTGATTTTTTTAATTCAGTGTGCATTATTCAATAGGGTAGTTAAAATCTATTTTATCAAACCATATAATGAGAGGTTTATTCCAATTACTATCAATCCTGAGCTTATTTCATCTTATAAAGTGTTTAATATTTGTCCTCACACACTGACTATTAATCAAAAAATAAAATGAAGTGCTAGCTGCTGAACCAGTTCCTTTTCTTTCATATATACCTTTCTCTTTTTAAAAATTAATTAGAAGAGTTCCTTCCAATGTTTAATGAAATTATAGGAGTATTTCTGTGTTTTTATATAAGGTCCTTATTTGATTATCCCCAAAAGCCAACTCCCAAGTCCAACACACACACACAAACAATTTCCCAAAAAGAATGCCACATCTTTTATCATATCCTTTGTCTCATAAATAACTTACAATTTAGGCTTTATATAACATTTCATTATGACAAAGTAAATAATGAGAAACAACATATAGATTTATTCTTGCATTTGTAATTTTTCATAAAATAAATTATATGCTTCAGAATTTTAATCTTGACTGCCTTTAATAATCTTTCTACAAAGAATTCTTCTTCTAGTTTTTCCCCCTAATATACCTCAAAACACACAGTGCAATGTTTATTTGAATTAAATCTCTAAGTCTGACTTTTCTTACATGAAATTAGTCTAATTTGTGGACTAATTTGACAAGGAAGGCTGGCCTTGTTATTTGGTTTGTGACAAGCATTTTTCAAAAAATGAATGAGCTAAGACTAAGCTCGAAGGCAGTGCTTCCCAAAGTGAGGAATGGTGTCCCCTGGGGACTGTGGAATGATCCAGGGGGACTGCAAGCCCAGGTTCCTACACTGTACCCCATACGATGGGCCTTAGTAAAAAAGCTTTAATTGCCATGGGGAACTGCGTAATTTTTTTTTATTCTGAAAAGGGGCCAGTAGGTTTGGGAACCTATGCTCAAAGTGTTGACAAAAGATATTTAAAAACAAGAAATAAAACAAAAACATTTTATTTCTTTAAAAAGTACACTGGGAAATGTATATTAAAAGTAACTGTAATTCCCAGTCCTTTTAAAGAAACTAGGTGGATAAAGTAACTTTAAGTGAAAAATATAAACAAAAGATAGTCATTAGTGTAATTAATGTTCTTTACTAAAATTTAGAAAAGACTGGTCTGGGCTCCAAAATTGAGATAATAAATGATTCTAGTTATGGGTAACAAATCTCTATGGATTTTTGTTCTTCAAAAAAATTGAAAGATAGAATTATTTTTGAGGATGTGTATTAGCTGGGAATCAGGACGTTTAACATCTTCCCCAAATCCCAGGTAATGGGTGAAGCTACTGGAACAAACACAAGATTTGTCAGTGTTCACATCAGTAAAAACAAAACAATTTTTTTTAAATGCTGCTGCACACTTACTCATTCAAGAAATGAATGGTATTCATATTTATTATCAGAATCGACTGAATAGCAATGGCTTCAGTATATTATCTAATGTGTGAGGGGTCACAATAGGGTCACAATAGTTTCATTTAGAGATGAATTTCCAATTAATAGCCTATTTACTTAACTTAGTATTGCTAAAATTAATATTACATTTATCTATTTTTTATAATCTGTACAGATAATTGTACTGATCCATCAATTAAGAAGTACTTTTACTACGGCAATGGGGAGTCAGGGCAATAACCCACCCAAAGGTAGGGTGCTGTTATATCTCCACAGGAAAGGGTAGGTGAGTGTAGACCTCTCTCCAGTGTACCAGTCCAGAGCAACTTGTTCTTCAGGAATAGCAATGGGGACTTTTAGGATGCAAGCATTTTGAACACAAATGCTGAAGACTAAAAGGGTGTACGTGTTGTTAGGTAAGTGGAATCCAGGATATGTCACCCTGAAATGGGTACTGGCCTGATCATTTATAACATGTCCTTCTCTCTATTTAACAGAGAGATATTCATCTGCTCTGTCAGGATCCATGTTAGTCTTATGAATATCTGTATGTTGACTGATTGATTGATTCTTTTTGTTGTATCTATACAAGATAGGCAGGATAGGCAATCATACAGAGTGGGCCATGGGAGGGGAGAAGGCAAGGGGAGTGGGGAGACAACAATGACAGGTACAGGGAACCAGTAAGTGTTCTAAAATCAATGTGAGGAGGATGTAGCTTTTCTGGTGTGTTTGATCTATCAAATTGTATCAGAGAGGAAGTAATGAGAGGTGAACGATGGTTAAATGTGATAGTGGGGCAGGAGGGAAGAAAGAAAATATATACATATATGTATATATGAAAATATAAATGTGTATTTGTTTATATAGATATATATGAGAAAATGTAACAAAGAGGTAGATGGAATTTGCGCCTCTACTTAGATCTTATGTCAGTCCAAGAGCAGTTTGTTCTAATAATGTGGCATTGTATGATATCCACCTCCCTGGCACGATTGCTGAAGACAAAATGGGTAGATAACCAAATGTGGTGAAGAAGCTAATGGTGCCCAACTATCAAAAGATATAGCATCTGGGGTCTTAAAGGACTGAAGATAAACAAGCAGTCATCTAGCTGAGAAACATCAAAGCCCACATGGAAGAAGCACACCAGCCTGTCAGACCACGAGGTGCAGAAGGGACCAGTTATCAGACACCAAAGAACTAAAAATCAGATCAGTGGGTGCCCACCTTCCTGATACGATCACTGAAGACAAACGTGTCCATAAGCAAAGGTGGTGAAGAAAGCTGATGGTGCCAGGCTATCAAAAGATATAGCGTCTGGGGTCTTAAAGGCTTGAAGATAAACAAGCGGCCAACTAGCTCAGAAGCAACAAAGCCCACATGGAAGAAGCACAACAGCATGCGTGTCCACGAGCTGTCAAAGGGATCAGGTATAAAGCATCAAAGAACAAAAAATCATATCATTGTAAAAGTGGGTGAGTGCAGAGTAGAGATTCAAAGCTCATCAGTAGGCAACTGGACAACCCCTTACTGAAGAGTTGTGGGGAGGAGATGAGCCAATCAGGGTGCAGAGTAGCAACGATGAAACATATAACTTTCCTCTAGTTCTTAAATGCTTCCTTCCCCCCACTATCATGATCCCAATTCTACCTTACAAATCTGGCTAGACCAGAGGATGTACATTGGTACAGATAGCAACTGGAAACACAGAGAATACAGGATAGATGATTTCTTCAGGACCAGTGGTGAGAAGGGCGATGCCTGGAGGGTGAAGGGAATGTGGGGTAGAAAGGGAGAACTGATTATAAGAATCTAATTATTGCCTCCTCCCTGGGGGATGGACAGCAGAGAAGACGGCAGGGGGAGACATCGAACAGTGTAACTTATGGCAAAACTATAATAATTTGTGAATTATGGAGGTTTCATGAAGGAGGAGGGAATGGGAGGGAGGGGGCAAATGAACAACTGATATTAAAGACTAAAGTAGAAGGCAAATGTTTTGAGAATGAAGAGGGCAACAAATGTACATATGTGCTTGACACAATGGATGGATGGATGGATTGTGATGAGAATTGTACGAGCCCCCGCAAAATTAATTTTTTTAATAAGTAATTGTTAAATGTATTCAAAATAAAAATGTTTTTTAAAAAAGAGAGAGAAAGCTGCAGGTCAGTCTAATCCACTCTTTCACTATTTTGTTTGGCAAAGGAATCAAAGCTCTGTTTATTAACGATGAATACTCATATTTATTCAAGAACTCTTTAAGTGCATTATCCCCTTTGCTTCTCTGCTAACTTTATAAAGTAGGTAGAATTTTATTTTACTTGATTGTATTCTAATGTCTATCTCTTTTTATGACAAATGAAGAAACAGAAATCTCAGAACATCTTCTGACCCTTGCCCTGCCTCGTCAGCTTCCTCTAAACAGTGGTGGAAACCAAGCCATCACAGTGATGGAAAACCAAGCCATCACAGTGGTGGAAACCAGCCATCACAGCTGATGCGGCATCGCATGCCCACAGCATGAAGAGCGTGCACAGTTAAGCCCGGGCCAGGAAGTGCTGAGCACTGTCTTCTGTGCTTCTGGGTAACACAGTACATGTCAGCTCCTGCTGACGTGCCCCACCAGGAGAGTAACTGTCAAAAACTCTTGCAGGGCTTTGAGGGGGTGGCTCACAGGCCCTAGCCTGGGAGGACAGGAAAGGGGCAGAGGCTTGGATCTCAAAAGAAGAGGGTTGTATGAGTCTCCCTCCTCACCTCCACTCCCTGGGTAGGGATGCTTGTATTGTTGCTGCCCAAAGGCAGGGTCTTCGCTGGAGGAGTCCCTGGGGGGTGCAGATAGCTAAGGTGTTCAGCTACTAACCAAAAGTTGGAGATTTGAGTCATCCTGAGGTGCCTCAGAAAGAAGACCTAGCAAATGACCTCTGCAAAGGCAGCCATTGAAAGCGCTACGGAGAGTAGTTCTAATGTGACACACGTGGCGTGGCCATGAGTCAAGGTTGCCAATTGGTCTTGGTTTCAATGGACTTTGAATAAGAGTCTGTATTTACTAAGTACACTCCAGCCAGTGGGCAGGTGGTGATTTGCGTGAGAGAACCAGAGCTGTGAAGGTGTAGGCTAACCTTGAAAGAGAAGGAACAAGCGGTGAACCAGAAGACTGTCACTCTGCAGCCCCTCCCCTCCTGTGTTAGGCAGGGTTCTCTAGAGAAATGAAATTAGGACACTTGTGATTAGATATCGAGATATAGATATATACATATCTATCTATCTATAGATAGATAGATAGATGATTGATAGATAGATGATAGATGATAGATAATGATAGATAGATAGATAGATAGATAGATAGATAGATAGATAGATAGATAGATAGATAGGTTTATACAGTGAAAAGGAATATAACAGCTAATTAGTCCACACAGCAGTACAGAGGGTTCAGTTCACCTCAGTTCCGTGGAACAGTTAATATACTGGAAGTCATTCAACTCAAAGTCCTGCCGGGTCCAATCAAGGAAGCAGACAGCAGAGGCCTCCCTGGGCCAAGGCAAGCAGAATCTGCCCACAGGTAGCAGGCCGCAGGGTGGGTCACCAACAGTCAGTAGCTTGGGAGCTTAGGGAAGCAGGACCAGATGGGATATGGAACGTAAGCAATGAAAGGCAATGGAATCCATCAGCCTCAAGCTCAAATGCTATATGCACCAGTAGCATGGTGAAGCAGGTATCGAAGGAGCCTTAAGCTCTAGCGACACGATCCATGGGCTGACCTGGCCCACAGGTAGTGTAGCTCACAGGTTGAGGCACAGAACTAGCAGCAGCAGCAGCACACACACTTTATCAGCAGACAGTGAGAGAGGGGGGTGGGCCTTGCAGAATCATTTATCTATTTGCCCTCAAATCAAACTGCAACCTGATTAATCCCACATGTTCCTATTGGCCAGGTTGACACAATAAATCTATCACACCTCTTGCGCTGGAATTCCATGATTTCCCAATCTACCTCATTCTACTCCTCCCTGGGTATGGGAAAAATCAAGCCCAAGGAAAAATCCAGGGTTTCACATAGGTGCTTTTTAAAATATATATAATTATTGTAAGATTGTAGAAGGGAAGAAATAGCCATGGTTTTCTTTCTTTCTTTCTTTCTTTCTTTCTTTCTTCCTTCCTTCCTTCCTTTCTTTCTTCTGTTAAACATGAGATTTGACCTAGAGGCTTGGAAAACAATATGACTGGCAGCATGAGTGATTAGACAGGACAACAGCCTGGGGTATTGTCTCGTGGAGTGTGGGAAGGAGAGGCTGTCTTTTCTTCTAAAATTTGTGACAGTCAGCAGAAAAGAGCAACTGCCAAGTGTACCTCCTGTGCCAATGGGGCTGCCAAGTCATTGCCATCTTTATTTAATTGGTTTATTAATCTCATAAGAGAGTGCACAACTCTGTCTAATTGTGCCCCATTAGGAAGACAGAAGAACAGACACATTTGAGCTGTGGCATTGACCAAGGACGTCGAATACACTGTAGACCACCAGCAGAACTATAAATCAGTCTTAGAAGAAATAACTAGTAGAATGCTCCCTAGAAGTCAAAATCATGAGATTTCAGCTTTCTGCTTAGGACACATCATCAGGAAAATAACACTAGCAAAGGACATCATGTTTGGCAAAGTAGAGAGTCCGAGAAAACGGGGGCAGCATTTGATGATGTGGGTTAACACAAGAGCCACACAGTGTACCATGAAGCTGGTGAAGAATCAAACAATGTTTTCTTCTGCTATGCATGGGTCTGAGCTAACTCAGGGCACCTAATTACAGTAAGAGCAGAACTGAACAGACTTGGACTTGGTAAATATGTTCAGGTAGGCTCTTAAAGCCCAGGGCGCGATACCTATCGGTCATCCTCTCTCATGAGGCTTGGTATGATGAGGTGCTGTCAAGTCAATGCTAAGTCCTAGCTAACCTGCATAGAGCAGGACAAACCACTGCCCCATCCGGCATCAGCCTCACGGGTGTTGTTGTGCTGGAGTTCACTATGGCAGCCCGTGGGTTGAAAGGCTCCCTCTTTGTTGATGACTTTCTCCGTTACCAAGCACGATGTCCTTTTCCAGACAGCGGTCGCCCTCGGTAACACGTCTAAAGTATGCGCAACAAGTTTCTTGCTTCCAAGAAACCTTCCAGCCATACTTCCTCCCAGACAAATGTGTCTGTCCTTGCTGTTTGCCAATACCGTAGTTCACAGGCACCGTTCCCGTTCTGGTCCTCCTACATTGTCCAGCAGTCACATGCATCTAAAGGGATTGGTCAGACCGTAGCTGGGGCCCAGCGCTCAAACTGAAATCTGTGCTCTTTAACGCTTGAAGGAGTTTTGTGCAGCAGATCTGTGCAATGCTCTATGCTGTTTTATTTCTTGACTGCTACTTCTATGAATGTTGATTGTGGATCCAAGTAAAACGAAATCCTTGACAATATCAATCTATCCTGTTTTTTCTGATGTTGTCTCTGGGTCCAGTTGGGAGGATATTTCTTTTCTTTACTTTGTGTTGCAATCCATAGTAAAGGGATGTGGTGGTGGTGAAGTGCCGTCGACTCGGTTCTAACCCATAATAACAGAAAGAAACGCTGCCTGGTCCTGGGCCATCCTCACAATTGTTCTCATGTTTGAGCCCCTTGTTGAAGCCACTGTGTCAGTCCGTCTCCTGGATTTTCCACTTTGGAAAGCATGACGTCCTTCTCCAAAGCAGACACCTGCAAAAACTGTACCCAGTAAGTGGCTCGGCCTCCCTGTCCACCTGCTCCCCCTGGGGTTGGTAGCACAAAGGAGAACATTCTGAGGAAAGAAATATCCTCCACCTTATCCAAGGTGTGTCTCCCCCACAAGGAGAAGGAACTGATCTGTGGGGAAACATCAGATGCGAGCTCTAGAGGGAGACAAGAGGAAATGTTTCAATACAAAGCCCTTGTTTTTCCAGCTCCCCATACTTTTTGGAGATGAAGCTCTACCCACCACAAAAGAAAATCATTTCTCTTCTTGCAACTCTAGGGGACAAACTCTAGCCCCCTCCCTGGATAGGGGGATTGGAAAGGCCAGGAAAAGACGGTGATCTTGTCCAGAGGTGAGGTCCGGAGAAGAAAGGACACACTCACACATGTCCTAACAGTGGTGGACACAGTGGTGTCACCAAATAAATGAAGAGTCCCCATGGGTGGTAGTGCTGGACCCAGAGTAGACACGGAAAGTTTCAAGGAGAAACAGAAGGAAGGAAAAGAAGAGGGGCGGGAGAAATGGAAGGAGAGGAAAGGGAAGAAACGTGATGAGGGAGGAGAGGCCGAGAAAGCAAGTGGGCAGGTGAGGGAGTAGGGGGATAAATGACCAACTGGCTGGCTGGGAGGATAGATCGATAATGTGAGAGAAATTTGGACAAGAGACGTCACTCACGATAATACATCATGGCATTAACTGGGTTTCTCCCGCTGGCTGCTCTGTCCATGGGAGCAAGTCTTTTTACCCAAGGGCATGGTCAGAGATGGCTGACGTAAAGTCACCATCAAAACAATGCCAAAGAGAGGAGAGAATCCCAACCGATCTGTCAGCTCATGGTGCTGAAACTCTACCGTGCAAATATCACTGCTCACATGAAAGAGGTATTTTTTATTTATCCACCTTCTTTTTTTTGTTGCTGAATTGTGTCCACAGAACACCAAGTACTCAGAATAAACAAATTGCAAAAATTAAATCTACCATCTGGACATTTTTTAAACATCTGGATATTTGCCATCGCATTGACCCCAACTGCCCGTGTTAGGGCTGTGTAGTTATGCCCAGAGCAGCAGTCAGGCCGAGCAGAAACAAAGAGGGGGTGTTTAGTCATTGTACTTCCCACAATGCCCATAAGTGCTCAGATTTCAAGTATTTGGACCCATGATCAGACTACGTTTCTAGTTTTAATTTGGGAACTACGCCCACACTAGCGTCGGGGGTATAAGAGAGGGTGCAAGCAAGACAGGAGAAAAAGGGAAGTAAGAGCGAGCAACTGGGGAAGGACCTGGTTGGGGGCAGGTCTCTAAGCAGCAAGAAAGAGGCAATGGGAAGCAGAACACCACACGAAGTGGCATTGCTAGCGGGGAGCTTTCTCTAGAGCTCACTGAACATTATCTTGGTAGTAGGTTCTCCTCAATCCCGACCCATGACCCTAAGTCCCCCAGAGTGAGTCTCATACCAGTCTGAGGAAGACCCGCATTGTTGTTGTTGTTGTTGTTGTTGTTGTTGTTGTTGTTAGGTGTCATGAAGTTGGTTCCATCTCATAGCAACTCGCTGGACAGTAGAATAAAACGCTGCCTGGCCCCGTGCCAGCCTCACAATTGCTGCTATGTGGAGCCCATTGTTGCAAGCAGGGTTAATCCATCTTGTCCAAGGTCTTCCTCTTTTTCAGTGCCCCTCTGCTTTACCACACATATGTCCTTTTCCAGAGACTGTACTCGCCTGATAACATGTCCACAGTACATGAGCCAAAGTCTCTCCTCGTCCTTGCCTCTAAGGACCCTCTGGTGGGGCTTCTTCCAAGACAGAGTTCTTTGTTCTTTTGGCAGTCCGTGGTACTTTCAATGTTCTTCACCAGCACCATGGCTCAAGTGTATCGAATCTTCTCTAGTCTTCCTTATTCAATGTCCAACTTTCACATGTATGTAAGTAAGGCAACCAAAAATACCACGGGTAGAGTCAGGCATAATTGAGCCCCCAAAGTAGCATCCTTGCTCTTCTCCATTTTAAAGATGTTTTTGGCAACAGATTTACCCAATGCAATGTATCACTTGATCTCTTGACTGCTGCTTCCGTGAGCTTTGATTGTGGATCCAAGCAATACAAATCCTTGACAACTCTCATCTTTTCTCCGTGTATCATGATGTCATCTATTGATCTCACTATAAGGATTTTATTTTATTTTTTCGCATTGAGTTGTGATCCATGCTGCCATTCTTGATCTCATCAGCAATGGCTTTAAGTCCTTCTCATGTTCAGTAAGCAAGATTGTGTCAGCTGCATATCATAAGATGCTAATACACTTTCCTCTAATCCTGATGCCAGTCAATGCTTCTTCCTATAGTCTGGCTTTTTGACTTATTTGCCCAGAATAAAGATTGACTAAGTATCAGGAGAGGATACATGCATGACACACACGTTTATTGATTTTAAACTATGCAACATCCCCTTTTTTGTTCATATAACCACCTCTTGACCCACGTACAGGTTCTGCAGGAGCACAATCAAGTGTTCTGGAATTCCAGTTCATCTCAAGGCTATTGTTATGATTCACACAGTCAAATGGCTTTGCATAGTCAGTAAGACACAGGAAACATCTTTCTGATATTCTCTGTGTTCGGTTAAAATCCATCTGGCATCAACAATGATATCCCTTGTTACATGTCCTTTTCTGAATCTAGCCTGAACTTCTGGCAGCTCCCTGTCACTGTACTGCTGCAACCACTGTTGAATGGTCTTCAGCAAAATTATATTTGCACGTGATATCAATGATATTATTCTATAATTTCATCATTCTGTTGTGCCACCTTTCTTTCAAATGGGTACAAATATGGATCTCTTCCAGTTGGTTGTGCCATGGTTCTGGGGGACATGAGAAAGGGGGAGATGGGGTAAAGGAAGGGAAAATCCAACAAACCCATGGACAAGGGGACAAAAAGTGATCAAACATCAATGGTGAGGAGGGAGTAGAATGCCTGGTGGGGTTTGATCAAGTGCAATGTAGCCAAGAGGAATTACTGAAAGCCAAATGAATGTTGAACATGATAGTGGGACAAGAGGAAAGCAAAAGGAAATAGAGAAAAGAACTAGGAGGCAAAAGACATTTATAGAGGTATAAATACAGGCACATACATATGTAAATATATTTTTATATAACTATATATAACTTATATAACTATAAGGACATAGCATATATTATATGCTAAATATTAAGGTAGCATACGGACAATGTGACTCTACTCAAGTATTCCCTCAAAGCAAAAACACTTGGTTCTAATAACCTGGCATTCTGTGATGTTCACCTTCCCAACATGATCATGGAAGACAAAATGGGTGCACAAACAAATGTGGTGAAGAAAGCTGATAGTGCCTGGCTATCAAAAGATATAGCATCTGGAGTCTTAAAGGCTTGAAGATAAACAATCAGCCATGTAACTCAGAGGAAGCAAAGCCCACATGGAAGAAGCACACCAGCCTGTGTGATCATGAGGTGTTGATGGGATCAGGTATCTGGCATCAGAAGACCCAAAACAAACAAGAATGCCGATTCGAATGAGGGGGTGGAGGTGGGGTGGGGTGGGCGTGGCGTGGACACCCAAAGCCAAATCTGTAGACAATTGGACATTCCCTTGCAGAAGGGTCACAAGAAAGGGACGATCCAGGGTGCAGTATAGCACCAATGAAACACAACATTCCTCTAGCTCTTTAATTCTCTTCCCCCTCCCCCAATCCCCACTACCATGACCCTAGTTCTACCTTACAAATCCGGCTAGACCAGAGCATGTACACTGGTACAGATAAAAGCTCTCAACACACAGAATCCAGGACAGATAAACCCCTGAGGACCAATAATGAAAGTACTAATACTATGAGGGTGGCGGGAAGTTGGGGGGAGAAAGGAGGAACCGATCACAATGATCGACATACAGCCTCCGCCCCACCCCAGGGGGAACGAACAACAGAAATGTTAGTGAAGGAAGACAGTGCATGGTGTAAAATATTAAAATAAAAATAATGTATAAATTATAATTTATAAATTATCAAGGGTGCAGAAGGCTATGAATGACAGGGAAAGCCCATTTTCAAAGTCCCCTACATGGATTAAGCCTCCGTTGAATTCCTTCTGACTATGGGCCAGAGATAAGTATGGCCTTGTTACCAGGCAGAGTGCAGGGTCGGGTGGATCACTGCACTTGTAATTAGGTTAAAATGCAGCACCTTGGCAATTGATCTCCCTTTTGATCCAATGTATATTTGTTCCAATTTTTAATGTTTTCTGCTTTCCTTTTTACTGAGTTTTTCTTCTGTTTTCTTTTGTCATTTGGGGGTGTTTGCTTTGTTTTGATTTTGTATGTTTTTCTGCATATGAAATCCAGGATAGGTACATTATAGAGACAGTAGTTGGGTTAATAGTTTACTAGGGGCAGGGCAAGGGAGGTTGGTGGGAATTGAGGCACTAATAGCAATAAGTGAAAAGAAGAAGCAATTTCATAAAATTGATTGCGATGATGAGTCACAACGTTTTTAATATGATTGAACCATAGAAATATATGGTATGTGAATTATATATCAAAAAGTCTGTTTTTAAAAATTCCATTATATAATCTCCAGCTTCATTTCTATCACTAAGGCTGTGCTTCTCAACTGCTCTTCCTTCTTTGTTTCCAATTACCAATACTTATCAATGCCTCTTGATTACATGTTTGGTTAAGTTCAGACTGAAGACATTGGGAAAAATTCCTCAATTGCTTCACCACTAGCTCTAGGAGTTAGTCAGTAAATTGGACTAATGTTGTATTGTGTGTATTATACTATCACAGATAACATTTTACTTTAAGGTAGATCTTCAAAGTCCTTTTGGGTGATGAATGTGATGCTAATCCTGTCATTCCGAGAATAGTAAACCATGTGACCGTCTGATTCAAAGTGGCCAATAGCAGTCTATCTCGGCTCACTAATGCCCAAGCTATCTTTACACTTTCCCTTCCATTTTGATGACTTTCAACTTGCCTACCTCCATACTTCTTACAGTCTGACTTCCAATTATTAGCAGATGTTTGCAGCAGTTCCTTCGCATTTTGAATCACGCCCCATCAGCAAGTGTGGGTCCTGAAGGCTTTCCGCCCACAGGCTTTCCTCCATCCCTGCCATCATGGGAGACTCTACTTTGGGAAGGCAGCTCTTCCGCGGTCATCTTTTAAATGTCTTCCTACCTGAACGGATCACTTTCTGGAACTATATCTGACAAGGTTCTGCTGCGGCTCAGAAGGTCTTCAGTGACTAATTCCTCTGCATGGGACCATCTGTTCCTTCTTTGCAGTCTTCTCTTACTCTGGAAGCTCTGCTGAAGGTTCACTTTGGTGTTTTCAATACCAGAGGCAACTTCCAGAATCACAGCAATACGCAAACCACAACAGTAGGACAACCTGACAGACAAGTGGCGGGTAAACAGGACAACGTTTCCTCAACGCAGTGATGTAAAGCAGCAAAGAGAGTGAGCATGTGCTCACTGAGCAGGAACCTATGACTGAGGAGGGAAAGAAAGCTATCCAATCAAGTGCTTAAAGGCAGAAGAAACATGTAAGCTCCTTGCTCCGAGGATGGCACTGAATCTTGCTCTTGTCCCAGAGGTAAGAGAAGCACCTCCACACTCACTGTCGTCAAGTCAATACTGATGACTCCTGGTGACCCTAGAGGACAGGATAGAACTGCCCGCCACTGGGTGCCCAAGACATAACTCTTGATGGGAGTTGAAAGCCCCATCCTTCTCCCTCAGAGGATGTGGTGGTTTTGAACTGCTGACCTTGTGGTTAGCAGTCAACTCATAACCACTGCACAACGAGGGCTCATGAAGAAGAGCACAGAGAATCCTTCATTGGAGTTATCATTTCCCAGTGCGCGCACGCGCACACACACCACCTCAAACTAACTACCATTAAGTCAATTCCTCTCATAGTGACCCCTACAGGCCAGAGTAGAACTGCTCCTTTGGTTTTCCAAGTTTGTGAATCTTTATGCGAAAAGACAGTCTCATCTTTCCTACACAGAGTGGCTAGTGGATTCAAATCATTGTCCTCGAGGTTCGCAGCCCAATGCATAAACCACTACATCACTAGCACTACTACGTCCCACACATACAATCAAAGCTGTAGGACAGGAGGTGGGCTGGAGACTGCTTACAACATGGAAGATGACTGGCACCACTTTAAACAGAATTTCCCCTCCCGCCCTCCACTCCCAACACACATACATACGTTTGCATAGGCCATGTCCCCATAAGATTTGTTTTATTTTAAGCTCAGAAGATGAAAGAAAATCCTTGATGCAAGGTCACCTTCACTCACAGTGGTGTCGCCGGAGCTGATGTTACCCCCTGCAGTACCTCCTGGTGTAACTACCCCTTGCCATAGACCTCCTCCCATATCGGACCATACAGAATACATACAGTAGTGCTTAGTACTAATTTTAATCATAAGAACACTGGCCAACACACATGCTGGTGTCTAACAAATGTTAGACTTGTTTCTGGGTATATTTCACCCACTGGTTCCCAAAATGGGACCAGTTGCCCCATCAGCTCTGTTTTGAAATGTGGAGCCTAGGCCATATGCCACGCTTCACTCTGCCCGCCCATGGAAAAGTCAGCACATTTTGATGTGGTTTAGTTAGACTGAGCTAGAGGAAGTGCACACTGGCTTTATTTAAAAAATAAATAGTTTGTGTTGCACTACATATGTAGGTCAAGTTTATATTTCACATGGTGTCCTTTGATCCAAAGATATAATTAAACAGTGCAAATTACATGAACTTGGAATTTTCCCCAAGGATCACTTCACCTTTATTAGCAACTGAATAGTAGGTAGTTCCAATGTGTTATCTTAAAAGGGGGTCAGAAATAAGAGTTGCTGTATAATAAATGAGGAGCCCCGATGGCATAGTGGGTTATGTATCTGACTGCTAACCACAAGGTCAGCTGTTTGAGCCCGCCAGCTTCTCTGCGGGAGAAAGATGAGACTTTCTGCTCCCATCAAGAGTTACAGCCTCAGAAACCCACAGGGGAAGCTCCACTCTGTCCCATATGAGTCCTAATCAACTGACTGGTAGGAAGTTGGGGTCAGTAAATAGAGATTCAAATGTTTGCAAACTCAAAATGAGTCTTTCAGAGCTCATATTAAAATTAAAATTTTCCAGTCTTGGTATAAGATGGTACCACTTATTCATCTGTGCTTAGAAAGTCTTAAAAGAAAAATTAGCATTTTTCTTATAAAGAAGTGTGAAGTCAATTTAACCTCTGAAATATTTAACATGAATTATCCATCGACTTTTCATGTTAAAATGTGTTTTGAAATGTTTACTGTTCCATTTGAAAATTTTAGATGTTCAAAATATTTATGAAAATGACTATGAAGTCTTACATGTTTGATACTCCAAATTGCCCCCACGCCTTCCAAATATGTGCTTTTCCCATTTTCTTTTTCATGTTCCACCTTCTCAAGCTGTGCTCTGGCTAAGCAGTAGCCAACCTCATCATACCAAAAAGAAAAAAGCCACTGCCATCTAATCTATTCTAATTCAAAGTCATACAGAAAAGAGAAGAGCGGCCCCTTTGGGTTTCCAAGCATTTCAATCTTTTTTTTTTTTTTTCATTGTTTTATTAGGGGCTCATACAACTCTTATCACAATCCACACGTACATCAGTTGTGTAAAGCACATTTGTACATTCATTTTTATCATCATTCTCAAAACATTTGCTCTCCACTTAAGCCCCTGGCATCAGCTCTTCATTTTCCCCCTCTTTCCCTGTTATCCCCTCCCTCATGAGCCCTTGATAATTTATAAATTATTATTTTGTCATATCTTACACTGTCTGATGTCTCCCTTCACCCACTTCTCTGTTGTCCATCCCCCAGGGAGGAGGTTATATGTAGATCCTTGTAATCGGTTCCCCCTTTCCACTCCTCCCTCCACCCTACCAGTGTCGCCACTCTCACCACTGGTCCTGAAGGGATCATCCGCCCTGGATTCCCTGTGTTTCCAGTTCCTATCTGTACCAGTGTACATCCTCTGGTCTAATCAGATTTGTAAGGTAGAATTGGGATCACGATAGTGGGTGGGGGTGTGGGGGGGGGGGTCAGGGAGAAAAGCATTTAGGAACTAAAGGAAAGTTGTATGTTTTGTCGTCACTACACTGCACCCTGACTGGCTCATCTCCTCCCCACAACCCTTCTGTAAGGGGATGTCCAGCTGCCTACAGACGGGCTTTGGGTCTTCACTCTACACTCCCCCTCATTCACAATGATATGATTTTTTGTTCTGATGATGCCTGATACCTGATTCCTTCGACACCTCGTGATCCCACAGGCTGATGTGCTTCTTCCATGTGGGCTTTGTTGCTTCTGAGCTAGATGGCCACTTGTTTACCTTCAAGCCTTTAAGACCCTAGCCACTGTATCTTTTGATAGCTGGGACCATCAGTTTTCTTCACCACATTTGCTTATGCAACCACTTTGTCTTCTGCGATTGTGTCGGGAAGGTGAGAATCATGAAATGCCAGTTTAATAGAACAAAGTATTCTTGCATTGAGGGAGTACTTGAGTGGAGGTCCAATGTCCATCTGCTACCTTAATACGAAACCTATACATATATGCACATAGATCTATTTCCCCATCCTCATATATAAATATATTTACATATGTACATGCCTGTATTTAGACCTCTATTAATGCCCTTTGCCTCCTAGCTCTTTCCTTGATTTTGTTTCCCTTTCCTCTTGTCCCACCATCATGTTCAGCCTTCATTTGGGTTTCAGTAATTCCTCTTGGTTACATTACCTTTGGTCACACACACCCTACCAGGCCTCCTACATCCTCCTCACCACCAATTTAGATCACTTGTTGTTCCCTTGTTCCTGGGTTTGTTAACACCACTTCCTTTCACCCCAACTCCCCCTCTTCCATGCCCCGCCGGAACTGTTGGTCCTCTGGTATTCTCCTCCATATTGTTCATCCAGCTTATCTTATTTAGACAGACCTGCGGAGATAATAACATACACAAAACCAAGACAGAGCAAAACCAAGCAACAAAATAGAACAAACTATCAACAACAACATCAACAAGCCAATGACAAAATTAAAAAAAAAAAAACAGAATGAAACACAGCAACAAGGAAGAAACGCTTGTAGTTAGTTCAAAGAATGTTTGTTGGCCTTTAGGAGTGCTTTCCAGTCGAGTCTGATGGGGTGCCAAGCCCTGGCCCCAAAGTCTATTTTTGGTATTTGTATTTCAATCTTTTCAAGCCTTCAGATTGACCAGTGGGTTCAAACCACGGACTTTGGGATTGGCAGTTCAATGCATTGCCAACTGGCCACCATGACTCCATGTACAGCTTCCCTGGGAAGTCCCTTAATACCTAATTCCTTTTCAAATGTTCCTATCTTTTTTGTCTTATCCTGCCATTTGTGGGTCTGAACTCGCCACACATTTAAAACAAAGATGATAAATTCATAAATTAGTAAAACAATAAGTGAAAACAGAGTGCAATGCCATACTGAAGAAACTCCATCTGCCACAGACTAACTACAGCCATTCCTGAATCGGCACCCTGAGCCCAGGAGTCGGCCTCAGAACCAAGATAGCAAGAAAACTATTCTTGGGTTGGGCTCTGTAAGAGGTGACTCCAGTTGTAAATTGCTTAAATGCACTATTTCCTAGATTGTATGACTTCTACCAACCACAACCGTTGTGGAAATCCCTAATACATTGCATTACAACATTTTTAATTACAGCCTGATTAGTAGCTCAACAGAAGACTTCAAGATTTTCCCCCTTATTTTCGTTTAATTGCTACTTCAGTCTCCAAAAAGTAATTGATCTAGGTTCCAAATACTAATTACCACAATACTGTGGCTTATGCGCCAGAAAAGTTGACCAACGTGGCTATCAAAACACTGGAGCAATGAAAACACGTGTGTGCCTGTAGCACGTGTACATGAAACCACACGATCCGAAGCAGCATTGTCATTGGGTAAGAATCACAGCTTTAACCAAAGCGCATTCACAAGGGAAACAACAACAACAAAACTCCTCTGCCCCAATCAAATCCAACTCAGTACAACCCTATAGAGCAGAATAAAGCTGCTCCACAGAGCTTTTAAGTCTCTATAGGCCAGAAAGCCTGGTCTTCCTCCTGCAGACCTCTGTTGGAACCAGAGCCGTTGTGGTTAGCAGCCTACTGCACCACCAGAGCTCCCCAGGGAGTATTCAAAGGTTCGAAAATGACACTCGCCTCACTTGATCGCCCTGTGGGGTCTATTGATACATGTAAACAGGCCTTCTCAAACAAAACCAACCCACAGCCTCACATCAGTCCCAACTCGTAGAGACCCCGCAGGGCTGGGTGGAACCGCCCTGTGCGTCTCCATGCCCGGCTCCTCACTAGAAAGCCGGTCTCTCTCCTGCGGAGCTGCTGGGGGCTTCAAACTGCTGACCTGAGGGGAGCAGCCTCACCCATGGCCACTATGCCACTATGCTAGGGCTCCTAAGCAGAGCTTAGGAAAAATAATTTAATATTGTAACTACCTGCAGGCTGTGTCTGAAAAATAAATAATGAATGATGTTGAAACACGGACCCCCAATTTTCGTTATTGTTAGGTCCACCATCGAGTCAGTACCCACGCACAGCGACCATCTGCACAGAACGAAACCCGCAGGCTCCGGCGCCATCCTCACCACGGGTCCTTGGCCTGAGCCCATGGGGGTCGCCATGTGTCAATCCACCTCGCTGAGGGTTCTCCGCTCCTCCGCTGGCCCTCTTCTCTACCAAACAGTATGTGCATCTCCGGGGACTGGTCTCCCCTGACAACCTGTCCAAAGCACGGAAGATGAAGTCGCACCAGCCTTGCCTCTCAGGGACACTCTGACCGCACTTCTTCCAAGATGGGCTGGCTGGCCTTTGTAGCAGGCGTGGTACTTTGAATTGTCTTCTCCAGCACCACAATTCATATGCAAAATCTTCCTAGACAGTCATTTTCGACGCTGCCCTGCACGCCCGACCTGGTGCACTTTGCAGCCTCTCTGGTCTCCTAGGGACTCCGCTGCTCCATCTGTGCCTGCCTGGGCAGGCTGGGGTATGTTTTGGGGTTCTGCCCTGGGACTGTGTATGGGCGAGCAAACTGGCTCCCACAGCTTTGAAGATGCATGTATTTCCTCCTTAAACAGAAGCTGAGGGGAGCATTAATTCTCCCTCCCTCTCTCTCTGGGCTGGTCACCTGGAATCATGCGGGTTTAGAAGGGCATCCCCGAAAGGAAAATGGAATTGCAGGTGTACCCTGCCTCCCGAAGCCTACTTTGTTGTGAGTCCAGGCCCCTACCACGCTGCTTCTCCTAGTCTCAGCCTCCTATCTTCACCGGGTCTCTTTGGCTGCCCCTAGTTAGCTTACCATTCTCGGTACCCACACATGTGGCACCAGCTGTCTAGCATGGCTGCTGAATGAAGGGACAAAGAAGTGATGAATCAGTAATCAACACATGTCAAGGTCTCAGCTGAGTGGAACAAAATGTACTTTGGGCTCCAAAGCGCCCTCCCTCCCTCCTTCTCTTCCTTTCCCCCTCTCCCTCTTCTCTATTCGGGTCTTGCTACTCCAACTGTGGTCCTCGCACCAGCAGCAATTGCCTGCAATCAGATATTCCCCAGGTAACCTAGATGCAGAAGTGATGCTGAGAAGCACCGCTGTGTGCCTTCAGAGCCCTGAGCTGCTAACTGATAGGCCAGCAGTTCGAAACCACCAGCCCAGGAGAAAAATGAGGCTGTCTAGTCCCAAACAGAGTTTCAGTCTTAGAAACTTACAGGGACAATTCTACCTTGTCCTATAAGGTCACTATGAGTCAGCATCGACTTGGTGCCAGTAAGTTTAGAGTTTTGAGTTGTGCGATCTGAGTGGAGGCAGGGTGGGGAGCAAGATGACTTCTTAAAGCCCATCGCTGTCTGAAAGGCTCGCTGGAAGGCCTTTCTCTCCATGTCATTTAGACATCTTGACTGGGTCTAGGACAAGGAAGGTAGAGTTTCAATTTCTTATCTTTTGCCTAGCCCTTCCTGCTAGTTTCCCCTTGGAAAGTCCCCTGGGAGAGCCGACATGGCCAGGGCACGGCACGGTGCTGCTCTCACATAGTGTCAACAGTTGGCTGCAGCTTTATTCGTTATTCGAAAAGGCTCATTATCTCCTAATGCCAGTGTAGCCATGGCTGTTGATGACACTTCCCACCTCCGACACCCAGTTCTGAGTGGGGCCTCGTGTTGCCTTCGGTTTGCACCGCAGAGCAGTGAAGACCCCTTCCTTCTCAGAAGGCTAAGCCAGTGTCTGGGAACATGAGGTCTGGCTGATTCAGAACCTGGATGAGCCCTGGCTCTGGCTGGAGTTGTCCTACAAACTGACCCAACTCTACATCCCAGCAATGGTAAGGATGGATTACTAAGAACAGCCCAAGGAGGGTTCCCAGGACTTCCCAGGTGAGCCAAGATGCTCTGCCACGGCCACATCAAGGACTCTATCATTTTCACTCTTGGGCATTGGAAAGGGCTCCACCCTGCTGCACCTTCTGAGACACGGAGGATGGGCATCCTAGAAAGGTCATGGTGAGGAAGTCCTGAAACACTTTGGAGTCTTTCTGCCAGTGTCTGAATCAAAGACTCAAAATTGTATTGAGCCTAAGGCCCATGGATAAATATACACATGGATCTTTTCTGAGGTCCGCTACTTTGGGTTGTCGTTTCAGGACTATAAACTCCTATGGGAAAGGATCCGTGGGTCTTTGACACCTACATCCGAGGCTCAGTACCTGACCCTGCTGACCTAGCAATCAGCCACCAGGCCCAGGCCTCTCAGTTACCTAATGAAGGCTGGGCTGCTCACTCCGGGGGCTTCCGGAGCAGTCCCAGAGAGGTGAGCCGCAAGCAATGCGGTTAGGGTTGGCACAGCCTCCTTTTGCTTCCAACATTTTATTATGAGGATGTCAGACGGAAAAAAACGTTGGAGACAAAAGTGTACAGAAAAAGCAAATTGTCAGGTGTGCTGTGGTGGTTAGGCGCCATCAAGTAGGCTTCTACTCCCGTGTCAGAAGGAAGCCATGCCTGGTCCTGGGCCACCTTCGCAGGTGTGGTGATTTTTGAGCCCATTGTTGCAGCCACTTTGTCCACTCATCTCCTTGACTGTCTTCCTCTTTCTCACCGACCTGTCACTGCCAAGCATAGTGTCCTTTTCTAGGAACTGGTCTCCTGATAGCATGACCAAGGTACACGGGGGTGGTTATGTGGGTGTCCGTGAATTTTTGGTTTTCTGTGTGTGTGTGTGGTTGTTGTTATTGTTCCTCAAATGCACCCAGTCCTCTGGTTTCCGTGAATTTGTCAATATTGGCAAAGTTAACTTGAACACAGGATTCTCAGCCAAGGAGTTCAGTATTTTTTGAAACAACACTACCCTCTGCTGGCCACACATCTCTTTGCATCTTGATTTCTCTACAGCCAGTTACAGAGTGCGTCTCTGTTTTTTTTGCAAGGCCGACACTAGGGCTGTCTGCAACGCAAAGCTGTGTCTCTATGCTGTGGACCAGGAAGTAGCCTGACATGCTGAGCTCCACATTAGTCCTCAGTGACATGAGGACCATCAGATACCCTTCTCCCCTGAGATAACAAGCAGCTTTAAGACAGAGGAACAGAGAGTGAAATAAAGAAGCAAAGTTGATTTTCTAAAATCTCCGTCCTTGGTGGATGAGTTAGTTAATTATGCCAACCTGGCCGATAATCACATGTGGGGCTAATTGAAAGGCAGAGGGATAAATGGGTGGTGAGCCCCACCTTTCTAGTTCTCAGGTCTCTTGCTTTGTGATGGTCGCATCAGGGTGCAGCTGCCTTAGCAGTTCCCTGCTTCAGCTTGCAAGATTGACTTCCTACAAGACATCCCCAAGGAGAAACCACATGGACCTATCCTGATGCAGCCCTGGGTGCTGGAGCAGCCGTGTGGAGACCCCTGCTAGTGCTGAGATGCTTGTTCGTTCACTGACTCAGCTTTCCTCCTGCAGTCGGCATCATTGCCTCTGTTTTGTGAGGTGGAGGACTTTGTGGACTGGTGTTGGGTTAATGGGTTAATGTTGGACTTGCGGGCTTGGACAGCATTGGGTTGGGATGTTTTCATGATGCACATTTTCTTTACATAAAACTCTCTTATACATGAGTTGCTGTGGATTTGTCTCTCTAACGTACCTAGACTAATACAGGGGAGATGAAGCTGACAAACATAATGGGATGTTTTCAGATAACTGGACAGGAGTTATCTTCTGGAAGCGTGCTGGTGTACGCGCGCGCGCACACAGACACACACACCAAACCTATTGCAGCTGAGTCAATTCTGACTCATGTTAGGGAATAGACCTGCCCCACAGGGTTTCATTAGCTCTCATCAGTATAGAAGTGGGTCGCCCAGCCTTTAATCCACTGCACATTTGGTGAGCTCAAACCACCCACCTTTTAGGTGGCATGACACAGATAAGCACCGTTAGAGCTCCCCAGGGTTGCCTTTGTTAAAGCACAACTGAACTGACCCTTCCAGTAAATACACTGGCTTTGGCATGCAAACCTCCCGTTAACTAATCGGAAGCATATGGTGCTTCAATGTCTCTACCAGTGAGAAGGGATGAAGTGGAATGGCCCATCCCAAGCAGGGCGCGCTCCCTTGAAGTAGCCCCTGGGCAAAGTTCCCATGAAACTAGAAGTTGAGAAAACAAGACCCCGCCTTTGCCTCCCCTGTGATTCTGATCACTCAGAGCTGCCACCGCCAGTAGTGGCCCTCCAGTCAGCTTCAACTCCCGGTGACACTAGGCGAGTCTAAGCCAAACGATGCTCGTCCTTGGGGTTTTCAATAGCTGGGAAATTGGAGGTAGATTGCCAGGCCTTTCCTCTGAGGCATCTCAATCTGCCAACCTTTGGGTTGGCAGCCACGCGCCCCACCCAGGAACTCCAGATAAGAAAAGGGCTTCTCACATGTGAGGAGCTTGTGAAAATCCACATTCCTGCGCCACACCCTCCAGCTCTGATGGAGTAGGTCTTGCGGAACACATCTTCAGCCCTCTTTTCTGAGGGACGGCCAACCTCCCAGTGAATGGTCCAGGGCTTAACCAACAGTGCCTCCCAGGGAGTAGGTCTGCATTCAAGCCTGAATATTTGCATGTGTATAGAGCTTCCAGGTAAGGGGACCAGGCTTTGAGGACCATGTGGTTAGACTAGACTATGTTTTGATAATTACCCCCAAATCTCTGTAGCTACACCTACAAGTGTGTCTCTTCTCCATGCAACCAGAAGCTGCCAGAAAAGGCCAAGAAGAAGGATGCCATTTGCAGCTCCTTTAGGAACCAGACCAGCACCCTCTGCTGGCTAGTTTGGGATCAGCCAGACGCTCTGGAACATGTCTTGATAGCTGTGACAAAAGACAAAGAATCGTGTTTGGGCCTTTACCTGCTCCAGTTCAGAAGTGACACTGAATTCCACTGGCTCGGGCCCCTTGAAGGGGAGGTGAGCTGGATGGTGGGAGCACTCCTGTCAACCTGGGTCACCCAAGTGTCTCTCCCTCACTTTCAGAACCATGCCATCAAATGACAAGGGGATGGTGAAATACATTTCAGCCTTTTAGTTGTGATCGTTGGATGGTGTTTGGTTATGCCTGAGCAGTATCTGAATTTGTATCTTCAACGAATAGTTTTGCCGCATCCATCGTCCTTGAATTGATTGCAGCTTGTAATGGTAGAGTAGGACTGCGCTATAGGTCTCTGATATTGTCAATCTTTGCAGTAGAAAGCCTCACCCATCTATGTGTACGTATTTATACATACCTGTAGATACAGACCCATACCTATAGAGCCCTAACCCCGGTAGCACAGTGGGTTTAGGGCTGTGCTGCCAACCACAAAGTTGACAGCTGAAACCTACCTAGTCCTTTAAGGTGTGCAGTCTTGGAAACCCTAAGGAGCAGTTCTGCTTGGTGCTGATGGGTTTGAATGGGTTTATAGATACTTCTGCGGAGCCCTGGTGGTGTCGCCTTGGGCCGCTAACCTGTTTATGGACACGCTGGTTCTATTGTAAATCGTGCTGCAACGAGCAAACATTGTTGTGCAGAGATGTGTTTGAGTTCTTATTCTGAATCTTTTTTCCCCTTCAATTTTGCCTAGGAGTGAAATTGCTGAGTCACGAGATCAAGTGACAGCCCAGAGCAGTGCTGTTTATGTCCTAATGGTAAACAAAGTTTGGCTTAAAAACCAAAGCTTCCTGTTTTTAATTAGAATGTCTTTCTATGTCTAACTTTTTGAGGAACCACCAAATTGTTTTCTAATTTTATTTTTTAAGGGAGTGGGGTCGGGGGGAGACTGCAGTGAGAAGACCTGACTTTTGGAGAAGCAAATAGTGCAGACCCAGATATTCTAAAAGTACACGGTCTCCCAGGAGCCACCCCATTCAAGCAGATCTTCTGGTCTACCAAGGGGTCGTCTCAGGCCAAATATGTTACAATGGGATCAAGCTCCAATACAGGGTCCCTGAGGGCCCTCACTGATGTTCCACTGTATCTGAAAGTGTCTGTCACCACCCCCCAAAGGGCACAGTCTTCCTTGTAACGGGTCTGGAGGATGACATGAACCATTTAGCAGCTCTTTTCCTGTGCTCACCTCCCGCATCCTACAAAACCGGCTGCCTTTGAGAGGATTTCCACTCCTAGTGGCCCTGAAGAGGGCTTCTGAGGCTGTGAATCTATATGAGAACAGACATACAGAGTCTCTTATTTCTCCTGCTCACAGCGGATTTGAACCGTGCACCTTGTGGTTAGTAGTTCCGTGTTTACCGGATAGAGCACAAGGGGGCTTCCAAAGGTTCAGGCAAAGGTTTTTATCCTTTTTTCAAAAGGGTTTGGGGTTTCTGTTTTTGTGTTTAACCAGATAGAGCCCCGTGAGGCTTGAAAAGGTTCATTCAAAGGTTCTTTTCCTTTCTTCAAAAGTTTTTTTCTTAATTCCATTTTTCTGTGAATTTTTGGAAACCTCCTCCTTGAACAAAAACTGAAACCAAACTCATTGCCCCAGAGTCAATTACAACTCCTAACGACCACACAGAGCTGCACCCTGGGCCTCTGAGGTGGTCTATCTTTGCAGCAGGAGGAGACAGCCTTGTCTTTCTCCAGTACAGTGGCTCTTGGGTTTGAACAGCTGACCCTGTGGCTAGTAGATCTGGGCTTAATCCACTGCACGTCCCAGCAGCGCTGTTCCATCTGGAGAAGCACTGCCAGCTGCAGCACCCCCTCCCTGAGCCTGGGGAGACCTCCTCTCAGACACTCAGGAGTAGGCAGCTTCTGTCTTCCGCGATACACGAGGCTTTACTCTTAGCATAAGGAAAAGGAAACATCGTCGCAGGTTAGAGCATCTACAAAATGAATCTTTCTCTCAATGGCATGCCAGGCGTCGCCTCTCATTAGCTTCCATGAGTTATATTAATAACACATCGATTCTTTCATTCTGTCTCACCGAAGACTTCTTCCCCAAAAGCTTTTGGGAAGGCAGGCGAGGCAGAACAAACCCAAGGGAGGCATAAAAGCAGCACAAACAAAAGGCACTGCGTCACGTGGGTTCCAAATTGGAGCAAACCTACAGGACGAGGTAGAAGTAAGTGTCCTGTGGGTTCCCGAGGTGGTAAATCCTTACAGAAGCAGAAAGACTTGTTTTCTCCCTGAAAGCAACTGTGGGTTAGAGCCCACCCCATAACCCACTACGCCACCATAGGTCCTTCAGATGGAGGGCAAGAGAGAGAATCCCTACCCTGGCACACTAGTCTGGTGAAATTGATTTTCCTCATCCATGAAATAGGTTCAGGACGCAGACAGCTTCTAGCTGATCCAAGGAAGGCAGGCCAGCAGAGGGCGCTGGTCTAGCTCCTAAAACTGCTGCAAATGGCTGGTGCTGCTTCCTGGCCCTTCCTGGCGGCTTTCCTTCTTTCTTTAATTTATCAATTTATTGGTAGCTCTTACAGCTATCATACCATTCCATAGCTCAGTCACATCAAGCAGTATTGTATGATTGCTACCACAATCAGTTTCAAAACATTTTCTTACTTCTTGAACTTCCCTTTATCCCCTCCCTCCTCCATCCCCCCCCCAGGAACCCTTTCCCCCCCCCTCCCCTCCCTATAATAGTTTTGGGTTTTTTCGGGAGGGGGGAGGGGGCGGGGTGGATGTTACATCACCAAGACAGGTCTGTTAACCCAAAACACTAGATACCCTGGGGTCTTTACTAAGGCATCAAAGGAAACCGGCCCTGCAATTTACAATCCTCTGATTTCCTGTTTTTCTGAATACACGTTCAAATGCTCCTTGGCAATGATTTTGAACATCTATGGCTTTTTATAGACAATCTAGAAATACTAGCTTTTTTTTTTTTTTTGGACAGCTATCAAAGATAGACTGACAGTCATTCCATCTGTTTCTTCTCTCTCTCTCTCTCTCTCTCTCTCTCTCTCTCTCTCTCTCTCACACACACACACACACACACACACACACACACATACGTTCATTCGATTTTCTGAAAGGGCCATGTTTGGTTTTGAACTGCTGACCTGTGGTTAGCAGACCAAGAGGTAACCCACAATGCCATTAAGGCTCCTTATTGCCACCTACAGACTATTAAACCTAGGGGCAAAGGCATGCAGGCAGGGTGATGATGGCTCATGAACTCCTCACCCTGTCTAGAGAAGGCTCCTCCAGGAAGTGAAGTCTGAGGTGGGATATAAAGATGTGAAAGTGCAGGATGAATGGCAGCAGCAGAGGGGAAGCACACAAACCAGAGAGTTCACAAAGCCAGAAGCAGCAAGACGTGTGCAGGGAGCAGAGCTAGGGTAGGAGAGCCTACTTGGGTGTGCCATAGAATGTGCACTTGATCTTGCAAGCAGTGCAGAGCCCCAGGCAGGTTGGAAACAAGAGTCACATGCTCAGGTTTGCACTCAGCCTAGTCACGGATGGAAAATGGCGATGAGAGAGGAACCAAACGAAGAAAAGGAACCAATTCCAACTCTTGATGAATCCCAGCAAGAGATGCTCAATGATGAAGGAAGGAGGAAGAAGAGGAAGGGGCAGATTCACAAAATAGTTCAGAATGTCAGCAAGACTTGGAAATATGTTGCATGTGGAGGTGCTCAGAAAACCACCCCCGATTCATGCAACCCAGCAACCATCCCTGAGCACCCGCCAAGAGCCCAGGTGCAAGACCCAGGCCCAGGAATGCCAGTCTAATGAAGGCCCAGCCACTGTCCAACACGAGCTCACACGCTAATGAACGTGATGGACGTGCATGATGCATGAAGCCCAAACTCAGCTACCTCCCCTTCCACCATCCACTTCCCCTCACTTCAGGATCTCAAAGCCATGAACGTCTGAAAGTAATGAGATAGCGAGTCCCGAGTTAGTGCAAACAGTTAAGGTGCTCATACAACTACTCAGACGTGCATGGATAGGGTCTGTATGAGTCTACAGTAACTCAAAGATACCAGGACTTAGCAATGATCTTCTCATGCTCCCGAGTACACTAAGGTGCCCTGGTGGCTAGGTGGGTTACAAGCTGGGCTAGTCACTGCAAGGTCAGCAGTTTGAACCTACCCGTCCCTCCTTGGGGGAGAGAGGAGGCTGTCTGTTCCTTCAAAGATTCAAAACGCTACAGGGGCTGTTCCGCCCTCTTCTCCCGGGTCTCTGAGTTGGAGCCACTTGATGACCGCGAGCTTTGTGTCTACTGTGTACACTTACCTTCTCCTCCTCTCCCCCCATGTCCTTTTGCAAACCTTTAATCTGGATATTTCTCCTCCAGGATTTTGGAAAGTCTAGCCAGACACCGTTCTCTTTGCTTTTTCCAACCTGCTGGGGGCTGGGGCTGGGGGGCTATGCTGAAAGCTGACAACACACTCCATCGTGTGGAGTGCAACGCTAACCCACTCCCATCTCTATGAGCCCAACTGGCCTCCAATAACGAGCACTGCAGCAACTAGCCTTGAATCTGGAGTGTCTATTGTGCCTGGTTTCCATTGTGTGGGGCTGAGAGGGAGCCCGGTCATTGTTCTCAGCCTACAGACCTTGCCAGGAGCCCTCATACCCACAGCCTCGCCTTCCAGGCACTCAAATGGGCCCTTTCCATTCATCTCTGAAGGTCACATTTGGAACACAGCACTGAGAACATTCAGACCAGAGATCCAGTGTCTAAATCAAGCAATTGTTTCCCCCCTGAAAAGTAAATTCTCTCTACTGATTTCTACTTATTTTCGTTCTATTATTTAAATGTTCCATCTCTGGAACACAGGCGCATAAAAATATGCCAGTTGAGAAGCTGCTGCCTCTGGAATCAGGCGTGGGGGGGAGGGGCGGGGGGAGGAGCTCATCTCTAGGCAGCAGGGATATAGGGAGAAGGCAACTGGAAGAAGACCTTTCTTCTTGCTACCCTCCTCCAGGAAGCCCTGGGTAGTGCAAACAGCTTTATGTGCTCTGCTAACCGAATGGCTCGAAGTTAGATTTTACCCACAGGTGCCTTGGAAGAAAGGCTTGGTGATCGACTTTTGAGAAATCAGTCATTCAATACACTACAGAGCTCAGTTCCACCCTGACCTGGGGATCCCTGGTCAGAATCAACTAACTCCAAAGCAACGAGTGATGCAGTGGTACCCACCCCAGGTCAACCTGACCTGGTCCTAAGCACCACAAGTACTCAAGAATCCTGCTGTTGACAGCTTGTCACCCTCTCAAATCCGTTATTAAAGAAACATGTGACCTTTCACTGGCTCCCGCTTCTGAATGAATCCCCTGACGTGGACCTGCTTTGGGACGTCCTTGGGTATCAGAGTGTTTGGGGGTGCAGGACCAAACTTCTCCCAGGACAAGACAGGGCTCCTAGTCAGGAAGACAAGGCCACTAGATCTTAGCATCATAAACAGGGAGTCCTCGGCCCCAGACATCTGGCTGAATGGACACTCACTCATAGACACCCATGCTCACCCATCCAATCAAAAAAATGAGAGGGATTTTTAGTAAGATTTTTAAATCAAATATTATCTAAGAATATGAAGGATATACTATGTTTAAACCGTTTAATCATTATTCCTGGTTATTATTTCCTGAAGTACTTTCCCATGTGTCCAAGCTCCAAGATTTTATGTTGGCAGAGTGATTCGGTGCCGTGTTGTTGCCATTTTAATTCAAACTTGTTGTTAAGTGCCATGGAGTTGACTCAACTCACAGTGACCCTGTGCACAACAGAAAGAAACACTGCAAGGTCCTGCATGAACGATCCTTATTGAGTTAGTTGGTTTATTGTGCCAACCTGGCCAATAAACACATGTGGAGTTAATTGAAGGGCAGAGGGATAAATAGCTCAGTGAGGCTCGCCTTTCCAGTTCTCGGGTCTCTTGTTTTGTGATGGTAGGACCAGGGTGCAGCTGCATTAGCAGTTACCTGCTTCAACTTGCAAGGCTCACTTCCTGTAAGACATCCCTGAGGAGAAACCACATAGACCTACTCCGATGCAGTCCTGGGTGCTGGAGCACCCATGTGGAGACGCACTGGGTTGGGATATTTTCTTGATGCTCACTTAACCTTTATATAAAACTCTCTCTTATACATGAGTTTCTGTGGATTTGTTTCTCTAAAGTACCCAGACTAACACACTCATAATTGCTCCTATGCCTGAGCCCATTGTTGTAGCCCTTGTGTCAATCCATCTCCTTGAGGGCCTTCCTCTTCTTCACCATTCCTCCACTTCCCCAAACATGATGTCCTTCTCCAGGGACTGGTCTCTCTTGACAATATATCCAAAGTATGTAAGATGAAGTCTTACCATCCTTGCTTCTAAGGAGCACTCTGACCTTACTTCTTCCAAGATAGATCAATTTGTTCTTTTAGCTGTCCATGGGTGTAGAAGTTACATAATCTGTTGCCAATTTGAGGATTAAGAGTGTAGAGGTGGAGTCTTTCCTATGAATCAGAATATAGCCAATGAGGCCTCTGTGTGAGCATGGCTTTCTCATTCTGGGAACTCCTCTTTTTCCTTCTTGAAGGTGGGAGACACCCCTCTCTCTCTGCTCACTCCCTGGGAGATGTTCTACTGACAAGACGCATGGCACTACACTGATAGACCCCATACCCTGGGAACTGGAGTAGCCAGTGCTGAGATGCTTCTACTGCCACTGGATCCACAAGACTTTGCACCCACTGGCCTGTGATCTTCCTGCACTCAGTGTCATTGAATATGTTGTGTGAGTCTGAAGAGGAATTTATAGATTGGTAGCAGACATATGACCTAAAATCAGACTTATGGACTTGAGCTGGACCAGGCTGGGATGTTTTCTCAATATTAAATTGCTCTTGTATATAAAGCTCTTTCTTATACACATGAGTATCCATGAATTTGTTTCTCTGGTCTACCTGGACTAACACAATGGTACTTCAAATATTCTCCTCCAGCACCACAATTCAGATGCATTTATTATTCTATGGTCTTTTCTATTCCATGTGCAACTTTCACGTGCACATGTGCTATACCAGGAGAGATCAATCCACACCACTTCTTAATAATTAAAGCTTTTATTAACAGCTGGTTCGAGAGGGGGACTATAACCCTGCAAAACACTCTCAACTCAGGACAAAGAGTGTACAGGGTTTTTATAGCTCAAAGTAGTGGGCTGGCTTAAGGGGAGGGCTATTCAAGCAGTTCCATTCTCATGAAGCTGGCAGGGTAGAGAGGGCCTGGGGGGAACAGAGCCACTTCAGGTGATAATTCAAGGTCTAACAGAATAGTGTAAATGTATGCTAATTGGGCAGGCAGCGTTCAGAGACTTCTCCAGAGAGACAAGATCTGTCAGGAAAGTGGGGATGGGGAGGAGGAAGAGTAGGGGATGAAGGGGGGGCAGGTGTGTCTAGCTGCTCGCAGGGGTGTTGAAGGCAGTTTAAAACAAAACAGAGTTCCTCGTTGCTAAGCTGGGTTACTACATATGATGCCAAAGAGAAAACCATGACTTGGGTCAGGCACACCTTAGTCCTCAAAATAACAGAACCTTGCTCTTCGATACTTTAAAGAGGTCTTGTGCAGCAGATTTACCTATGTCTTTTGATCTCTTGACTATTGTCTTCATGAGCATTGATTGTGGATCCAAGTAAGAGAAAATTCCTGAAAACTTCTACCTTTTCTCCATTTATCATGATGTTACCTATTGGTCCAGTTGTGAGGAGTTTGGTCTTCCTCACCTTGAGTTGTGGTCCATACCGAAGGCTACAATCATTGATCTTCATCAGCAAGTGCTTCGAGCAAGGTTGTGCCATCTGCATACCAAAAATTGTTAATAAGCCTTCCTCCAATCTTGATGCCACATTCTTCTTCGTAAAATTGAGTTTCTCTGGTGATTTGCTCAGCATACAGATTGAACCAATATGGTGAGAGGATACAATACTGACGCATACCTTTCCTGATTTTAAACCATGCAGCATTCCCTTGTTCTAGTCTCACAACTGCCTCTTGATCCACGTACACGTTTCTCATGAACACAATGAAGTGTTCCGGATTCCCATCTTCTCAGTGTTCTCCACAGTTTATTATGGTCCACACAGTAGAATGGCTTTGAATGTTAGTCTGGGTAGACTAGAGAAACAAATTCATAGACCCTTATGTGTGTATAAGAAAGAGCTTTATATACAAGAGCAATTTAATATTGAGAAAACATCCCAGTAAAGTCCAGATCAAATCCACAAGTCCAATATTAGCCCATATGTCTGATACCAATCTATAAATTCCTCTTCAGACTCACAAAACACATGCAATGATACCAAATGCAGGAAGATCACAGGCCAGTGGGTGGAAGGTCTTGTGGATCCAGTGGCAGTATAAGTATCTCAGCACTGGCAGGGGTTTCTACGTGGCTCCTTCAGCTCAGGGCACTAGCATAGATCCATGTGTCTTCTCAGCAAGCATGTCTCACAGGGAGTGAGCTTGTGTCCCACCTCTAGTGAGCTATTTATCTCCTTCACACTTCCAAATGAGGCCATCAAGCTGAGACCTGATTGACAGGCTAACCTCCACCCCTTCACTCCTAAGTCTAAATTAACACCAGATTATTATGTAACTACCACACTTTGTGTAGTCAATGAAACACAAGTAAATATCTTTCTGGTATTCTCTGCTTTGAGCCAAGATCCTTCTGACATCAGCAATGATACCCCTTGCTCCACGTCCTCTTCTGAATTCGGCCTGAACTTCTGGCAGTTCCCTGTCAACGTGTTGCTGCAATTGTTGTTAGATGGTCTTAAGCAAAATTTTACTTGTGTGCAGTATCAGTGAGATCGTCTTATAGTTTGAGCATTCTATTGGGTCCCCTTTCTTTGGAATGGGCACAGATCCGGATCGCTTTCACTCAGTTGGCCAAGTAGCTGTTTCCCATATTTCCTGGCAAAGACGAGTGAGTGCTCCCGGTGCGTCTTCAGCTGTCTGAAACATTCCGATGGGTGTTCCATCAATTCCTGGAGCCTTGCGTTTGTCTAGTGCATTCAGTGCAGTCGGAGCTTCTTGCTTCGGCACCATTGGTTCGTGTTCATATGATGCCTCCTGACAAGGTGGCCTGTGACTGCGTCTTTCTGATGCAGTGACCCTGGATTCTTGCCGTGTTCTCTTCATGCTCCTGCATCATTTAAGGTTTCATCTCTAGAATCTTTCAAAATTGGAATTCAAGTTTGAGGGGTTATTTCTTGAGTTCTTTCAGTTTCAGATATGCTGAGCATGTTCTTCCCTTTTGATAGTCTAATTCTAGGTTGTTACACATTCCATTATAATATTTGGCTTCGTCTTCTTGAACTCCCTTTGAAATGTTCTATTCAGTTCATGACTTCGTCCATTCTCCCATCGTTTAAGCTACTCTACAATTAAGACCTAGTTTCATAGTCTCGGCTCACCTCCTCTTTGATCTTTTCTCTCTTGTCTTGTCTTTTTAATAGCCTTTATCTTTTTTCCTGAATGACGGCCTCACAAAAGATCATCAGGTCTTTTGTCATTAGCGTTCAATACATCAAATCTGTTCTTGAGATGCTCTTGAAATTCAGGTGGGATAGACTCAGCGTCCTTATTTTGGCTCCCATGGACTTGTTTTCATTTTCTTCAGCTTTATCCTGAACTTACAAATGAGCAATTGGTGGTCTGTTCCACGGTCAGCCTTTGGTCTGATTTTAGCTGCTGATTTTGAGCTTCTTCACTGTGTCTTCCCACAGATGTAGTCAATTTGATTTGTGTATTCCATCTGGGGAAGTCTACGTGTATTTTTTTGTGTTTTTGACAAAAGGTATTTGCTATGAATGAGTCATTGGTTGTATAAAATTCTATCACGTGATCTACAGCTTCATTTGTATCATTATGTCTATATTTTCCAACTACTGTTCTTTCCTCTTTGTTTCCAGCTTTTGCATTCCAATCACCAGTAATTTTCAACACATCTCGATTGCATGTTTGATCAATTTATGACTGAAATTGTTGGTAGAATTCTTCAATTTCCTGACCACTAGTTTTTGTGGTTGGTGCACAAATTTGAATAATAGTTGTATTGATTGAGTTTCCTTGAAGGCAGATCAATATAATCTGATCACAGATAGAAATGTACTTCAGGATGGATTTGCCACGATCCTTTCTGACCAGGAATGCCATGCCATTCCCCTTGATTGTGTTATTCCCGGCAGTGTCAATCATATGTTCTCTGATTCAACATGGCCAATTCCGATTCATTTCAGCTCACTAATACCTAGGATCGTGATCTTCCTGCACTCCATTTTATTTTTGATAACATCCAATTCTCCTAAATTCATACTTCACACAGTCCAACTTCCAATCATTAGAAGAGTTTGGCAGCTGTTTCTCTTTACCGTGAGTTGTGCTCTGTCAGCAAAGGAAGACGCTGAAAGCTCTGCTCCCACAGGCATTACCTGACTCTCGTCCAGATGGTAGACTCCCTTCCCAGAAATCAGCTCCTCTGCAGTCACCTTTTGCATGTCCTCAGACCTGAGGGGCCCCCTGCCAGCAGTATCCCTGACAATGTGCTGCTTCCTTCCCTCGGGCTTTCAGTATTTCGCAATGTTTCAAAGCTGTGCACAAGGTTTTCTTTCAGAGGCTTCTTCCTTGGAAGTGGGAGCTATGTCCTTCTTCATTGTCTGTTCTCAGTCTAGAAGCTCTGCTGAAAGCTGCTGGCCTTTGAAACACCAGGGACCTAGCTTCCAGCATCACAGCCACACACCAGCCCCTCAAGTATGACGCAGTGACAGATAAACTTAGACTAAGGAAACTAGCTCTGAGGAAAACCAGAAGGTTGTGAGCTCATACATTAAAGGATGTGCCCTGAGACAAACGTTTCCTCTAAGAACTTTGATATTGTTGAGAGGGGGGGCAGTGAAGTCCCAGGATGTAAACTACTGGGACTCAGTGGAATGTGGGTTGCACTCCCTCCTGGTTGTGCTCCCTCTGAGACAAGGACGGAACAAGACAGATGGCCTGCTGCCCCAAAGGGTGGTACAAACCCCACCCGAATGGGGGAAAGCCAGTCAGTCTCTGCAGAGATCTCACTGTCTTCCAGATCTCTCAGTAACACCTGTGCATAGTCTCACCCCTCACGTCATTGGTCGCAGGGACGCGTGCCTGGACCTTTGGTTCTGTTTCACAGCTACCATATACTGCCCCTTCCTGTCTGCCACCTCCATCCTGCCCTCCATGGCTGCCCAGCTGCTTTCCTGTCCGTGTTGACCCTGATTCACTCTCACACTCATTCATACCTCGGGAGGGTCTTTTTCTCCAGGGCTTATCATTTTCCAAGCATTTCATATCCACAGTCTCATTGAATTCTGAAGTCGCTTTTCATTGAAGGGAGTGGCCCTCCTCATTGTATGACTATACTTCACCCACCAGGAGCCCTGGTGGGATAGTGCCTATGAACTGGGCTGCTAACTAGAAGGTCAGCAGTTCAAAACCACCAGCTGCTCTAAGGGAGAAAGACAAGATTTCCTACCCTTGTAAAGGGGTACAGCCTCAGAAACCCACAGCGGCAGTTCTGCTCAGTCCCAGAGGGTTGGTATGGGTCACAGTCGATGCTATGGCAGTGAGTTTGGAGTTATACACCCGTTTTATGACAGAGAAACTGGGGCTCATAAGTGCTCAGGCCTCCGCCCGGGGTCACACCACTCAGAATGCTGCTGTGGTTCGGTGGGGCTTAGTTGACTCCATTCACAGCAACCGTGCGCATAGCAGAAGGAGAGACTGTGTGGTCGGTCCTGCACCAGCTTCACAAGTGGTGTCATTTTTGACCCCATTCCTGCAGCCACTGTCAGTCCAGCTCCTGGAGGACCTTCCTCTTGAGAGTCCACCTTCTGCTTCACCAAGGATGACATTCTTCTCCAGAGACCAGTCTCCTCTGACAACGTGTCCAGAGCATGTGAGACAGTTTCCCTGTCTGGCTTCTAAGGAGCATCCGGCTGTATTTCTCCCAAGATTGATATGTTTGTTCTGCTGGTAGGCCACAGTACTTTCACTATCCTTTGGCAATGCTGCAATTCACCCTTCATAAGTAAGGGCCTAAAAGTCCATCCCAAATCTGACACTGACGTCTGTCTGATCCTTAATCGCATCATCTTGTCGTCACTGCAGTGATTCTCAAAGAGGCAGATGCACACTACAGAATTCCAGCATCTCTCAGAGGGAGGGAGGGAGGTTCCCTGAGCAGCGCAAATGGTCAATGCAAATGAGGGTGGAGTTCACACAGGGGCACCTCAGAAGACAGACCTGGCAGTCTAATTTAAAAAAAACAAAAACTAGCCATATACGCTGACTCACAGCAGGGACCAGGAGTCAGCATCAATTCCATGCTAACTGGTGGAGGTGGGGCACTTCACAAATTCAACGATTTGCTTGATATCCATGGTCACCAAGTCATTCCAACTCATCTAGATTCTGTAGGACACAGTAGAATTGCCCCAGGGGGTTTCCAGAGCTGTAGATCTTTACAGAAGCAGGCAACCTCTTCTCTCCCAGGGAGCAGCTGCTAGGTTTGAACTGCCAATCCACTGTACCACCATGGCTCTTCAGTGACTGTGGCAGGTACATAATCTCCTGTCAACTTGAGCGAAGGGGTGGAGTCTGGCCTGTCAATCAGGTCGCAGCTTGATGACTTCATTTGGAGATGAGACAGAGATAAATAGCTCGCTGGAGGCCAGACCCACTCTCTCTGTCTTCCATTACCTGCTATTGAGACACACACTGTCCCCGCGAGACAGTCCTGTTGACAAGCTACACGGAGCTATGCTGGAGCCAGAGCCCTGGAGTTGGAGGAGCCACATGGAGACCTACACCTGCACTGAGATGCTTCCACCGCCACTGGATCCATAAGACTTTCCATCTACTGGCCAGTGATCTTCCTGCATTCACCATCATTGCATGTGTTTGTGTTACTTGAGTCTGAAGAGGACTTTATGGATTGGTATTAGACTTATGGGCTAATATCGGACTTATTGACTTGATCTGGACTGAGCAGGGCTGCTTTCTTAATATACAATTACTCTTTGATATAAAACTCTCTCACACATACATATGCATGTCTCTGGATTTGTTTCTCTAGTCAACCCAGACTAACACTGACTGGCACTATGCTAGGCACCAAGGAACAGGCAGGGTGGACCAGTGCGCAGTCTCAATGATCCGTTTGCATCCTGTTCATGGGGTGAGAGGAGAGGGTAACAAACCCTTGGGAAGTTTACAAAAGCCTGACATGGGCGAGGGGAGGGAGGCTGACTGGTCTGAGACCTCTTACAGAAGAGGAGGTGAGCAGAAGAGGGGCGAGAGGGGGAAGCAGTGTCATCCTATGCCTGGCACACTGCCGGCCCACAAGAGACCCCTGATAGAACCATTTGGTTCTGAGACTACAACAGAAAAGGAACAGCAGTCACCAGCCATATCAGGACTATGATAATTTTGAGGTGGTGGAAGGAAGGATGTCAGAATGGTTCTGTTAAGGGCAAAAACCCAAAATCTATTATCCCATCCCTCCCTCCGAGGGGCGGACCTAGGCACCAGGTCTGGACATCACATGGTCACTAGGGGGCAGTGACAGCTCACTCTTGGGAGAAAGGGACCCCAGCGCCCGCCCATTTTCTCTCCCGAGAAAACAGGGGCAAGCCATGCGGAGCCAGACCTCTGCCTCGTGCGAAGGAAGTGATAGGAAATTGAAACGCAGGGAGTCCCTAGGAAGGATGCTGCTACGCTGTGGGCACTGCAAGCAATGGGAGAAGTGGGTTGATAACTGTTGAATGGCAAACCAACCTGCTCCGCAAGTCAAACCACGGTATTTTTGTTTGTTCGTGGTTTGTTACTGGTTTTCTTTGCCTCCTCCCTCTTGGGGCGTCTCAGGAGAAGACGTGGAGATGGGCAGGTGGACATGTGTTTCCACTGGGAATGAACACCAGGTTGCTTTTGTCTTTCACCCATGCCATTTCACTTTCTGTGACTCCAATAAGGGGGCTCTGGGTAAACTGGCACCATTAGCCCATTGCAAACAGGGGAGAAGGATGCTCCTCAAAGTTTCAGCTCGTCCCAGGTCCCCAGCTACTACAGAGGCAACAGGGACAGCCGCTGCCCCCTCTAGACCCCAGCCCCAGGCTGAGTGCCCTTCCTGCTGTAACGTGGTGGTTTGCGCTAAGTTCATCAGTGAAATGTTCACCTTTGTAGGCCCTCCCTTTTGCTAGTTATTCATCTTCTGCAGGGTTAAAAGGACACAGAAAAGGGAGCTGAAAACCAAATTGGACAATTGAGCACTTTGTTAACAGGTCGTGTGGAATGAGTTGATTCCCCCGTGTGTTTTGGCATTGAACGGCTCCTTGGGGTTTTCTTCGCTGTCATACTTATAAGAACAGGTCACCAAGCCACCCTGCCACACTTTGCAAGTCACCTTGGTAAACAGTGGATGAAGCGAGTGATAGCCACAGCCACCTGTCACCCTCCCCTCCCCTCACCAGGCTGACAAGGCCACACATGGTTGGCCAAGTGCTACTGCTGTGGATCCAGAATTCCATGCACATGAGGTCAGGCACCAAGGTGACAGTATCCAGTCTCTGCTAAGGACCAAAAAAACCGGTCCTCTGAATCCAGGTGATAAGGCAAAGGTCTGAAGCTCCAGGTGATGGGCTTTATTCTGTCCCCTCCCTCTTCCTGGAATGCAGCGTAATCTGATTCCAGGGCTGGGGCATCTGGGGATGTGAGTGGAGGAGAGGGAGGGGGTGCATTCCTTTAGCCCATCAGGACACAACCAGGCAGGACAGTCACACACCATGCAGGGGAGGGGGGCACCAGGTGAAAAGCATGCTTCCCTTATATGCTGATTCTTAGGGTCATCATGAGTCGGAATCAACTCTGTGGGCAGTGAGTTGGGTTTACTGAAACATGGAGTTCCTGGTTGGTGCAAACAGTTACTGCACTCAGCTGCTAATTAAAGACTGAGTTCACTCAAGGAACCACGGAAGAAAGGCCTGGCAACCTGTGCCTCCTGCCCCTCCCCCCAATCACCCAAGAAGGCCCTATGGAGCACAGTTGTACTCTGAGATCTCCATGAATCACGGTTGGCTCAACAGTCATTTAAAAAAAAAAAATTGGAGGCGGGTGGGATTTAGTGGGGCATGCTCTCTGCCAAGCGGTAAGATAGAATCCAGGGAACTGGAGCAAGTGTGGTTTCTGCCCTTAGAGACCCTGCCCTCTAAGGGGCAACCCTGACATGTGGCCAACCAGCCTCAATGACAGTGAATCAGGCTGTGGGCTTGGATAATTCTAAAATCATACAGCGTCTGTCCATTTTGCCCATGGGTTCAGGAAGGGATGCTCAGAGGAGGAGAAGTTTGGAAAGTCCCGTCAAATAAAAATATGAGGACAAGAGGCATCTCAGGCTACAAGAAAAAGGGGAACAGAGGCACAACTGCAAGTGCCCGTTCCTGGATGCAGTGGAAGTCTGGTGCCTGGCTTTCACAATAAACAAACGCTAAAGCAGCAAGTCTTCCGTAGATGCATTCCTGCCTGCCAGCCTGTCTTGACTGTCCAGTTGTTTCCCCTCCCGCCAGCCCGCCTCCACTCCCTGATCAGGAGCTCATCTCCACGCTCTGCTGTCCAGGCCAGCCTCAAAGGTGGAAGCATGTCTGAGATGAGAGGTGTTTGTTCTTTAGTGGCCCCTCTCTCCTCTCCTGGTCCTTCCTATCATGCCTAAAGACCCCGCCCTGCCTGCTCGTTTTGCCGTCTCACTGGCTGCACCTGGGAGCCCCCGCCCTCTCCCTTCCATCCCCAGTCACAAGGCACGGCTGATCTTCCACTAGGCCTGACTCCCTCCCGTGCCAGGGTCTCGGTCACGGCTCGTCTTCTAGCCCTCTCTTTTTGTGCAGCCAACTCTGTCTTCTTCTGATTCCACCTCGACATTCATCTATTCAGGACGGGGTGAGACGCCCAGAGTATACATTGCATAGTACCCTAAATTCCGTGTGCACAGCGCTCATGGCAACTATCATTTAATTATGACTTGAGCTCATTTCAACCCAGGCGTTTTCTGCTAGGACTAAAATCCAGGAGGATACAGATGACACCTGCCTTGTTTCTGACTGTATATTTCAGAGTTTTACATACTGCCTAACACACAGTAAACAAACAAACTCAAACTCACTGGCATTGAGTCAGGCTGACCCCTGTGGGTTTCCAAGATTGTAACTATTTACAGGAGTAGAAAGCCCAGTCTTTCTCCAGTGGAGTTGCTGGTGGTTCTGAACTGCCGACCATGTGGATCATAGCCTGACTCATAACCACGACACCACCAGGGCTCCTTACCATGTAGTAGGTGCGCAACAAATATTGGTTGAATGAGTAAATGTCCCTTTCCACCCAGAAGATGCAGATCAAGCAAGACTGCTCTTTGATAAAGGAGGATTTCTCTGTGTGAGAGAACACACCTCCCTTTCTCCTCCTTACTTGGAAGAAGTATCATTGGAATATTCCTCAGAAGCAAGGAGGGTGAAAGTTGGCCTCATATACTTTGCACATGCTTCCAGGAGAACCAGTCACAAGAAAAGAACATCATACTTGGCAAAAGAGAGGGTTGTGGTAGTTACATAATCTGTTGTCAATTTGAGACTATTAAGCGTGAAGGGGTGTTTAGCCTGTCAATCAGGCCACAGCTTGATGACCTCATTTGGAGGCGCTAAGGAAATAATAGCTCTCTGAAGGTGGGACACACACTCACTTCCTGCAAGATACTCCTGCTGACAAGACTCAAGGAGCTACACTAGAGCCCTGGAGCTGAAGAAGTCACATAGAGACCCCTTACCAGCATTGAGATGGTTCCACTGCCACTGGATCCACAAGACATTCCACCCACTGGCCTGTGATCTTCCTGCATTCTGCATCATTGCATGTGTTGCATGAGTCTGAAGAGGACTTTATAGTTTGGAACCAGACATATGGACTAATATCAGACTTAGGGACTTGATCTGGACTGGGCTGGGATGTTTCCTCAATATTCAATTGCTCTTGTATTTAAAGCTCTTTCTTGTATATGATTGTCTCTGGATTTGTTTCTCTAGTCAACCCAGACTAACGAAAAAGAGGAAGGCTCTCCACAAGATGCACTGACATAGTGGCTGCAATCCTGGCCTCAAACATAGCAAGTGCGAGAATGGTGTCAGACGGGGCAGTGTTCCATACCGTGTCCACAGGAGAACTGGGAGTCAGAACTGACTCAACAGCATCTGACAACAGACACCAAGGCATTGGGGCACCTCCCTATTTTGTTCATTGAGAGGGGTAAACATGACCAGGTGGGAAGAGCATGAGTGAGTTTCTTCCCTTTACTAACATCACCTGCAAACCAAACACCTTCATACGCCCAGGCCCACCAGTGCTTTGGAGTCAGAGGAGGAGGCCCAGGCAGATATTGGCATAGCTTGTTCAATGGTTCCTTTGCTCATGCATTCTCTCCACCCTGTGATCACCATAGGGCAGGCCTTCGGATCTCCATGACCACAAAAGGCTCCCAGCTGAAATCCTAGTCTCCAGTTCCTCCCAACTTCAGGCACGCTGCCATTGATTTTCCATAAACGGCCCTGCTTAAGACCCTACCGTGTTTCTCTCCTGCCTTTGTATACACGTTTAGACTGTTCCAACACTTCACCCAACCAGCCTCTCTCCCACTGCATTGTAGAACAAGCAGGCTAGTCATTCCGACTATGTGCCCTGTGTATTCCACCCTCCGTGTCTTTCCTACACCACCACTGACACCTAGCACAACTGGCCCTACTCCTCCTTAAGCTCCAGGCTTCCTGCCATCCTTCTCATGAAGTCATTCTTGATGTCCTCAAGAACATTTACCCACACCCCTGCCCCAATCTGTGGTGACCTGAGTTAGAAGCATCCTATAGCTCCAGCTTGATCTTCAATTGTTTCCTGTGTTTCACTGAGCACATAACCAGTTTTATCCACTTAATTCTGATGCTTGGTGATTCCATGTGTGTCAGAGTAGAACTCTGGTCCCATAGGATTTTCAGTGGCTGATTTCCCCAGAAATAGATCACCAGGGCTCACCTCCAAGGTGCTTCTGGCTGAGCTCGAACCTCCAGCCTTTCAGTGAGCAGCAAGCATGTTAACCATTTGCATCCTCCACACACACCCCGGGCACATGCCAAAACCAAACCAACTGTCATTGAGTCCAATCTGATTCCTATCAGCCTTATAAAAGGTTTCTGAGATTGTAAATCTTTATAGGATCAGATAGCCTCAACTTTCTCCCAGGGAACAGCTCATGGATTTGAACTGCTGACCTTGCAGTTAGCAGAACAACTCCTAACCCACTATGCCACTAGGACTTCTTCCTGGGCACATAGTTGATGTTTAATACATATATGGTTGAATTGTCAGCAAGGACAGGGAGAGGGGACAGGAGGGGAGGGGTAGAAATAAGGTCATTAAAAGAACCTGATATCAAAGACCCAGAACAAAAAAATCATACCTGTGTGAATGAGAGGGAGTGTGGAATGAGACCCAAAGCCCATCTGTAGACAATTGGACATCCCCTTACAGAAGGGTTGCAAGGAAGAGACAAGCCAGTCAGGGTGCAGCATAGCACCGATGAAACACATACAACTTTCCTCTAGTTCTTTAATGCTTCCTCCACCCACAATCATGACCTCAGTTCTACCTTACAAGTCCTGCTAGACCAGAGCATGTACACGAGTACAGATAAGAGCTCACAACACAGGGAATCCAGGACAGATGACCCCCTCGGGACCAAGAATGAGCGTAGTGATACCAGGAGGGTAGAGGGAAAGTATGAGGAGAAAGGGAGAACTGACAATGATCAACATATAACTGTGCCCCCCACCCCTGCCACCCCAGGGGGACAAACAACAGAAAAGTGGCTGAAGGGAGACAGCAGTCAGTGTAAGACATGAAAAAAACACACATATAAATTGTCAGGGTTCTTGAGGGTGGGAGGGAGGGGAAAAAATGAGGAGCTGATACCAAGGGCTCAAGTAGAAAGAAAATGTTTTGAGAATGATGATGGCAACATATGTACAAGTGTGCTTGACACAATGGATGGATGGATGGATTGTGATAAGAGCTGTCAGAGCCCCAATAAAATAATTTAAAACAAACAAAAAGAACCTGAGAGAGACAAAACTACAACTTTGCATTTGTGTGTCCAGTTGTACTGTCAAATGGGCTCTTCTATTGGCTTGGAAACTATGACCACATTCTCCTCTAATACTTTAGTCTCCTTCTGCCAGAGCTCATTTGGTGGATACCCTGCACCCCGCCCCACTCCCATCCCCCACCCCGGCGCCAGGCTCTGATCCTTCACATCCAGCCTGGGCAGCAATGGGAAGGAGGGCTGAGTTCCCCCACAGCTTCTCCACGTTCTCTCTGTACCACCATCTGCTGAGCCGGTTTCTATTTCCACAACCGAGATCCTTCCTTGACCTTGTGGTTTGCCAAGACTACTAGTGTGCACTAGGACTGGGACCTTCTAAAACCAAGGCCTTTATGCACATCAAAAAAACTCATCAAAAGAGTGAAAAGCAAGTCCACAGATTGGGAAAAAATATTTAGCAATGACATATAAGATAAGGAGCTAATTTCAAAATGTACTACACCTTAATAAGGAAAATACAAATAACCCAATAAAAAAAATAAGCACAAGACATAAATATCCAATTGACGAAAGAGGACACCCAGGCAGCCAACAAGCATATGAAGAAATACTTGCGTTCATTTGCCATTAAAGAAATAGGAATGAAAACAACCAGATACCACCTCGCACTGACAATTAGCAAAAATTAAAACAGAAAATAATAAATACTGGAGAGGATGTGCAGACATCGGAATACTCACACGTGACCGCTGGGATTGTAGACTTGCACCCCCTCTGTGGAAATCCATACGGCACTTTCTTAAACAAATGCAAATACTTCATGAGCCTGAAACCTTTTACTTTGTATGTGCCCTAAAGAAACACAGAACAAAACAGACTTATGTACACCTAGGTTGATCGCAGCAATTCCCATCATAGCATAAAGATAGAAACGACCAAAAGCCCAGACTCCGGAGGAAAGGGTAAACAAACTCTGGTATATTCAAACAATGGAATATCATGCATCCTTAAAACAGTTATTCTGTCTGTGAAGCACTTAAGACATGGGCAAATTATTAGAACATTATACCCAGCAAAGTTATTCAATCTCACAAAGGTAAGCATTTTATGGCACCATCATTATAAAGGGAAAAAAGAAAACTGGGTTTCACACTAAAGGATAAGACTAAAGACTAAGAGAAGGTCAAGGTCAGGCGTGGGGTGAGGAGGAAAGGGACAGGAAACTATGGAGGGAGGGAGGATGGAAAGGAGAAAAAGGAAAAGCACCGCCTAAGGGGGGTTTAGTGGGTTACTGTCACTGATTGGATGAGACAGGCTATGCAACGACATACAGAATACGTTCTCCTCTGAATGTATTCTATTCCACAAACAAAAGGGAACCTTGTGTGTGTGTGTGTGTGTGTGTGTGTGTGTATACACACATACATCAATCATTAAATGAAGTTAAAATGTAAAGAGAGAGAGAGAAAGGGGGCCACAGGCAAAACCCCTCCTAGTTCCTTACCCATCAGACTGGTCTGAGTGGCTCTCAAAGTAGGGAAAAAGTACAACAGAAATGAACTTGCATTCTTCTGTGAGATGCAAGTTGGTTTCAAAGCAAAACGCCCACCAGTGTGCAGAGGAGTTGAAGAAAGTTGCAGAAGGAAGGGGGACCAGGGGGGCTGGTGGGGAGGAGCACTTTCTTGCCCAGTGCAGACTTTAATGGAAGCTTCTCCCAACGTCCTTAAGATGGATTTGTGTGTGTGCTTATTTTTGTTTGTTTGTTTGAGGTGGAGGTGGGGAGAGCTAAAGTTCACCAAGCAACAGGACAGGACCTCCTTTGGACCTCCAGCCGACAGTCAGTCAGCGCTTGATAAATACCCAGGGAATGAATGTGCACGTGTATGAGGGGTCTCAGGGAGGCAGAATTCAGCTCCCTTTGCAGACAAACGTTCTGATGGGTGGTATGTGCGGCTTCCCCTTGGGCATTACTGAGCATCTCAGGCTGTGGGCATCTCCCCAGCTCCTGTGCTCAAACAAGAGGCCTGCTGCTGCTCAGAGAGGCTGTCCGCAGGGACTCTAAGCAGGAAACCGGATGTTGAACCAGGCTACTGTTCTTGCTGTCAATACCAATCATTGTGAGCATTTACTGATCACTTGCTGAGTGTACCAATCACAAGCAAATCATATCTTATTAAATTATCATAACCCTCAAAGGCTTTTCCACCTCCTCAGGCTTATTAATCTATTGGGTGCAAAAAACATTTGCAAAGCCTCTACCCTGGGCCAACTGTTAGAAGAGGGTTGGTGGAAGGGTGAGGAGGGAGCAGGCAACACAGGCACCATCCCTGCCCATAGAGACTGGTCAGCTCAAGAAAGGAGACTGAAGGGGAAACACAAAGTATATACTTCAAGGGAGCAAAAAAGTAAGGAATTGTAGATGACGCGCTTTGGGGCCAACACAGAGGAAGCTGTGATGAGTGCTGAGGAAGTAAGGGAAGCTGGGAAGGCTTCATGAACCAGGTGGCGTTTGATGGGGATTTTTAGAATCGATCGCGTTTTGAGAGCATTTTAAAATCTGCAGCCTTCCTAGAGCGTGGGGAAAGGGCCTTCGACACCAGCACAGGCCGAGGTCGGGGGCTTTGGAAACCCATGACTGTTGTAGAAATCGGGGTTTCCTATCTGGTGGTTAGGGTGGCAGGTGCGGGGAGGAGAGGACTGGGTGCCGGGAGGGAGGGAGGGATTTTGTGCCCGATCTTGGAATACCTTCATTGAGGGGGCTCAGGTGTTAGGGTTTTATTCTGTTACTGATGGGTTGCCCCTGACAGTTTTTTGAGGTGGAAGCATTATGTTTTATTGAGATAATTCCAACAAGGATGACGGCTGAATTGAAAATATAACAATGATAGCTAACAGTTATTGAGGGCTAACCATGTGCTAAACACTGTTCTGAGCAGCTTGCATTTTGTTTCATTCAACACGACTAGTGTATGAAGTGCCTTCAATAATTACCCTGTTTTACAGATGGGCAAACTGAGGCAAAGAATGGTGGAGCAACTTGCTCACAGTCACACATCTAGTCAAGAGGACGCCCAGCATTTTCAAAGTACAAGTTCTCTCGTGGTCATAGTCACTGTCTGTATTAGTCTGGGTACTTTGGAGAAACAAGTCCACAGCAACTCATGTATAAGAGAGTTTTATGTAAAGAAAGTGTGCATCACGAAAACATCCCAACCCA
>NW_022111324.1:55913184-55935749 GCF_000313985.2 Echinops telfairi
TGGTGGAGGTGATGGTAGGGGTGGTAATTAGGTGCCATAGAGTCAATTCTGACTCAAAGAGACTCCACATCGAACAGAATGAAAGACTACCAACTAACTAATAGCCATTGAGTTGAGTCCTACTCACAGCGACCTGACAGCATAGAGTAGAACTCCCCCACTCTCCTGTCCGTATCCAGCGTCACAGTCATTGCTATTTGAACCCATTGTCAACCTACTTTGTTTAGGACCTTCCTCTTTTCCATGGGTCCTCTATCAACTCTGATGCCCTTCTCCAGAGACTGGTCCCTGTGATAGTATGTCCAAAGTAAGGGAGGCAAGGTGTTGCCATTCTTGCTTCTAAGGAGCATTTCTGCTGTGGTTCTTCCAATACAACTCTGTCTGTTCTTCTGGCCATCTGGTATATCCGGTCGTCTTTATCAGCACTGTAAGCCAATTCTTCTCCACTCTTTCCTATTCGTTGTCCAGTTTTCACATACATATGAGGTTATTGAAAAGACCATGGCTTGGGTCAGGAGCACGTTCGTCATCCAAATGGCACGCTTGTTCTTTAACACTTTAAATATTCCTTTGTGGTATCTTTGCCTAATGCTGCATATAATTTCATTTCATCTCTGATCTGCTACTTCCATGAGCATTGATTTCAGATCCAGGTAAAATGAAATCCTTGTTCACTTCAAACTTTTATCCTTTTATCACGGTGGTGTCTTTTGATCCACTTGTGAAGACTTTCATTTTCTGTACATAAGCCCTGGGAGTGTAGTGGGCTACACATTGGAGGGTTAACTGCAAGGTTAGCAGTTGAAACCATTCTTCCGACTCTTATAAAGAGTTACAGCTTCAGAAATCCAGAGGGGCAGCTCTACCTGGCCCTCTAGAGTTGCTATGAGTTGGAATCATTGCGATGACAGTGAACTTGGGTTTAAGTGCACTGCTATAATCCATGCAGGAGGATGTAGTCTTTGATCTTCAACTTAGGCTTCAACTCCTCCTTGCTTCCAGCAAGCAAAAGTCGTCTGTATAGCACAAGTTGTTAATGAGCCTTCTTCCTATCCTGATACTGAGTTCTTCTTCATATGGTCGAGTTTCTCAGATCCTTTGCTCAGATACAGATTGGATAAATATGGCGAGAGGACACAACCCTCATGAACACTTTTCTTGATTTTAAACCACTTATTATCCTCTTGTTCTTTTCAAACAACTACCTGTTAGTCTAAGAGTTCTGGAATTTCCATCCTTTGAAATGTTGCCTATCGTCTGTTTTGCTCCATACAGTCAATAAAACACAAGTAAGCACCTTCCTGATATTCTCTGCTTACACCTTTCTGACGTCCGTCTGATATCCACAATGATATCTTTCATTTCACACTAAGACAAAGATTAAGGAGATGGGAAAATGAAGGTAGCAGCGTTCATTTTCTGCTACTTGTGCAAGGGAAGAAGAAGTATAGATGGAAACGCTGGAGGGGTACATGAAAAATTAATGAAGGCTGTCCCTATGAGGTCACTATGAGTCAGAATGGACTGGATGGCAGAGTTTGGTTTGGGTTTGAGTCATCGATAGAAAAGAGTCCTGTGTCAATGTGGGTTATGAGTTTGGCTGCTAACCATAAGGTCGGCAGTTCAAACCCACCAGTCATTCCAAGGGAGAAAGATGAGTCTTTCTGCATCTATAAAGATTTACAGAATCCGAAGTCCTAAGGGGCAGTTCTATTCTACCCTGTAGGAGCAGTAGGATCAAGAATTGATGGCTGTGGAGTTGGGTTCAGTCCCCCATAAAGGGGAGATGGGGAAAGGAGCAGATGGGAGTGGAATGGCATGGGGTGGATGCATTTTAATACAGTTCTGATATTTCCATCTATATGAATGTATTCTTTGGTAAATATATATATACATAATAATACAAAATAAAGAGGCACCATTGAAAAGCAAATTCAAAGAAGCAATTAAAATGCCTAACAACTGATTGGATTTGAAAGACCTTGAAGGGACAAAGCCGCTCAAGAGAATGGCTCGGGTGTCTGCCTCGGTAAAAACAAAGCAGGAGGCGACTCTTTGGAAGGTGGCCACCACATGCTCAGGTAGACCGCCGCGGTGATGGCGATGCAGAGAAGGATATTGAGTGGATATTGACGTGAAGGGGGTCCCGGACTTGGTGAACAACTGTTACCACTAGGGTGGGAGCAGAGAAGGAAAAGCGAAACAAGGAAAAACAGAGATTAAAGGAAACTACACAGAAGGGCCACCTAGGAAAAGCCCAGATGGTTTTTCTGTGAAGGCCTGGTCCCGGGGTGAGTCAGAGGGAGCAGGGTGCTTCCAGAGGAAGGGAAATGGTTTTCTAGGGTCTAATGGATTAGGGCTGAGACAAGTGTGTCCAATTTGGGGAAGAGATGGTGGAGACGTGTCACAGACATTGGATGAAAACTTTCAAGAGCAGGTCCTTCATTTCAGAGACATGGGGTGGAACCTTCCAACATAGGGTTCCCCCCTATGGGTCATGTAAAGGGGTCTGTCCCCATCTGCTGAGTGACTACACTGACTGGTGTCTTTTGGTCTCTACATACCAGACAGTGCAGACATACTTCTCCTCTGGGAAATATTTTTAGACAACCTATTCTATGAGCTGAGCTCTTAAAAGGGAAACTGAGGCAGACAGTTCTGGAAAGCCACTCTCCTATTCTGTTATCATCGCATCTGGACCTAGGGAAACCTACAAGTTGATCTTCTGGTTTTGTTTCTTATCCTTCTCTCTCTCTCTCTTTCTCTCTCTCTCTCCCTCCACAGCACACCCATCAGGCATCAAAGGGCCCATCACAAAAGCATGTGTCTGGATCAGACTGGATGCAGCTGGGAAAGGGGGGGCGGGGGGTTGCTGCTGAGCAGAGGAAAGGAAGGAGAAATGCCAGCCACGCTAGCGACTTTCACTCCCCTTTAAGGCTGCCTGGTTACGGTCCTGGGAAAGAAAACCCCTGCATTCCTCCCCTTTAATGCGGTTTATTGTTAAAGCACTGGAGCGGCTAATCCTCACAGACCTGTAGGAGCTGGAGTGGGAGCCTGACAGCACCATTCTTCCTGAGTCGCTGGGTAAGATGGACCTGCTTCTTTTCTTGCCTGGAGGGGTTTCCTAGCTTGGTGGGGAGCCTGCAGCATCTAGGGGAGGGGATTGGAAGGGACACTTTTGTGATGGATTGGCATTTCCGCACCACTTTCAGTCTTCCCTCACTCTTACAGCAGCAAGGTGAAGTTGCAAGTGCCTTACTGAAGCAGTCTGAGAGAGGGGCTAGGGAGGATGTCCCTGGGGCGCCATCCGGCCATCGCTCCAAAGCTGAGGGCAACCAGCTACCTGTCTGGGAAGGGACCCGGTGTGGGGTGTGGGCCGCAAAAGCTCCGTATGCTCCACCTGCAACTCATGCCTGCTGCGGCCCACGGACAACCCCCTGGCGGGGCTCTGAGCCTGGGAGGAGCGACCACCCCTGCGACCATCTGCAGGAGTCAGAAGCTCCAGCCCTTTGGACACCTTCTCTCATGTTCAACCTTCATCTCTTAACCTCTCTGACCCCATCTGCCTTGCGGAGCCATGCCCACTCTGCTTCACTCTTGGGGTCCTTGAGAGAGGGAGGGGGGCTTGGGGGCCCAAAGGAGATGTGTAAGCAGCCTGTGGCTCTGGCCACCCCAGGACCTTCTGGCAGGGTCGGCAGCCAGGCTCCAGGCTCCATGTCTCTGCCTGTCTCTGGATGCAGAACACGGGTGCGGTGATGCTGGCAGTCATAAGATCACTCTTCCGCCTTCCCAAGGGGCGCATCTCTCTCCCTCTGCCTTTAAACTTCTCTAGCTTTGCTGTCCAGCAAAGATGTTACAGGGGGCTCTGTCTTCACCACCACCCCTCTCCTGGCTGTGGCCCCTTTTCTCCACGTAACTTTGACGCACACACGTTAACCCTGAAGCTCCCAGAGACAGCTGCCAGGGCCAGCACTCTTCTGGCTGTGGTGCATGGCTGGCCAGCCTCTCATGCTGGAACCAGGCAGAGTGGGCATGAGGAAATCTCTGAGAAGGATCCACCTTTCCTGAACCAGAGACCAGAGACAGAATGGGCTCCCATTGTTCCTACTGCCCCAAGTTTCCCAGGAGCCAAAGATGAGACCCGGTGGGCAGCGTCCAGGTCTGAAGTCGACCTGGGCACAAAGCGCTTAGTAATGCCCGGTGTGGGACCACTTGGCACAGCTCTGTCTGCTCTCCCCATGAATCACAGCCTAGCCGCCCTACAGGGGTCGCTATGAGTCAGAACTGACTCGATGGCAGTGAGTTTTCATTCATCACTCTGGACAAGCCCATCTGCTTAGCCTGCCCTTGATGAACAAGCTAAGGCACGGAGGCCTTAAAGGGTATGTCTAGGCTTGCAGGGCTTGACAAATCTTGAACCCAAATCTGAGAAATTCAATGACCTTGTGATACTACAGGTAGTGATGTGTGTGTGTGTGTGTGTGTGTGTGTGTGTGTACACGCGCGCACAATCAGTACAATGGGGTGGTAATATTTTGGGAGAGAAGCCTGCGGTTGGATGGAGTGAGAAAATGAGAGGGCGAGAGAAGACCCACAGACCACGGGGCTGGTGGCCCCAGCCTTGATTCTAAGAAACCTTAGCGCTCTCTGGCTTCCGCCATTCCCAGACCACCCAAGCCAGCCGAGTGTTGCAGCGAGGCTCAGTCGGGTGTTGGGATTGCATAAAAACAAAGTACCATGGTAAGGAGTCCTGACAGGCACCTCTAGAAGAGGTGGGAGATTCAATGGTGCACGAACAGAGAGACTAGTGCTGGAAGGCGCTAGGGTTAGCTCAGTTCTGTCATTTGCTACCTGTTGGATTAGGGGGCCTCTTGCTTCACATTTCTACCCATGCGTTCCTCAGATACAAATAGGGCCCTTAAGATCTTCTTCAGGGTGGCAGCGAGGCATTAAACAGGATGACTGAACACAACTGTCCGGCCCAGACCAGGCGCTCGGTCCAAGGCAGCAAAAACTCGTAAGTGCCGAGAAAGATTTGGAGCTGGGAATACACAGACCCCCCACTGGAAGAGGAGAGGAACTCCCTTGCTGCCCCTTGCGCGCGCGTGTACACACACACACACACACACACACACACACAGCCAGAAATAAACTGTCACACGGAGCGCGCCCAGCCGCAGCCTGCCAGCGCCCAGCAGAGTGAATGAGCTGCAGTCTGAATGAGAGGGGGAGGGCCGCGTCTGCAAACAGGCTGCGTGCCTGGTGCTACTACCGCAGGCGCGAGCCTGCCGCCGCCGCCGCCGCGGGCAATGGCGAGCAAGCAGGCTGGGGAGAGAAGCACGGCCTGTGAGAGTGAGGGGGCCCCATGAGGAGTCCCGGGGCGCTCCACTGGGACAGTCAGTGACTGTCAAGTTGATATCCTTGGAGAGAAGGCTGGTAGCCCAGAGCCTCCTCTGGGGCTCAACCTGTCCTGCTCTGGGAGCCACCTTCTTGGAGCCTTTGGGGTCCCCCAGGGGCGGCCTTTGGTGGTCTTGAGCTCCACACCTGTATGAAGGAGGCATCTCTGGCATAGGCGCCAAGGCAGCACGTGACACCCAGTCAACATCACATCACCCTTAAGAGCATCCTAGGAAGGTGCCCTGGTGGTGAGGGGCCATGCTGGCAGAGACACCCAGGCTAAGTTGGTTAAGGAGCAGGCGACGTGCTTGGCTTGCATTTCAGGGCCACGTTATGTGGAAAATGCCTATCTTTAAAGATCCGCGTCACCAGGAGATGGGATGCTCACATGGAGAGAGACACGTGGTGCTGAGACCAGCAGCGCAAACAGCAGATTCCTGCATCCTGTTTAGGAGCCTGGGCGGTTCGGTGGTAGAATTCTTGCCTTCCATGCAGAAGACATAGGTTTGATCCCTACCCAGTGCAATGCATGCCCAATCCCCACCCATCTGTCAGCAGTGGTTTGACTAGTGCACCGGAGAAGTGGTCAACTGCTAACCAAAACCTTGGTCATTAGAACCCGCAGGGACAAGATGAGGCAGTCTCCTTCGACAAGGATTGAAACCCAAACCTCCAACACCCTGCTATCGGGTCGATTCCAACGCATAGCAACCCTGTCAGGCAGAAGAGAACTTCCCCTGTGGGCTTCTGAGACTGAAACACTTGACCTGAGGAGTGGCCGGTGGTTTTGAACTGCTGAACTTGCAGTTAGCAGCTCCGAGTATAACACCCTATGACACCAGGGCTCCCTCTCCTGCATAAGATTACAGACTTAGAAACCCTCTCAGGCTTGCTGTGAATTAGAATTGACTCAATGGCAATGGATTTTTTTTAAGTTTTATTATACTGAGCACGTGTCAGTGGAGCTGAAGAAAGACCGGAGAATCAGCTTTCAAAAAGCCATCAATAAACATGTTATGGATGACGACAGTGCCTGGGATGGCACAGGGCTGGGCTGTACTTGTGGCTGTCATGAATGAGAGGAAGCAGATGGCAGCTGATAACAACCTCTCATGTTCTCTCCTCAGTAAACAGCTCCTTTCTGTTTCCCCGGTGCACAGAGAGGACTGCATGCCCCTTCCGGGGAACGCACTGGGTAACGCCTTAAAACAATGAGTTACCGCGACTTGCTTCTGACTCGCGGTGACTCTGGGTTTGCCAGTAAAGAGCTGTGCCCCACAGGGTCTTCCGTGGATAATTGTTTTACAAGCAGATCACCAGGCCTTCCTTCCAGAGTGCTTCTGCATGAATTCAAACCTCCAACCTCTGGGTTAGTAGCCCAGCCTGTTAGCCAGGTGCCCCACCTGGGTTATCCAGATAGCACCGACCCACCCACTGCCAACAAGTCAATTCCAACACACGCTGTTGTTAAGTGCCATTGAGCTGGTTCCCACACCGAGACTCTATGCTCAACCGAACAAACGGGCAGCATCAGCTTTCTCCCATGGAGCAGATGGTGGATTTGAACCACGGACCTTGTGGTTAGCAGCCCAACACCTAACCCATTGTGCCAACCCCCCCCCCACCCAGGAATCCTTAGATAGCACCTTAAACGTAATAAACAAAACCTAAAAATGACACTCACTTCCATGGAGTCAGTTCTGACACATGGGGTAGCAAAATGCATTCCTACATGTTGTCTGATTGGCGCTCTCAAGGACTGCTGGGAAGCGAACCGTGTAAGGCTCTGTATTCCCATTCAGCAAATGAGGAAAGTGAAGCCCAGTGTGCCTAGGAGCTCATAGAGAATACAGTGTCCTAGAAGCACACCCAGCTTTCTAGATGGCTACTGTACTTTGACCTCTCAGTCACCAAATTAAGCCCTAGAGAATTCTCCCCTCACAATCCACCTTCGACAGACACATGCATCTGGCTTGTCCCTGCACAGGAGTGACTGGGCCGCACTTACATGAGAGCTTGAGCCTGCAATCCGCTTCAAGAGGCCAGAGAAACATCTTCCTTCCTTCGTGACTTTGTCGTCAGTACCTGCCGTGCAGTTGGTCTCTTAGATGCTAGGTTATTGGGTGAGCTGGGGAACGGTGGGTGATGTTTCACTGTGTTTTAGTCCAGCTGGCCATCGCTAGGAATTGCCAGGGCCCAGAGCTTGACCTTAGGCATGTTGAGGAGCCCTCTGAGCTGCACAGAGACACACCATGAGTGCTGACGGCACACGCAGACCCACACGCGGGACTGCTGGTGGCGGGCTGCAGGGAACAGGGGCAGACTGGAGCTTGAGCAAAGGGAGCACCTGGCCCCGACGGAGATGGCCTGGTCCACATTTCCTAAAACCTGCTACCAGGAACCGAGAGTCCTAGGTGTGAATAGGTAGCATGAAAAGAAAGGATGTCACCACCTACCAAGCTTGGGATGTGTCAAAGTAAACAACCTTCAACAGATGACTTGAATAGTCTCAGGAGCGTTGACTAAGCTGATGTGGATCTTGACTCTCTCGAGCAGGAGGCCAAAGGGAGAGCAATTCCACTTGGTTCATGTAGAGACTCCTGGCTCCAATATTTTTTTAAAAAACCCACAAGCGTTTAGGGAGTCAACCTTAATCTCCACCAATCTTCTCTGCTCACTAAAGAGACAGATAGTGTTCTCTTGGGACTGCACAGCTCCTCTGAGCCAAGATAAAATGGGGGCCACGCAGGTGGGCTCTTTCTAGTTTGCCTCTTCACCCAGAGAGTGGAGAGTCCAGTGTGGGCTCGAGTCTAGTAGTCTTGTGAGACCAGGGTGAGACGGCATGCCAGCTGTAGCCTTTTATTCCCTTTGTAACAAAGTGATTGAAACCGGTGCATGTTTCTGTGTGCCCTTGCCTAGAAGCAGAGAGCACATTTTTTATTAAAGATGATCCAGCTGATGCCCTCCTTCCTCAGGCCCACAGGCCTTCCTGAGTCTTGCTTCCAGTGAATAGAAAACCCCCGGAAACAGACTGTAGATAAATCTTTCGTAGTGGAGGCTGACTCCCCTGAGCTCAGTCCAAAAGCAGGCAGAGCCCTGATACCTGCCCGTCATGCCCCAGGGTGGGTCAGGGCCTCTCTGAAGTCCCAGGTGAGAGCGCCAGGCAGGCAGGTGGCTCTTTCCATCAATGTAGTTCAGACGGCCATTACCAGTGGTTTGCAAGCTGCCACAGGAGATTCAGTAGCAGATTCACATTTCCTTGTCCCCATCGCATCTGATTTGTCACAGAGCATAAACCTCATCCAATGTAAGGCCTCGACTGGTGGGTTTTAGCAGCCCTGTGTCCCAGGGTGAAAGTCCTCAGCTGCTAACCAAAAGGGTGGCTGTTCAAACTCACCAGCTGCTCTAAGAGAGAGAGCTCTGACAGTCACGTTCAGTAAAGATTTGCAGCCTCCGAGAGCTTATGGAGCAGTTCTACTCTGTCCTGTAGGGTCCTATGGGTTGAAATCAGCTCAACAACGATGGGGTTTTGTTTTCCCAATTGGCTACTGTGGGTGTGGTGAGCATATGTTGGAGTAAATGGGATTGGATTCCTTTGGATTAAAGCATATTGTCCCAAGACTCTGGAACATCTGATTAGAAGGGTAATGAATACTCTTAAGCTATTAACCCAGCTGGAGTATTAATAAAGATCTCTCTGGCTGTGACTCAGCATGGGAAATGTTGATAAAGTGAGGGTCCAGAGACGGGGCGGAGTGGGATCAGGAGGTGGCCTGGCACCTTTGGGGTAGCCTGGTGGCAATGGAGAGGCATGGCAGCCAGCACATGCCTCATTCTGTAGGGGAGCAGTGTGACTCCATGGCGGGAAGAGGAGCATGACAGTGGCAGCTCTGTGGAAGGAGCATGTGAAGGGCACCTGCTGCCAGGCTCTCTGCCCAAGCTTCTCTAACCAGCATCTCATCAGTCGGCCAGCTGGCTGCCTCCAGGAACCACACCGCCTGCTCCGGGCGCAGGCAAAGGAGGCACAGCCTGTCCTTTAGAGAAAACGCTCCTCTCTGTAGCCTCCTACTCAGCTGCACTCTTGCTCCCGGTGGCTAGGAAGACCACAGGCCCAAGGGAGACGTGAGAGAGACAGGGTCTTTGACCCTGGATAGCTATATTCTTGACTTCAGACCCGTTGGCAGGAACATTTTGGATCCACGTACGTACGTACGTACCAAAGAAGAAAGGGGCAGGCCCACAAGAGACAGTATCTTCGGGTGAGGGGCGGTGGGCCTGGGAAATGACTCCAGACAGAATGGTCAGGGGCCCAGGAGGGGTTTCTGCAAAATGTCTCAGAGAAGAACTGATCTCAGATCCTACCTCAGCCCCACGGTGTCTGCTCCAGAAGTGACGGTGGTGGCAAAGAAGCGCACTCTACCTGCTGTGGCCATCCCAGAACCCCCCTCCCTCCCCCTGTGGTAGGCACTGTGGGGAGGGAAGCCCTACCGCTCTGCTCTCCCAGGGCCCAGGGCTCCCCACAGTGGACGGCAACATAAAGAATGCATCCTCCTCCCTGTCAACCCCCCCCCCTCCACCGTGGTCCCACTCCTCCAAGTCCTCCCTGGTCAGGGCTCCCACTACTGAACTCTTCTCCTTGACTCGACTAATAAGCATGAGTGGAACCTTTCCGCTGTGCCAGGCCCTGAGCACGGTGGGAGAGAAACCAAATCCAGAGCACATGGCCCCCCGACTCTGAGCATTCACAGTCTGATGAGGGGAACTGACAAGCAAATGGCTTCAGTCAACCTCTGAAGCCTCTGGGCCATGACCCAGCCTAGCCATGCATCTGACAGTTCTCATTGCCCCAGGACAGTGTGTTTCCTTGTTTATTTGGTCTTTCCAACTTGATTGCAAGCATGGTCTACGCCAGTGGTTCTCAACCTTCCTAATGCCACGACCCTTTAATACAGTTCCTCATGTAGTGGTGACTCCCAACCATAAAAATTATTTTAATTGCTACTTCATCACTGTCATTTTTCTACTGTTATGAATAGGGCGACCCCTGTGAAAAGGTCACTCGACCCTCAAAGGGGTCATGACCCACAAGTTGAGAACCACTGGCAGGCCAAGCACATATCATAGAACTTTCTGTATTCAGTCCAGTGGGGGAAAGAAACCTGGTGGCACCATGGTTAAGTCCAGGACAGTTTACTGGAGGGTTGGCTGTTCAAAGCCAGCAGCCGCTCTGCAGGAGAGAAATGTGGCCGTCTGTTTCCCAAAGGTGGACAGCCTTCAAAACCCTATGGAGCAGTTCTACTCTGGTCTACAGGGTGGTTTTGAGTAAGAACTCACTCAACGCAAATATATAGCTACACGCACCGTATACATATACATGTACGTATACATTAGGCTAGTCCCTGGGCTTGGTAATCAGTTAAGTGCTCAAATTCTAGCCAAAAGTTTGCCGAGGTGCCTTGGAAGACAGGGTAACAGTCTGCTTCTAAGAGTCACAGACTCAAAAACCCACCAGGGCAGTTCTCTGCACACACAGGGCCACCGTGAGCTGGAATTAAGTTGACAGTAACTAACAGTCCAGTGAGCACACAGGACTCCCAACCAAGCCAAACTCACTGCCCCTGAGTCCAGGCAGACTCACAGCGACCCATGGGACAGGGTAGCACTGCCCCTGTGAGTTTCCCAGGCCAGGAGCAGAAAGCTTGTTCAATACACCTTTGTGAACGAAGGAGTGTTACCGCCTCGACTCAAAGGTGGCTCCATGAATAAGAAGCTTCCTGTGGCAAGATCCCCCTGCAGGGGATATTCTTGAAGATATCATTCCCCATCGAGACGGGTCACTTCCAGCCTGAACCAGCCATGAGAGCCCGCCGCCCATGGCAGCTCCTGAGCGGAACCTGTGAAATCAGCAGGACACTCCGGAGAGGCCCGTAAGGCTCTTCCTGAGCTTCGGAACCCATGGAACTGTTGCTGGGAATGGGGGGGGGGGGGGGGGGGGACACTTGGGAAATACATGACAGCAACATTGGAGCTTCAAGCTTTTCAGAAATTGTCTTCTTGTTCTCTGCCCCGGCCAAGATTGCAAAAGTCAAGAGAGGAGGGGGAAGGTTCCAACGGGAAGAAACAGGATGCTGCCGCAGAAAGTAGGGCAGCCCACTGTCAGCCCTGAGCCCCACAGGGAAGGGCGGCCTCAGGAGATTTCCCTGGGGCCGAGGAGGATGCAGAGAAAGTACCAGCAGGGGGTGAGGGACGGCCCTGGCTCTGGTCTTTGGTGTTTCCCACATTGCACTGCTGATGGAACAAAATTGTTAGCAATGACTGTTTGGGAGGAGGGGTGGGCGGGAAAGATGTTTTCTTATAGCCGAGCGCCGGCTAAGAATACTGTTTTTAAGCTTATTTAAGAGAAAGGAGGAAAGAAGGAACAGCGAGTACAGATCTGCTAATGAGGTGGCAAGGCCTCCTGGAGAGCAGGCAGTCCTCCCGTGGGGGCTCCAGGGCCCGGGGATGGGGAGTGACAAAGGCTCCTGTTGAGGGTCCCCAATCTGGAGCGCAGGCTCTGGATGGGCTTGTCTGGAAAAGCCCTGTCCAGCCTCGTCCTTCCATGGAGGGGGAGAGAGGCATTGCCACAGAAGGGCTCAGTCTGCTGATTTTGCTCCTTCGGCCCGCATCCCTACACCCCTCAGGACTGCCAGCTGCAGTGTGTCTATACAGGAAGAAGCATCAGCCCGAGCCCAGGGGCCAAGCACCGTGGCCAGTTGAAGCTGCTGAACGAGGGCTCAGAAGCTGCAGAATGGAATCTGGCTCAAGACGGCTCCCCGAATTCTAACAGTTCCTTCTCTGCTGTCACTTTGGGTCCATTTGTCTCTGCCTTGTAGGCTGTGTCCTCGAAACTGAGGGTCAGGCTGTCATTGCTGGCAAGTCCTCCTCTGGCCAGTGACTGGCCCTGCATTGCTGCAGTCCCTCGGAGCCGATCCTTATGCCACTCCCCTGCCAAAAGGAGCAAATCAACAAACGGCCTGAAGGCATAAACACAAGCTACCGGGGTTGAATCCAACACCCCGGCTGGGAATGCTTCACATGCTTGGAACGACGTTTCCTTATATCAGTGATGCAAATGGTTAGCATACTTGGCTGCTGAACAAAAGGTTGGAGGTTCAAGGTCACCCAGAAGTGCATCAGCAGAAAGGCCTGGTGATCTACTTCTAAAGAATCTGAAATTGAAAAACCTATGGAGGACGGGGGGCTCCATGCCAACTGGCTGGCGATTTCCTGTGTCGTGAATATACAACGCTGCCACGATGCACAAAGTCCCTGTAGCTTCTTGATTCCCTGCAAGAGCTTTCTCATTAACTCCCCACCCCACCCGCTAGCAACACCAACCAACCAGACTCACTGCCATCGAGTTGCTGGATGCTGACTTCCAGCTACCCTAGAGGGCAGGGAGAACTGCCCTGGTGAGTTTCTGAGACTGTAACTGCTGGAGGAGAAGGCCCCTCAGGGAGGCTGCCGCTTTCCAACTACTGACCTTGCGGGTCGCAGCCCACCTCGTAGCCACTGTGCTACCAGGGCTTCTTTGGAGCAGCAAAGGGGACCCGAAACTCTGAATTTGAACTTGTCCATGAATGACCTCTCAGTCCTTGAGATTTAAAGAGTCCTATTTAGACGACCCAGTCTCTTTCAGGCAAAGGGCACGGCCATAAGATGGCCTTTCCTCCTCCAGCTTTCCATCCAGGTGGCATTGTGCAGTGTAAGGTCCTCACTGGGCCTCGGTGTGGTGTGGGAGAAGGGGAGGGGGTCATAGACTTATCAAGGACCTCAGCTCTGACAGTCCTCTAGGATCTGACCAATAGCGGACTCCGACCACTGAGTCAGACTGGTCCTGTCTGGCCCTGGGGGTCAGGCTGACACTCTTCATTAAAGGCCCTGGTCTCAGGCATTAGCTGAAGCTCCTTCCCATCCTCAGATTTTGGTGAGCTAACTGCCTCTTCCAGCCCCACCCCAGCACCTCCACAAGCCCTTCCTGGGGCTGAACTGAGCAGTTAACAACCGAGTTTCAGTCTCTGGGTGGGGAGGGAGGAGCCCTGTCTCAGCATTTGCCGGGTTTCATGGTGTGAATACTCCCACCTTGACCAATTCCAGGCTAACAGCACGATCCACTAAACCAAAAGCGATGTGCCCAGTGGGCTCCCGTGAGCTAAGCCAAGCTGACGCCAGCACTCGGTTGATCCCGGGGCACTCATGGTGCCCCTGCTTGCCACACAAGCATTGCCTCAGAGTCCTCTGCTCACTGCCCCTGACCCCAGATTGGCTAATGCCCTTTCAGACGTGGTGACAATCAATTCCTCATAGGCTTACAGCCTGCCACTTAGCAGGGTCCTGGGAAGCCCTTACATCCATCACCAGTCTCTGCCCTTCCTGGCTGCCTCTCAGGCCCCAGGGGGTTGCAAGAAAGCATGTGCGCTTCTTATACCAGCACCATGTACTTCTCTGTCTGTTTCCTAGAATTCACTTGGGCTGAACCATCAGTCTCCCCACCTTCTCTTCCTCTGTGGGGAGGACTGCAGGGGCTCTCAGCATCCCAGTTGAGTTCTTAATCCTCAGCAGAAGAGGAGTCCTTACACTCCGCAACCAATCTCAGGACATGTGTCCTTCAGACGTGTCATCAGTACATGCCCAGTACATGGCATCAGTACATGCCCAGTACATGGCATCAGTATATGCCCAATACATGCCCAGTACTTGCTGTTAGCTGCCAAGTCCATTCCAACCCATAACCACCCACATGTGCAGAGCAGAACTGCTCCATAGGATTTGCAAGACTGACCTTTTGGAAGCAATTCATCAAGCCTGAGGTTCCTCTGGGTGGGTTCGAGCCTGTAACCTTTAGGTTAGTAGTCAAGAGCTTAGCCTTTTGTGCCACCAAGGGACCCTACACCTTTCACAGTCAGAAAAAAAAAACAATTCACCGCCATAAAATGATTCTGACTCGCAGAGACTCTGCAGGGCAGAGTAGAACTGCTCCTGTGGGTTTCTGACACGGTCCATCTTTATGAGAATAGGCCTCCTCTTGCTCCCTCAGAGTGGCTGGTGGTTTCAAACTGCAGACCTTGTGATTAGCAGTCAAACACATACACTCCCTACACCGCCGGGTCTCATAACAGGTGCTAAATAATGGTGTCCTGATGCTTGACTCCACCTGTATACAACAACATTCTGATATAAGTTAGCACACCTTTCCATTCCGTTTGTAGTAAATAACGAATGTGAAGTATGGTGGGTGTCACAGAGGCAGTCCGATGATGCTCAGTCTTCTATTTCTTTATTTAGTCCCTTACAGGGAGGAGGGAGGAGCCCTGGAGTTCTAGTGGCTACCCATTGGGCTGCAATCCCCAAGGTCAGCCATTTGAAACCGTGAGCTGCTCTGAGGGAGAAAGACGAGGCTTTCTACTCCCGTAAAGATTGGCAGCCTCAGAAACGCACAGGGCCGGTTCTACCCTGTCCTCCGGGGTCGCTGTAAGTTGGCGTCAATTCGACAGCAGTGGGTTTGGTTTTTTGTTGGTGGTGTTTCTGCGTTTTAGGCCGGAGTGGGGTTAGGAGTCAGAATGAGCTAGGAAGCAGCAGAGCTGTGGACAGGAAGCCAGCCTGGCGCCTTGAGAGGAATGGGCATCTTGCTGATTATCTGGGTAACGCAGGAAATAACTGGACTCCGCTCAGATCTCTCCCCACCCGCAAGTCTGAGTCTCTCCATGTTATACTAAGAAATGCACATGTTAGGAACTAGCATTTCCACTGCTGACTCTAACCTCCCTGAAAGCAGGGGCTGGGTCTTACCGTCGGATCTTGTGTTCATCGCTAGCACAAGGATATGTCGGGGGCATGCAAGAACCTGGTTGTGATCACAAAATACCTCTTGCTCCCTGATCTCGGTTTATGTGAGAACTGAACTGCTCAGAGCTTTGTTTCCATCTTTTGTCTCCACCCCTCCTTCCCTCCCTCAAACACAGCATCCCCAGAAGCTTCCACTCTGGAGGAAATGGGTCGAAAGGAAGAAGAGGACTGCAGTTCCTGGAAGAAGCAGACCACCAACATCCGGAAAACCTTCATTTTCATGGAAGTGCTGGGATCGTAAGTCGTGCAGCGGGCAGAACGGAACAGGGCTGGGCCAGCTGCTTCGCGAGCTAGAAAAGAGAGAGTTGTTCTGGCCACGCAGCAACTGGTGAACTGGGACTGAGGCTCACTGGGATATCGTGTCGGCAGCTCTAGTGGTTATGCGTTGGGCTGCGATCCTCATGGTGGACAGTTTGAAATCACCAGCAGCTCCATGGGAGAAAGCCTGCTTTTTCTATTCCCTTCAATAATTACAGTCTTGGAAACCCACAGTGGGTTCCCAAGTGAGCCTGCACTGTCTCGATGGCAGTGAGTTTGCTAAAGAACCGAGGGTGTCCCTGGGTGGTGCAAGAGGGTACAAGCTCAGCTGTTCACTGGGAGGTTAGTAGTTCGAGTCTACCCTGGAGACACTTTGGAAGAAAGACCAGGTGGTCTGCTTCCAAAAAAGGAGCTCCCCCAAACACTATGGAGTATAGTCTCACCCAGACACCTAGGAGGTCTCTGTGAGTCAGATCTGACTCACAGAAAGTGGTAAAAAACGAAAACAAAACAAAGAAATTAGAGAAAGTGTTATGGGCTCAGGGTGCGTGGGCGATGACACCTTGAGTAACATGAAGATGAGCTAATGCACGGGGACCCCAGGGAGACCAGCCCTGGTCTCCCAGTGTCTACCCTACCCTGAGCTACGTGTCCATTGGGTGTTCTCGCCCTGGTCTTGGGAGGCAGAAGTTCTGCACCAGGTACAGGCCTCCCTGGCCCCCAAACTTTCCTGCATCTCCTCGCCCCCTGGCCTCATGTCCCCTGTCAGGGGGACTGTCAGGGGGACTGTCAACTCTGTAGTCAGCGATAGATGGAAAGAGAAGAGCTTCTGAAGTCCAGAGAGCCAGTGGGTTACCCAACACCCGAATCCGCTCCCCAGAAACACCCTCTTCCTCCTATTGAAGAGCGTCGGCTATGTTGGAAAAATAAAGTCACCTTGCAGCCCAAACTTCTACCAGCCTTCGGGGTGTCTGTGTCTGCCCTTTGACAATGATTACACAGCTTGTGCACCGGAGAGAGCCTCTCTGACGCAGGCGGACAGCCACTGCAGGCCACCAGCCCTGCCTCCTCGGAACTCCAGCTGGCCAGCTAATTAGTGGGCTCTAATTGGGCCTGGGCAGTGAGAAGCAGTAAGTGGGCTCTTCGTTCAGGCAAGCTTGCTTGTTAGCCAGATTCTGGCTAAGTTTAGCTCCACGCTGCCCTGACTGTGAGGCACCCACACTGATGGTTGCCCATACTTTCTCTTCAGACTGAGAGGACCCAGGAGTGGTCCGAAGAGGTCTGGGACCTCCAGACCCTCACTCCACCAGCACGCTGGGTCAGCACACGGAGACAAGCGCAGCATCACTGTGCGTGGACCATCAGCATCCGGGCCGTGCTACAGCGGGAGTAGCTAGACGGGTTTTGTTGGAGGTGTTGGGGGCAGGATATATGGGCAAGGCTCCTGAGTGAATGGGAGATGATTTGGTGAGCATCCCAAAAGCCAAGAGAAGAAAGAGAAGGGAAGGTCAGGCCGCCGAGAGCTTACTTCCCATCTGCTCTGCCTTGTGTTACAAGGACTAAGACTAGAATAATTAAAATACAGACGTGCCTGCTCTGGGGACCTCACAAAAGTCTACCTCCATGGCTTCTAACCCTGGAGGGTTATCAGAGCCACCTAAAGGGCTCCCCCGGACATTTGTTTCTTTATCTGTCTTTCACGTTGGTCAAGTATGTTCTTGTTACTTGCCATTGAGTCTATTTAACCCATAGCTGCCCCATGGGACACTGCTGAAGTGCGCAATGGGGTTTTCGTGGCTGTAATTATTCTGAAAACAGTTCACCAGGTCGCTCTCCCACGGAGCCACTTGGGGGTGGTTCATACCACTCACCTCTCTGTTCACCGCCAAAGTCAATCCTATCCAACTCTAGCCCCTGGTAGCCACTAACCATGACTCTGAGTATTCTAGATGTTTCCTAAGGAGTCTTCCTGAGTTCACCGGTTACATATCCTCGGCTGCCAACGGAGGGCCTAGGGATTCAAACCAACCAGCCAACTGGGAGAAAGATGCGGCTTCCATCCCAATGTAAAAGTGGGGGAATGAAACCCACTGCCATCCGGCGATCCTGACTGCTGGTGGTCCCCTTGAACGATTCCCAGAGATGTCACATCTGTCCAGGAGCAGGTCGCCTTTTCTTTCTCCTGACAATATCCGCTGACCCACTGGCACTTCCTGCCTCGAGGTCAGCAGTCCTATGCCTCCCAACAGCGCGACCAGGATCGCAGTCGGGAAAACCTGTCCTCCTATTCTGTCCTACCGAGTTACTAGGAGTCAGGATTAGCTTGATGGAAATGGGTGATGCTTTTGAGATGATAAGTGGGATCATACAATTAAAAAAAATTATCTCGCTTATTTCACATTTATATCCATCCAGAGGCACTTTGAAAGAAAGGCCTGGCACTCTAGCTTCTGAAAAACCGGCATGCATTATGACTCTCTTCCTTTTTTATGGCTCCATAATCTTCTGCTGCATGTCTACACCACCATATGTTGTTGACCTAATCTCCTATTGATAGACAAATGCAATGTTTCTACCTTTGGTGATTTTGAGCACTGCTGCTAGCTACACTGGCATACAAGTATCTGTTTGAGGTCCTGTTTTCCAGTTATTTGGGGTCTACACCCAGGAGTGGACTTGCTAGCTCATGTGATAATGCTATGCCCAATTTCTTGAGAAGCCACCAAACTTTTCCATGGTGGCTGTTTCTGCCCATTTTTAACTATGAGAATGTTTAAGAGCGAGATAATTACATCATGAATATAAATCTACCCACTACTTAAATTCAACAATTACTTCTGACTACATGTAATAAAACAAGGATTACTGCTTCACCTTCCTTTCCCATGCACTTTCTGCTCTGCACATGTGTTCAGCATCACAGAATCTTCTGCCTGCATCGCCGAAGAAGGCATTTTCTTATATACCCACATATCATTGTCAACCTCAAGAAGATTAAAAGAACCCCCTAATATCATTTCAGTGTGCTCTTCAAAAAAGAGAGAGAGAAAGAGAGAGACACGTTCCTGTTCTGAACCACTGGACTGGAGTTTTGGGAGGGTGGACCCAGTGGCCAGGCATCTAGGGGACCCAGGATGGCATGGTGGTGAAGAAAGCACTCAGCTGCTATCCAAAAGGTTATCAGTTCAAACCCATTAGCCGCTCTTTGGGAGAAAGATGAAGCTTTCCACTTCTGTAAAGATCTAGAGCCTTGGAACCTTATGTGCAGTTCTACACTGTCCTAGAGTCAGAAGGGACTCTGAAGCCACGGGTTTGGGTTTTGTGTGGTGACTTTCTTCACCAAGAAGCAATATTTTATATGTGTCCCTGGTGATTTTCATGCAGCCAATCCAGATTGAGGTGTTTCACGATGCTCCAGCCTGATCCATGTGTGTCTGACTCTGACACTGGATTCTGAGGTTGACCATCGCTGATCACAGGGCCAAATACAGAACTTTGGTCACTTGTACACGCCTTCATCATATAGTGCTTACCTGTTCTTCACTAGATGACTGGTCCCTCCGGAGTAGAAACACTCACTCTCTTTCTATCTCCACTGTCTTCGACGCCAGTGGAGTCCAATTCATGAATGCATGAATAGAGCAAGCTCGAAAGACGGATTAATCCGCTCTAACTGCAGCTGGGGGAAACAGGAAACGCAGTCACAGGATACACCAAGAATTTTCTAATGAAGATTTTTCTAAGAATTTTCTAATGAAGATCCTAAAAAAGCTTGACTGCTAGTGAGCCATCATTCTAGACGATCCAGATGGCCGGGAAGAGAGCGGCTCAGCTGTTTTCTCACTTTAGCTCTGCCTCCACTTACTTTGAAACAAAAACAGCGCGCACTGAGTGGATTTGAACTTCTGAGGGAACCATGTGTGGCCGAGTATAATTGCACTCCCCAGAAATTTTAATGTTTGAGGTTTCTCTCAGTACACTTGCAGACCCTTTGTCCAAGGCTCCTCTGAGTGGACTTGACCCTCCAACCCAACATGTGCCCCACACATGGACTAGTCAAGCAATAACAAGAGAATAGCTGAACAGGTGCCGCAGCGGCAGTGGAAACTAGTTACCAGTCGCACCTCCCTTCCTCCACCCCTGTTCTCTGGTCACCCTGGAGTAACGCTGGTCTCTTGGTGTCTTCTCCTCAGAGGAGCTTTTTCAGAAGTGTTCCTGGTGAAGCAAAGGATGACGGGGAAGCTCTTTGCCCTAAAGTGCATCAAGAAGTCGCCCGCCTTCCGGGACAGCAGCCTGGAGAACGAGATCGCTGTGCTGAAAAAGTGAGTGGGGTTGCCGGGGGCAGGGACACATTTGGGGTCACAGCATTGCCCTCCCCAATGACCCTAGAAGAACGTGAGTGAGCACGGGGTGGCCGCTCCCTCCAACTGGGTTGATGGCCAGTTCGGTCACCCAGCTAAGGTTCGTCAGCCAGCTATCTTGGCTGTCTTTTTTGTAAGCAAGGCGACTCGTGAAACGATTGGGAGCAGCGTCGCTTTACACCTGTAGGCCACAGAGACGCTAGCTCACAGCAGCGAAAATGCAAAGAGGGCCAATTCCAATAAGAATCGCAAATTAAAGAAGCCACATACGATTTGGAAATTAAGCTCAATGGATGCCAAAGTCGACATGGATTCAGCAAGAGCTATGGTGGGCTTGCTTGTCATTGCATTGCATTCCGGTCCCAAGCATAGTAGATGCTCACGAAATATAAGTTCAGTGAATGATTGAATCAATAAGTTCATGACAGCATTGTCAGCTTCTAAAGCAGGGGTTCTCAACCAGTGGGTCTTGAGCGCTTTGGGGGTCAAATGACCCTTTCACAGGGGTCGCCTAAGACCATTGGAAAACACATCTTGCTGATGGTCTTAGGAACCGAGACACCGCTCCTCTATCCGTCTCCAGGTGGGTCCGCCCACATGCAGATCCTCCGCCGTACAAGTACCCGGTGTGAAGACTGATACCCATGCTACACCATGCTTCAAGACAAAATTTCATTTATTTGTAATTAGAAATAAATATTTCAAAATGTATTATTACATCTTGTTTTGTGATGAATCACTATGCTTTAGCTGGTCAATTTGTAACAATAAAAATACACCCTGCATATCAGATATTTACATTATGATTCACAACAGTAGCAAAATGACAGTGATGAAGTGGCAACGAAAATAATGTTATGGTTGGGGGTCCCCACCACCTGAGGAGCTGTGTGAAAGGGTGGCAGCCTGACGAAGGTGAGAACCATGCTGTAGAGGGAGTTGGAGCCATCAGGTAACTCTTGTGATATGTCTGTATTTTCAGAAATGTTTTGGAGATGACTATTGATTGTATGTTCATACTCTCCAAGTACTATACATGCATATTATGTGCATTCTCTCTCTTAATCCCGAGACAGCCTTATGGGAAAAGTGTACATTACAGACAAGGCAACGGGGCCTTAGGAGATTTAAATTAGCCAGCCAAAGTTACTCAGGTAGTAAGTACCTGGGCCAGATCTGAACCGAAGCCTACCTGACTCAGTCTAAATTTTTCATCCCCATCCTTGCAGGCAGGAGTAAAAATGCCCAGGGGCATTCCTCTGAACAATTACGAGCAGCATTATTGTCAGGAAAACCTAGCCTCTCGGTAACAGGAGCGTTTGCTGCCTTGGGCTCTGAGCAACAGTAGACCCCAGTAATCCAGGGCAGGGGTTCCTGACTGCGGCACTGTTGACAATCGGGCCCAGATCATTCTTGTTGTGGGTGTATAGTTGGATGTGTAGCAGAATCCCTGGCTTCTCCACACTAATGGTAATAGCATACCCTCAGTCGTGACAAGAAAATAATGTCTGTAGGCAAATGTTCTTAGGCGGTGCTCGTGGGGGAGATTGCCCACAGACTCCAAAAATATAAGCAAGTGCCCGGCTCCTCAGACTCCCAGAACAACAATCTTGTAACACTTCTGCCGAGCTGAGCCACCAAGAGGCTTGTTGCTGTTAGTTGCCATCACGTCCCCTCTAACGCATGGTGGCTTTGGGTGTGACGTCAGGAAAGGCCGTCCTGTGTCAGCTTCACATGGGAGTCTTGTTGATTGTATGGAGCCCTGTGTCGGTCTGTCTCAGAGAGAGTTTGCCTCGCTCTCTCTGACCCCCTACTTTACCAGAGATGGTGACTCGAGCCCAGGTGGTGTCGTGGATTCCGCATTGCCTTGCCAAGCACAAGGTCAGCAGTTTGAAACCACCAGCCTCTTGGTGGGAGAAAGAGAAAGAAGGCTTTCCACCCCCATAAAGAGTTATAGCCCCCCCCCGCCCCCCCAAAAAAAGAGTTATAGCCTTGGAAACCCAAAGGGGCTGTTCTAACCTTTCCTGTAGGGTGGGTCACTATGAGTCAGAATTGACTCAATAATGGTATTTGGTGTGTTTGTTTGTTTGTTGTTTTTGTTGACTGATCTCTCCTGATGTCATGTCAAAGTAAACAAACTGAAGCCTCGCCAAACTTGCTTCTCAGGGACCCTGGGATGTATTTCTTCCGAGACTGGTTTGTGCATTCTTTTGACAGATTATGGGAGCTAACCCAGATTCTTCCCGTTGTGGTACACTCTCTCCATTCAATGTTTTGAAGGAGGTCTCAAAATCCAATTGTGTCGAACAATCCAGGAAACGTCGGATGCACCCTTTGCCTTTCTCAGTTCATTTTACTTCCTCGCCTGGTGAAACCAAGCCCAACCCACTACCAACCCTGTAGGACGGTAGAATCACCTCTGTGGGTTTCTGAGGCTGTAACTCTCCATGGCAGTGGAAAGCCCCACCCTTCTCCCGCCCCTGCAGTAACATTAAAAATGTTTGCCCCCTGAAGGAAGAGTAATCAACATCTATCGGGCAAGCATAAATTCACCATCACAATGGAAATCTTTCTCTCTTTTTTTTTTTAACATTTTATTAGGGGCTCATACAACTGTTATCCCAATCCAAACACACATCAATTGTGTAAAGCGCATTTGTACAT
>NW_022111324.1:55936775-55958684 GCF_000313985.2 Echinops telfairi
TAGAAGAAAGTATTCTTGTGTTGAGGGAGTACTTGAGTGGAGGCCCAATGTCCTTCTGCTACCTTAATACTAAACCTATAAATGTAGGCAATCTTTCTCTTTTTAAAAAAATTTTAAGAAATCATTTTATTTGGGGCTCTTGCAACTCTTATAACAATCTCTACATCATGTATCAAGCACATGTGTACATATGTTGCCATCATTTCCAAAATAGTTTCTTTCTACTGGAGCCACTTTTGTCAGCTCTTCTTTTGGCCCCTCCTACCCTCATGAACCCTGATCATTTATAAATTATTTTTATTTTCATATTTTACACCATCCCTGCCTCCATTCACCCACATTTCTGTTGTTCATCCCGCTGGAAGGGGGGGAGGGTTGTATGTCAATCATTATTTTTGGTTCCCCCTTTCTCCCCCTTCTCCCCTTATCTTCCCCCTACCCTCACTGGTCCTGAGGGGTTTATCTGTCCTAGATTCTGTGTGTTGAGAGCTCTTATCCGTATCAGTATACATGCTCCAGTCTAGCCAGATTTGATAGAACTGGGGTCATGATAGTGGGGCGGGAAGAAGCATTAAAGAACTAGAGAAATGTGTGTTTTGTTGGTGCTATACTGCACCCTGGCTGAGTCATCCCTTCCTGGTGACCCTTCTGTGAGCAAATGTCCAATTGTCTACAAATGGGCTTTGTCTACAGGGTGCATCTCCATTCTGACCCCCCTCGTTTGCATCAAAATGGTTGTTTATTAAGTCTTCTGATGCCTGATACCTGGTCCTATCAACACCTCATGATCACACAGGTTGGTGTGCTTCTTCCATGTGGGCTGTCTTGCTTCACTGCTCGATGGCTGCTTGTTTAACTTCAAGCCGTTAAGACCCCAGACACTGTATCTTGTAATAGCCAGGCACCATCAGCTTTCTTCACCACATTAGCATATGCACCCATTCTGTCTTCAGTGATCCTTTTGGAAAGGTGAGCATCACAGGATGCCAGGTTATTAGAACAAAGTGCTCTTGCATGGAGGGAGGATTTGAGTACTACCCCAATATCCATCTGCTACCTTCATACTTAACATATAAATATATGTACATAGACCTACATCTCTATTGTTATATATTAATATATGTACATATGTACATGCATATATTTATACCTCTATAAATGTCTTTTGCCTCCTAGTTCATTCCTCTATTTCCTTTTATTTTCCTCCTGTCCCACTATCATGTTCGACCTTCTTTCAGGGATTTCGGTGAACACTTTCTTATGACAAAGCCTCCCTAAACACAGTCGCAAACGCCTCTGTTAGAAGTGAAAGCCTGGTTGGGCTGCCTTTGCATTACTGGTTTGGAAAGCCTGAATCACATACCGTTCTCCATGATATTTACTTTATTTCCAGGATCAAGCATGAAAACATTGTGACCCTGGAGGACATCTATGAGAGCACCACTCACTACTATCTGGTCATGCAGCTGTAAGTGAAAGAGACCTGTGGTCTCCACAACGGTCCTGAGAGATGGGTGCACAGGGACTCAAGGGTGGCGGGTGGTGAGGGAAGGGTGATGCATGGAAGTTAGAACCAAGAATCGGTTCAGGAAGTTCTGGAATGTGCAGAATCCCTTTAGGCTCAGAGTACCTCGAGCCAGGAGCACGTTCTTGGGGGGCTGAGAGTTACAACTGTGGCTGATTATTGAGTTCGTACAGTACAGCCTACTCCTTGCTAGAACACGCCTTAGCCATCAATAAATACCTGTTTCCAGCCCACCCGTGATTCCCTGCTGCTCCAGCCCTTCCCCTAGAACTTTCTGAACCTTCCATAAGCCAAAAACTTCATGAAGAGGTCATGCCTGGCACAGCAGGGATCCTGCAAAACCCTTCTCTAGTGCCAGGCTTTTCCATCAAATGGGATGTTAAATGTTTTCACATCACTCCAGGGTAAAATTATTGTGGGAGTAGAAGCCACAGGTATATAGATTGCCATTCAACATAAAGAAAGACTCGCTCAGAAGAGAGCCGACCAAGTTAAAAACAGGCTGTGATTAAGTCTGTCTATCTGTAGGACAGAAACTGTGCCTCACTCAAAGGATGTCTGGGACGTTGCAATGTCCAAAGAAGAGTTTGATGGAGAACAGCACTTGTAGGACTTGATAGGGGCTCCCCAGGGCCCAGCCTTGGGCTTAGACCTTTCTATTTTTAAAGGACATGTACAGAAACACGCACATGCACTTATTTTTACACCTACATACACAGTCTTTCTCACACACACAGTCTCAGTGACTAACTGCAGTGCGGTGTCTTACTCTTGGACCAATTCATCAGATCCCTCTGATGGCCTGAAATTTTAATGCGCTAAATGAGTCCTGAGCCTGTCATCTCTGGGCTCCCTCAAAGCACAGCAAAGCGAAATAGCAGGCAAGCAAGGGAGCAGGAGGAAAACTGTCCTGGGGAGGCCCAAAGCAGCACTAACAAATGAGTAAGAACCATCTGCCATTTTGATGAATCCACCCCAATAGGGTGAGAAAACAGCCCACCAGTTTGGACGGCAAAGGGCAGGCAGCAACGTGGGTGGGTTTGGAAGTCACTGAGTGGCTGCCAAGCCTCCTAGGACATCAGCTTTAAGAGTGCATGTTGCTCATTGTTGGGAGCACACAGTAGTGCACAAAGACCATTTGATTGTGGGCCTCTAGCACCTACAGTGGTTTTGAGCTCAGAGTTCACAGGTATAAACAAAAGAAGTAAGATGGCGTGCATTTGGATGGAAGAAATTAAATTCCCTCCTTACTGCATGGTGCTGTCATGCGCCTGCCCACATCTCATGTAATGGGTGGTTGGGGACGGGGGGCTGAAATGGGGAGGGGATTGAGAAGCCTGGTTGAAGTAGTCTGAGGAGATGCTGACCCTGGCAAAGCATAAAGCTTTGAGGACAGCATTTCAGTCTTCGAACACTTGAGATGATTCATGTATATAAGATGGTATGCTTATTCCGTGTGGCCCCAATAGTGGTATTTGTAGCTGTTGCTAAAAGCTACTGGGAAATATATGTTGTTGTAATATATAGAACAATTAAGAAGCTTCCTCAAAGCAAGTGGTCTGTTTCAGGAAGCAGTGGATTCTGGCGCTGGGGTGTTCCAGTATTAGTTTAAAGACTTCTTGGGAAGATAGTGTAAATGGTATTCAAGGGGTTGAGGAGGAGCGGACTTGATCTTTGAGTTGACGTAAGTCCTGTAACACTGTACTATTCTCCAAATACCCCTACTGCCCCACACCACCTAAATCTAGCTTTTAGAATCCCAATTTAGAAAGGGGGTAGTGGTGGTGATAAATCCTGGCGTAAGAAACGTTAGCTTGTTTGTTTGTTTTTTATTTAACCTTCTCTTTCCTCAAACTCACTGGCATCAAGTCCACTGTGACTTACAGTGACCTTGTAGGTCATATTAGAACTGCCCCTGTCAGTTTTTGAAACCGTAACTCTTTATGGGGAAAAGCCTCATCTTTCTCCTCTGGAACAGCTGATGGTTTTGAACTTATGACCTTGTGGTTAGCAGCCCAATACTTAACCCACTATGCCACCAGAGCTTCTGCTTTTTTCCTCATTTATACTGCCCCCACCCCACCCTTCTTCTTTACATCGTGACTTCCTTTGTCCTAGTCCAAAAAGCAAAACTGCTAAGAAGTGTTCTCGCTAAGGAATGAGTGGCTTCTCCACTAAGGAATGAGGCTCATGCTCCTTTTAAAGGAGTGGTCAATGCTTGGCTGAGAAAAATGACTTGGAATATAATTCTAAGCACAGACATAAGCACCTCTCCCCATAGCTCACAAATCACAGCCCATGGGCATCTGCCCCATGCTCACAGAAAAACACCTTCTGGTTCCTTAGACCTAGAATAACTTCATTTCTGCTTGCCCTTGTGCTCACAGTGTTTCTGGAGGGGAGCTCTTTGACCGGATCCTAGAGCGGGGTGTCTACACGGAGAAGGATGCCAGCCTGGTAATCCAGCAGGTCTTGTCTGCCGTGAAGTACCTCCACGAGAATGGCATCGTGCACAGAGACTTAAAGGTGCCCAGACAGGGCTCCTCTGGTGAAAACTGATAGTGCCCCTTCAGGGAGCCAATGAGATCATTGGACTAGTTGGTTCCAAAGACAACCTCCCCCAACCCTGCCCCCAGATTCCTCTAAACAAATCTTGAATGATTGAACAACCGTTACATAACGTGTGCACACATGTAACCCACACAACACATGGAGGAGACTTACCCACACGGGGATGATGTGGTTTGTGAAACCCTTAAAATGTGTGCATTCATTGAGAAATGTCGGTATCCATTTGCACCTTAGCCTTTTCTTGATCTGTCGATTCACTATGCCTCATACAATTCAAAACCAAGGTAGCACTCATATCTCTTGCACCACATGCTTGTTGATGGTCTATGTTGCACCAGGCATCGTGCCCAGAGTTGGAAAACTCAGAGATCGTTAGCCAAGAGCTGTTGTGTGCCGCGGAGTCTACTTTCACTCACAGTGGCCACATATCACAGAGTGGAACTCCCCCAAGGGTCTCCTTACTGCCATCCTTACAGAAACAGAGAGCCAGTACTTTGACCCCCAGAGCTGCTGAGTGGGTTTGAACCACCGATCTTTAGATTGGCATCTGTATTCTCAACCATTGCCCCACCAGGACTTCTCACCTAAGTATTAGTTCCCTCAAAAAGCTAACAGCTGAGGTTACTTGGGGGTGAGGGGATGGAGGAGCCAGGAATGCACAAGATGAGGACAGGTATCACAGTGAGGTGAGCAGAGTCGGGTGCAGAGAGAAGGAGGGAAGCTGGGCACAAGGTCCTGAGAAAGGACAGATCAGGGAAAGGAAGGAGCTGTCTGCTCCCAGGGATTCCATCCTGCCCTGTGTGACCTTTCTCTTCCATCCCAGCCTGAAAACCTGCTGTACCTCACCCCGGATGAGAATTCCAAGATCATGATCACAGACTTTGGTCTGTCCAAGATGGAACAGAGCGGCGTCATGTCCACTGCCTGTGGGACCCCAGGTTATGTAGGTGAGTCTGCAGTCAGGAGGGAGTCTGACCAATTGGCTACATGCAACTGAACAGATAGTCCTCTATCACAGACAGGGATAGTTGTCAGGAGACCGGGTTCAATTGTAGGGTCAATGCAGGTAAAATATTCACTTCTAAGGTTTGGGCCCAGTCAGTCCTTCTTTTCTGAAATCACCACTCACACTCGAACTCACTGCCATTGAGTTGATCCCAACTCATAGTGACCTCATAGGATCGAGTCGAACTGCCCCTGTGGGTTTCCAAGACCGTAAATCTTTATGGGAGTACAAAGTCTCATCTTTCTCCCAGGCGTGGCTGGTGGTTTTGAACTGCCAACCTTGCAGTTAGCAGCCCAAAGCATAATCAGCTTCACTACCATGGGTCCAAGCCCACCGCTCCTGCTCCCAAATTCTCCATCTTTAAGGCTAGCCTAACCCAGGGCTCCTTCTCACGGTCCTGTCTGTCCTTTGGCTTTCACTTCTGTGAACAGGCTTCCTCCTTCATCCTCCCAGCTGGTCACAGACCAGAGCTGAGACCTGGAGCACTAGCCCTACCTCCTCCTTCCCATTCTGGAAGAGAGCTCCATTCCCCACACTTAGGCACCTGGAAATGGAAGACGTTGAGCTTGGACCTGATGAACCCAAAGGTGGTTTCCTCAGACATACACCCAGGGCTGCATGCCAGGAATCCGGCAGAGGCGGGGCCTCTTCTCTGAATGGCCCTGGAGGCTCCCGGGATCTCTGAAAGGTCAGAGTAGGCAGGATAAGAGGTGAAAAGTATTCCTGAGAGCCAGCACATCTTCTCAGCCAAGAATCATCTGCTTGAGACTAGGGAGTAGGAAATGGTCCTGACTGAAGAAGACGCTGCGATCTCTTAAGAAGACAGACTGGACACTCCCCAGCAGACACTGAGCCGATTGATCTCTGGGCTGAAGACAGATGGCAGCTCTCTGTTGCCTGGGGCTCCCCTTTCTCCCATGAGAAAAGCATGTCTTCTGCTTTGGGGCAGCTCCCCCTGGGAGTTCATAGCCTAGTGGGGAGACTCAGCCTCTGCCTTCATGGAGCTCACCATCTATAGAGAGAGAGAGAGAGACACCCCCAACACTGGTGACCTCCAGTTCTGAAATGAGAGAAGCCGCTCCTGCCTGGTGGCTTCCCAACTGAGATCAAAGCAATGGATCCAGCTTTCAGAGAGTCCCTGGTCTGATAGGGAAGTCACAGCCCCTGGCTGAGAACCCGGGGGTCTGACGGAGAAGTTCTAGCTCTCCGGAAGATTTAGTCTAGTTGGGGGCTTTTTTCATGGAGTTGTCATTTTCCTAGGACTAAGACCATCCATGAGCTGTCCTAGTTTTCTTCTCTAAGTCTCTGCCTGGCCTTTAACCACCCCTGCCCCTGCCCCCTGCTCCCAGCCCTGTCCTCTTGTCCCCAGCTATGACACTGCCTTTGGTTTGCTGCAGCTCCCGAAGTGCTGGCTCAGAAGCCCTACAGCAAGGCTGTGGATTGCTGGTCCATTGGCGTCATCACCTACATACTGTGAGTAGAAGCACTGGCTCAGTGCCTGAGCGATCAGAGCCTGCCCACCCCTTCTGCCCGCTGCCATCTCCGCTCCTCTGGCAGAATCCACCTCCCAAGCAAGTGCAGGAGGTGTGTATGCACACATGTGGGCCCACCTGCGGGCACACGCAGGCATCCTTACTCATGAACACAGCCCCCAAACTTCTTCTGTCCTGATGCCCACCCAGTTCCCAACTCAGAGCTCAGGGTGAGCCACTTTTCAGGGACCTGACACTTGTCCCTCTGCACCCCACCCCACTTGCTGTACATGAATGTGCCCAGTTCCACCCCACAGAACGGGCAGTGAGAAAAAGCACAGTGAGCCAGGCTCTGAAGCCACGTGGAGCCAGCACCTCAGCTTTCTTTCCTGTGATGTTGGCCCAAGGCAGGAGGTCATCTTGAATGACATCTGACAGAGCTTGTCACCTCCCCCTGCCCGCATCAAGCAGCTACGAGGAAATAGATCTGCTGTGTGCTGCTTACCTTCTGTGTGGATTCAATTCTCAATGCCCGCAGCTATAATCAATAAGGACTTGCAATCATTCCGTCATTCATTTTTTTTCTCAACCAATGTGCGTGAACAGTCTACTCTCTGCCCATCACGGGCCGGGTGCTAACAAACTCAGCAGGAATGAAACATACGAAAACAAAAGTCCTGCGTTCATGAAGCTCACATTCACGTGGGCGTTCCACCATCTTTCTTGGAGATCTTTTATTTTTTGATACTTTTATTGACATGTAAGTCATATGCCATACAATTCAGTGGTTTAAATATATTAAACTAGTTGTGCAATCATCACCACAATCAACTTTAGAGCATTTTCTTCATGAACTATTAATCTAGTTACTATCTTCTCTATAGGTTTACCTATTCTGTGTTTGATATATAGAAAAATACCCAAAACATTCAACAATGACAACAAAATAAAACAGAAAAACCTCGATCCAAGTGAAAACGGAAGATAATGGGAGCTAGAACAAACTTAAAATGGGTCAAAAGGGAAAACAATTTATCATAATGTTAAATTTTAAATGAACGATCTCTGCAGTAATCCACTTTCCCATGCACTCTGTCTGAGGGCAAGACTATTGACATCCCTAGTCAACCGCCTTTGGGAGTGCAGTGGAGGCTTAATCCAACTGGGGACTCTGCAAATGGATTTGGGGATTTCACTAACATCCATAGCCTTGTGCAAAGTTGGTGCTCAGAGTTTAAGCTCTAATAGAATTCCCTCCTCTATTCTTGGATTTTACTATTTCTAATCCTTGGATCACACAGGCTGATCTGATCCTTCCATCTGGACTTAGCTGAAACCTCCCTTAGGCGGCTGCTTGTTTCAAGACAAACCTTTGAGACCCCAGACACTGTCTTTCAGATAGCTAGGCGCCACCTGATTTCTTGAAGATCTTTTATACATTATATAAGAATCAGAGGCAGTATAGGGAGGGTGGGATCTTCCAGGGATGCCTATTCATTTCCTGACTTTTGTATCTCTTCTGAGTGTGCTGCGTCAGAGCCATTTCCTGGTCTCCTCACTTCTTGCTTGTACAACTGGGGGAATCTGGAGGAAGGCAGAGGAGGAAGGAGAAGAGAGGGCAAGATGGCTCATGAGCACCTCTACTTCCTGTTCCACTACAGGCTGTGTGGGTATCCCCCTTTCTATGAGGAAACAGAGTCTAAGCTTTTCGAGAAAATCAAGGAGGGATACTATGAATTTGAGTCTCCATTCTGGGATGATATTTCTGAGTCAGGTAAGTCCAGTGGGCGTGAAGGACGAAATAACAGGCTCTACACAGGGACTGCCAGGAGAAGCAAGTTTAACAAAGGCTGACAGCCCTAGCTCCTGAGAGTCCCCGGGGATTCTATAGAGCTGGCTGCCAAGGCGAGTGGAGAGATCTTCCTCTGGTTCAAAGGCCAGGGAAATCATGTGTGACTCTGGATCATGTAATGGTTTCCCTGGAGGCAGAACCAAAGGATGCCCGGTAAATTGGGATGGAGAGGCAGTCTGGATGAGATCTCAGGTGGGACTAGCAAAACCAAGGGATTGGCCTCCACATGCATGCATATGCAAGAAGGTAGGCCATGCGGTGCAGGCATGTGGGGCCTGTTAAGTGGGATGAAGTGGAATGCTGGAAGAAGCCCGTCTCACATGCATACCCATGTGCCCCAACTCTGTGCAAATGCACGCCTGCTATGGTAAGTAGGCACATGGGGGCCTCGTGATGAGAGACGGATTTGCAGCACTGTGTGGGTGAGTGAGGCTACTTAAAGCCTCTTTCTTTGGTGGTTTAGAGTGGGTTGTTGTTAGAGGGTTTGGTTTTTTTGAGCTTTTTTCCCTACTCCCTTTTAAGACATTTAAAGTTGCTTCTTTGGAAAATTAGCTAGAGATGTATTCGCTGCCACCCACCAGCCCGGAAGTGAGTTTCCAGCAGTCATGAAATTTGGTCCTTAATTGCCGTGTCTTTGATTGCTCCCACTAGCCAAAGATTTCATCTGCCACTTGCTGGAGAAGGACCCGAATGAGCGGTATACCTGTGAGAAGGCCTTGAGGCACCCCTGGTGAGTGAGTAGTGCTGGGGGGCTCTCTGCAAACCCTGTCCACGGGTCTCCCCAAACCTTGCAGATTTAACTCTGTGGTCCGGGAGATCCTCTTGCCCTGAGCTGTGTATTGCGGTAGCATCTTGAACATGCAAATGCTGGCCAGGTTCACGACTAGGGCTTCCTCTGATTTCCTATTACAAACAAACTCCCCACCATGGAGTTGATTCTGATTCATCACGACCCTGTGTGACAGAGTCGAACTGGCCCTGTCGATTTTTGAGGCTAGAAACCTTGACAGAAGCAGAAAACCTCACGGTCCCCCCACCCCCCACTGGAACTGCTGGTGGGATTTGAACTGCTGACCTTGTGGTTGCCAACCCAACCCTTAACCTGCTACAGCCCCAGGCCTCAACCCAGTTGCTGTAGCTCACTTTCTTTGGCACATCGCTGCCTTGAATACTGTTACTCATGGATGGAGCAGCCTTTGCAGCTAGGCTGCGAGCACCTTGGGTCAGGACCCACCTTCCTTACAGGGCTGGGCACAAGGTCAATGTCAGAAACTCTGAGATGAGTAAATAAAAAGGGGCAAAGGGGGCAGAGAGCCCTGAAGGAAGCAGAAGAGTGCAGTGCTCACTGCTAACCAAAAGGTTGTCGTTTCAAACCCACATGGCGCCTTCTCTGGAGAAACCCCTGCAGACCCACTCCCACAGGTTGTAGCCCCATGGCCCCTGACAGCAGCCAGGGACGGGGGCGTGCAGTCCGTGTTGGAGGGCCTGACTGCGGAAGGTGTTCAGAGGAGATGGGTTCCCAACCAGGTTTTGAGCTAAAGGATCACGACAACCCAGGTGCTCTCAAGAGCAGCGCTGCTGACCTCTTTCAGTGAAAACCACTGCCATGAGGTCGATGCCAACTCAGAGTGACCCTAGAGGAGAGAGTGGAACTGCCGTTGTGGGTTTCTGAGGCTGTGCTTATGGACAGGGAAAGCCTCATCTTTCTCCTGAGGAGCAGCTGGTGGTTTCCAACTGCTGACCTTGTGATTAGCAGCCCAAAGGCTGTGTTCCCGTGACACCATCAACTGCCACCCCTGCTCTAAAACAAGTCTTTGAGTTTACCAAAGGGTAAGCCCACTATGACCTGCCTTGGGGGACAGAGGCACCCTGGGTTTGAAGCCTTTTATGCAGTGGGCCACTTTGCTCCTGGGGCAATCCACCCAGCTTTAAACCTAGACCTGTGTGTTCCACCCCTTAGCCAGGCTCCACTTCATTTCCAAAACCACCCTCTAACCAGCTGTCCCCTCCTGCCCCCCAGGATCGATGGGAACACAGCCCTCCACTGGGACATCTACCCATCAGTCAGCCTGCAAATCCAGAAAAACTTTGCCAAAAGCAAGTGGAGGGTGAGTTGTCCTCTCTGGTGGGAGCAGGCTGTTCGAGGGGGCCCCTCGTGGCTGAGTGGGGTAGGGGCTGGTGCAGGCCCTTCCCCGGGACTTCACCGTGGACCAGACCCTGGTGCTCCCTGGGCCCTCTCTGACAAAGGAAGAAAGCATACTAGGAAGCCACAGGGCAACAGGAAAGCTTGAGCCCATAGCCCTGGGAGGATGGGGCGCCCTGAGAGGATGGGGCACCCTGGGAGGATGGGATGCCCTGGAAAGATGGGGCAGCAAGCGCCTGGTTTTGTGTTTCCTTAGCAAGCCTTCAATGCAGCAGCTGTGGTGCATCACATGAAGAAGCTGCACATGAACCTGCACAGCCCGGGACCCTGCCCGGAGGTGGAGAACCGGCTGCCTGTTGTTCAAGTCTTGGAAGCCTCGAGGCCCAGCTCCCCTGAGTTCACTATCACGGAGGCACCTGCCCTGGACCAGAATGTGGCCCTCCCAGCCCTGGCCCGGCTACCCTGCCAGCACAGCCCCTGTCCCGCCATCCACGGAGGCAGGTCTCTCAACTGCCTCATCAATGGCTCCCTCCGCATCAGCAGCAGCCTGGTGCCCATGCAGCAGGGACCCCTTGCCATGGGACCCTGTGGCTGCTGCTCCAGCTGCCTGAACATCGGGACCAGAGGGAAATCCTCCTACTGCTCGGAGCCCACACTTTTCAGAAAGGCCAACAAGAAACAGTACGTAGTTCAGCCCACCCGGGAGGGCTAGCCCTGCTCAGCCTGGGTCTCAAACAACAGGACTTAAAGAAATGAGGAGGGGGCCCATCCTGCTGGGAAACCTTTTTATGAGGTGAGGAGAGCACGCGTGCAGGGATCACAGGACCTGGGCTCAGCACAGACCCTGCCACTCAAGAGCTGCGTGCCATTGGCCAGGCAGGGAATGTCGGTCTCTCCTCCCCTCCGCTCCACTGTAAAACGGGTGGGTTGACCTTCACTGTGCTTCAGCAAAGGCACGGCAAGTGTACAGGCTACTGGGCTTTGCTGAGACTTCTGTGTCTGGGAGGCAGAAGTGGAAGGGTGCTTGTTTGTCTTTCCTGCGGGGCCTTCTACATTCTGAGCTCATAAAGAGGGGGGCCTGAGTCCACTTGGCAGGCGCTGAGAGCCACTCCCTCACCCAGAGCCCCCACCCGCTGCTCCACTTCCTTCTGCAAACCCATCCAAACCTGCTGCCCTCCTTTCCTCTCCTCTCTCCTCTCCTCTCCTGTCCAGACATTTCAAATCCGAGGTCCTGGTGCCAGGGAAAACCAGCGGCAGCTCCCACTGCCGGGCTGGGCAGACTGGGGTCTGCCTCATCATGTGATCCCTGGAGCCTCTGCCTGTGTCACAGCAATTTTCAGGTGCGGGGTCCAGGGGCAGGAGGATGCCGGGCAGGGGAGTGTGAGGAGAACATCTCCATCCTAGGGTCCGAATGGTGGGGTCTGGGAGGCGGGAGGGCGGAGAGATAGCAGCCCCATCCTCACCTGGGCCCCTTTTCCTTTGCAGGAGAGACGTTGGCGTCCTCTGCCCTTCCCAGCCTGGCACCTGCCCTGCAGAGAGGGAGGAGCGGGCAGCAAGCAGAGCAGCCCCTGGCAGGAACGTCTTCTGGCCAGAGCGGCAGACAGCAGCTGCCCAGGGGCAGACCCTCAGAGGTGTCTCTGGAGTGCGCCCAAGTGTGAGGCCCCATAGAAGCTGTGGGCAGGAGGAGCCTCAACATGGGCCCCCAGGTCTCCCTGACCAGCCTGCTCTGTGCCCCCACCCCCACATGCTGTGGCTCTGTGCAGTGTGCCTAGATAGCTCTTGCCGGGTCTGTGTCATTTGTCGTGAACAGCTTCATGGGCTGGCCAGGCTGTCATTCCTTCAAGCAAAGCCATACGGGGCACTGTCCCAGCTCCCTGCTCTGTACACACTTGCCCTGCCTCTGTGGTCCCGTCCGTCCGTTATAGGCTCGGTAACCTAGCTGCATGCCAGGTCCATCTGCATGCATGCTGGTAGCTCCGGGATCCACCTGTGGGCTCTCCACAGTCTCATGCCCAACCCAGGACTAGCTCCCCCGCCAACCCACCGCTGGGGCACCAGCTGGTCGGCTCCCTGGTCCACTATACCACCTGCATCACAGGCCCCAGTCCAAATGCAATTTCACATCCTCCAAGGTGACCCAGAGAGAAAACCACACCCAGGAACTGGGTGGCATGACATCCTCGCCCACCTCCCTTCCTGCACCCCCATTCTAGGGAACATCAGAAGCTGACTGTTTTTCCCAGCAGTCATTCTAACCCCGCCTCTGCCCCCATCTCATGCAGAGAAGAGTTTGGCCCAACATCCAGGTTCCTCCCCGGCTTCCCCTTCTGATCACCCCTTCCAGCTTCATGCTCACTGCTGTGCTCAATAAAATGTACATATTTTTCTCTACGAGGCTTCAGTTGGTTCTTTCCAAAGACAGAAGCAGATCAGGACTCGGGAGCCCGCGAGGAGTGTTAGAAGGTGCATGGAGAGGTGGAGAGCAGGTGGAAACCGCTGAGAATTGAGAGCATCCAGTGTGCTGGACAGAGCTGAACTGCTCCTTCGGGTTTCTCAGACTAACTATTTACGAGAGCAGGCAGACAGCCTCATCTTTCTCCCAAAGAGCGACGAGTGGGTTTGACCCACTGACCTGGAGGTTAGCAGCCTGAAACTTAGCCCACTGTGCCAAAAGGAATCCTTGTGCCTACCCAAATGCCCAAAAATACAAAAACCAAACTCACTGCCATCGAGTCAAAGCTGACTCATAGCAACCCCCGTGGGTTCCCAAGACCGTAACAATTTATGGGAGTTGAAAGCCCAGTCTTTCTCCGGCAGAGTTGCTGGTGGTATCAAACAGCTGACCATGTGGATCACAGCCCAACAAGCAACCACGACACCACCAGCGCTACCCCGTGCTCCATAAAGAGTTAATATAATTTATATTGGTAGGGAAGTGATTATTGAGATGATGCCTTACACAAGTGCCTGAGACATGGTAAGCATACATTTTTTAATGTCATTTCCACACTCCCCTACCTACCCCCCCCCAACCCCATTCACACACACACACACACACACACACACACACATCTGTTTAGAACATAGTTTTGGGCTCCCAAGAGACAGAGATTCTCGTCCTGGTACTGGTTCTGAGGAGCTGTGTGGATTTGGGCACGGTTGCTCTGAATCCCTACCCTCGTCTGTAAATGAGGAGCTGGACCAACGTGCAAAGGTGGAAGATGTTCCCTGGCTGTCCAGGAACAAAGCCACCAGGTCCCAAGCCAACCTAAGTCCAGGTGATGGGGACATAGGACAGAGCTGAGGGGGAGGTGGCCTATGCTTCACATACCAGGCCTTGAGCCCACACAGAGGGGCCACCCAGGGACTCGGATGGAGGCAGAAGCAGTAAATAAAGACTCAAATCAAGAGAGAAGCCATTTTTCCCTTATTGAGCCTCTAAATTTCCTTCCAAAGATTTTCACTGGACTTGTGGCTAAGTTTTTATGTTGGTCCAAGATTCACCGTCAAAGAAGGAAGAAGGGAGGTGTGGGGGGAACTCCAGGTTGCAACAGCACAGGCCTGCCTCCACCTCTGCACCTCCCTGGAGATGCCCCCTCCACTCAGGCTCAGCCGCAGCCCAAGGAGGGCACAGGCTGGGCTTCAGGATGAAGACAAAGTTGGAAGACGGAGCTGGGAAGCATTCCAACCAGATCTGCCCTCCAAAGACAACGTTGGGGAGATCCGTGGGGCAGAGACTGGGAGCAGAGCTTCACTTGCAGGTGGCATAGTAGAGCATGCGCCCGTGGATGTGGTCTCGGATCTTCTGCACGTACTTCTCCAGCCCAGACAGGTCTGCAGAGCGAACCCTGACGGCCTGGTTCCCCCGCAGAAGGGCCGACTCCATGTCTGGGGACAGATGGGACAGCAGCTTAGGAGGGGGAGTTGGTGAGACAGCCTATTACTCCCGAGCCTTTCTTCCCCTCAAACGAAGCATCGTGTTCAGGAGAAATTATCTCCAGGGCAGGCTGGCCTGTCCGCTAATGATTGGGATGCTATGCAAAATGTTTTCTCCACGCCCCCAAACGACCCTTAGAAAAATCCAGTAGGAACTAGACCCCGAAGCCCTGTCCTTGGTCCCTATGCCCCTCCACTGCTCTGGGCTCTTTCAGTCTGAGGCCACAGGCAGCCAAAGGTAACCAGGCAGCTCCCCTCCCACCAGTTCTCCCAACTGGTCACTCTGGCAAAAGAACCGTCCAGGGTCCAGAAACCCTCCCTGCTTTTCGCCTTAAGATGCCACTCCATATCAAACCAGTCTTCCCTGTACCACCCAGTTATTCCAGGACCTGAAGGAATCCAAGGTGGCCCAGTCTACCGGCTCCTCCTGTCCCCTCTCGAGCATCCACGAGAGCCTGTCACCAGGTCAGCCCGGACCACTCAGGACTGGGGAGGGGACGCACTGTCTCACAAAGTTCCAAATTCAGCCAGCTCCAGTGAGTTGACCCCCCTCTTGCTTCCCCCCAAATGTCTGCTCTCTGGCGGAGCAGGAGTCGACAGGTCCAGTTGCCCACCTGGCAGCCCTTCACAAGCCCATCTCCTTCATCCAGGCTCCTCCCTCCCCCAGACCCCTGATGTGAGCAGGCCTGGCATCCTTCAGAAGACATGGTGGCCACCACGTGAACACCCCCCACCCACTCACCCACCCAGGGAAAATTCTATCAGCACAAGGTAAAGGGGTTATGACTCGGCTAATCGTCAAGCTGTGGACACACATATAAACTTATTGAAAAACAACACACGTTTCACTGCCAGTGAACCAATGCTGACTCATAGCAGCCCCTTGTGGGTTTCCAAAGCTGTAACTGTGTATAGGAGTTCAAAGCCCAGTCTTTCTCCCTCAGCGTAGCTGCAGGGTGCAGCCCAAAGTCTACCCACTACATCATCAGAACCTCGAGGCTGGCAAAATATTGAAACGTTTCCATTACTACTGTCTCCTACCTCTAACCCAAATGCCCCCAGGCCCATGTCATCCAGTGATTAAAGATAGGGCATGCCAGCAGAGAAGTGCCTGTCCCATGCTACAGCCTGAGCCTTTTCTGGGTGGGTGGCACATGTCACACCCGTTGTGAAATGTGTTTAATATTATCCCTGAGCTGTCCCTTGTCTCATTTTGCGTTGTTTTTATTGGCTCTCTGCTCAGTAGCAAGACACCACTGGCTTCCATCAAACTCATCGTTCCTGGGAACTCTGGAGCCGTGTTCAGGTGAGGGACACCTGATACCGGCTCACTGTTTCCCGCGGAGGAAGTGTTGGCAGCAGCATTCGACACCGACAGGCTACGCTTCACCTGAGCCACATGCACTTGGATGCTCACATCAGACAAGGCCAGTGTGGGAGTGAAACGTTTCTGCTTATTTAATTGCCTCCTGTTTGTTTTGGGACAACCTTCCAGACTTTGGAGACTGTCCTGGAGCCCGAGGTCTGTTTGCTGGTGCATTAACAACACGCCCTCCACACACTTGATAAGCACATGATTCCTCATCGTCTCATGTACAAGGCCAATGTGGTTGGCCACAGCCTCACATCTGCTCAATCTGCCAAGCCGCTCTTCTCCCGGTGTCCACCGGACACCCAAAGAGACTCTGTTAACAGCGTAGATGCAATTCAGACACTCTGTGTCAGCCACCGAGCACACCAACCAGACCCCATCGTCACATCTTAGAGAAGAGACCCTGGTTCTTAGAAGTCCCGGTTTCCCTTTCTACCTGAACCTCAGCTGCCTCTTTTCATTACAGGGTTCCAGTGCCTTCGATGGCTACGCCCCCACAGCCAGCTTTGGTTCACCTTCCTCCTCTCCACCCTGGAGCCAGTCCTGCAGATGCAGCTGCTGGTCCCCCGGCCAGGCTCCTGCTCACAAATCCTGCTCTCCGTGGGCCCCACACCCATCCTCAGAACATGCCGCTTTTCCCAGGAGCTCCGTAAGAGCCTCCTTTCGCTCTCAGTCCCTCCCAGGCCTGCGCTTCCTTCCAGACCCACCTCCAGCCTGACCTTTTCTCAGCATTGCCTTCCTGGAACACTCCTCCTTGGAAATGATTTCTCCTCTGAAGCCCGGGAACACTTAGTTGTCAGGCCCCTACCTTGTTCCGTGACATACAGTGGCTTCCATCTTTCAGGATGTGGGGGAAATGACCCTATCTCAGTTTCAAGCTTGAGAGCAGGGCCATTTCTTGGGCTGGGATCGTCTCTGGCTTCCACACAGCCCCTCAGTGGCCCTTGTAGTCATTCCGCCCCCCACCACCACCCACCCCCCACCCACCCCCACCCCACTCTCCCACCAAAATGCCCTCACTGACTTCAAGTCACTTCTGACTCATAGTGCCCCTATAGACAGGGAAGAACCTCCCTTGTGGGTTTCCCAGACTGTAACTTTTTATAGAAATAGAAAGCCTCATTTTCTTCCCGAGGAGCTGCTGGTGGCTTTGAACTGCTAACCTCATGGTTAGCAACCCAACACGTAACCGCTACACCAGTGAATCCTGACGAATCTTGCTCCCTTCGCACTGATGGTTCACAGAGTTGATCTCCGAAGCTCTGGACAGGGACCATCCCCTCACCTTTCATCCTGACCATCATCTCCATGGTCTCCCCAAACAGTTCTTCTGCTTCTGTCTTGACTTTCAGAATCCGACTGCCCTGCTCCCCGAGCGTGGGGCTCTGACCCAACCGGTCTTTCAATTCCGCATACTTCTGCTTTACTCTCTCAAACCCCTGGAAAAGGTAGAGAGGTCTCGGTATTGCCATCAGCATCACCCGCTTGACATCCCCAAGAGCAACACACAGTGACAGGGGGCCTCCCCCTATAGCACCCCAGTGGAGTCTTTGGGTGGTGCAAACACCCAAAGTCAGTGGTCTGCAGCTAACCCCAAAGTTGGAGGTTCAAGCACACCTAGGAAAGGCTGGCGAAAGCCAACCATTGAAAGCCCTATAGCGTATGACTCTCCGCTCACCTAAAAGGCTGAAGGGGCCAGTTTGATGGCACCTGGCTAATACACCCCAATAGGCTTGCTCTGCCTCTAACACCTCGAGGCCACAGACTAAGGCTGAAACATCTCTAGTTCCCTTCCTCCCATTCCCTGCTCCTACCACTTTACCCACGTCACTTCCAGCCCCGTGCCAGGCACATACCCTATGTGGCAGTGTGGCCATGGCACGGGTCTACAAGGACCAGGGGAAAGCAAATGACATACTTAAGGCATGAAGCACGTTCTGAATGAATCTTCTTGCTGGACTAATTCTGACAGTGATGGGATTAAGCTAAATTAAGAGTGTCTGTCTTGACCGGGGAGCCAAGACAGGGCCCCGTACAGTGAGACCAGCCCTGGACTAGATGTCTAGACTAGCTGCTAACTGAGCTTTGGGCCTCTGGACAAGTCCTCACCTCACCTGTAAAAGGAGACCTGACCCAGGTCATCTGCAGCAGCCTGACCATCCTCCAAAGCAGCCCAGAGTGGGTGGCGGGGGCAGATCCAGATGCTGGATAGGGTTTGGGTTATTCCTAAAGACCCTTCTCCTTCTATTCCCATTGCCTTTGGGTATATAAAGTCCCCTGACTCACCTGCTAGCTCTGGCAGTGCCCCGCCCTCCACCCTACCCTGTACCTCCTGAGTGCTCAGCGCCTCACTGATGGCGCCCTCAGCAAGCTGCTGGGCCTCTGCCGCCTGGGCTCGCTGCTTCCCAGCCTGGCGACGGAGCTCCTCCATCTGCGCCCAGAAGCCACTCAGCTGTGTTGTCATGGCCGTCACCAGCTTTCCGGTTGGCCCCACAACCTGCTTGACCTACGGAGAGAGCCAGTGGAGATCAAAGCTGTGATGCAGTGGTCTTATGACACACCATTCCCTTTTTATACAACTTATCATACAGCAAAAACTCTCCGCACCCTGGAAATCCCAGGTGGCCCACCTCCCGGTCCTCTGGCTGCCCCATGGACTTCCAGACCTCTTCCTCGGCTGAACCCTCCCCTCTGGGACTCAGAGTCCACCCCTAGCTTCTGCATCTCGGCCACGAGACCAGAGAACCAAAGGCTCAGTGTCCTTCTGAGTGTCTATCTGGGATCTTCCATGTCCCGGCCTGTGTCCGGCTGTCCAGTCTCCAGACGTGAGGTGGGGAAGGCGGAGCAATGGGGAAGGAAGCCACATAGCCTCACCTCCTCAACCCTCTCCTGGATCAGCCGAAGCGAGCGGCTGGTGCCCTGCATGGTGTCCTGAGCTTCCTGCAGCGCCACAGAGCCCTGGCGCAGGTTCTCCACCACGTCCTCCACCTTGCTTTCCACCGCGTGGGCCCGGGTCCTGGGCAGAGGGGAGGGCAGGGGAAAACAGGCAGCAGGACAGAGCAAGTCAGTGGATACATGTGTGATTCTCCTCAACAGCCAATCCGAGAGAAGACTCTTCCAGCCCAGACAAAGGGCAAGGAGCCCACGACTGTGCTAACAGCTGCTTTTACATCCTAGGACTCCCCTGGAGGAGACACCATGAACGCAGGTGCTGTGCCTAAGACCTCCCTCCTACGACATCATTTCCAGTAGGATGGCAGGCCCATCCAAGTCCATTTTCAACTAGACCCTGGTCATCCCTTAACAATCTCCTCCTGACCCCTAGCCCACTACACCCTCCGTTCTGCGCAAGTTCTCCTTCTGCTCCCAGCCACGGGGCTGGGGCACAAACAGCCAGCCGAGCCTGAGCAGGGGAGAAGCTGGGAGCCGGGCTTTACCTGGCCTGCTCAGCCTCAGCCTGCAGCTTGCGGGCCCGCTCCACATCCTGCTGCGTCTGGGACAGCACCAGGTCCACGTTGGGGAGCCGGGCCGCGATGGCCTGGATCTCATTCATCTTCTGCAGGACCGTAGCGGAGTCTGTGGGCAGCCACAGGGCCAGCACCGCCTCGCTGACCTCCTGGATGGTGGCCGCATCGATGTCGGGGCCTGGAAGACAGTCGTCCGTCAGGTTTGGTGAGCCCACCCCATCTCTCCAAAGATCTAAGTGGAGGAGCACCCAAGAGGGATGCACACAGTGGCCCTTCTGGCCTGGAACCCCAAGGAGGTGCCACTTCCTCCTGACCAGTTCGACTCCCATTCAACGGGATATCGGGGAATGTGGCTGACACGTGACTGCCGGGAAGAGGATGTCGGCACAGCTGTGGCAGCTCAGTGTCTGGAGCCACAGGAAGCCGTGGACCGGGGAGAGGCAGGGGTGCCAGACAGCTGGGACCAAACAATGCTGCAACACACACATAATCAGCCCGAAATTAGGGAGCGCAGCCGGGAACTGGAGCTGCATCCCTGGAAATAAGACTCCCCCTGCCCTCCCCCCCTCCCCCCTCCCCCCACCATCCACACATCCCTCCTAGGCCCAGAGCACTCCATTGTGCAAAGGTGGACAAAAATGATCAGGTCCTGGCTCAAATGTCCCCTCCCTGGCCAGCCAAGCTAGACGTCCAACCCTCCGTGCTACCTCACCACTCATCACCCTCCCTCCCTGGGGTGTCTCTGCTCCTCGGCACTTGTCCCCCACCCAGGCCCACGCTCAGCTAGTGGAGCTGGGTTCTTGCCTGTCCTCAGATGGTAAGTTCCACGAGGGCGGGGCTCTGTTTGGTCCTCAGCACCCAGCACAGTTCCTGGCACTGGGAGGCACTCAGTATGAAGGGGCTTTCAAAAGCTCATGGGAAACACAGAAAACCAAAGATAATGGAATTTTCCCACAGAGAAGGAACAGTTAAACAGGCTCCAGATTCAGACCTGCTCGCACTGGACTGCGAATCTGCATGGTCAGCAGTTCGAAACCACCATTTGTTCCTCGGGAGAAAGACGGAGCTTTCTACTCCAGTGAACAATTACAGCCTTGGAAACCCACAGGGAGGCCCCTATGTGTTGGCATCCACTCAGTGGCAGTGAGTTTAATTTTGAGGGGTTGTTTTCCCCCTAATCCAGCACCCTGCAGCAAGGCTGACCTCAGTTTCCTGATCTGGGAAATGGAAATCACAACTCCCACCCCAAGGGGTTGAAATAAAAGAATCCGGTAGCAAGGGTGTGTAGAGGTCAAATCTATGTCCCCAGGAGGCACCCTCCCCTAGTGTAGATCTAGGATGAAGGGCCTGGGCTCAAAAGGGTGGGTGGGACCCACATGACCTTGGACAAGTCCCAGGCTTCCTTGCACATACCCTGCACTCTCTGTGGCCTGCCGCCAGCCTGCCTGGTGTGAATGAAGGCACTGCAGTAGTAGCAAGAAGAGCCACTGTTGGTATACCAAGCCTTCGGCTCACTTTCACTGGGCTCCAGGCCAAGCAAATTCCCTGGCACAGACCCAGAGTCTAATAATACCAGCTCACATTCCTAAGGCACTTTTAATTTTCCTTTTTTTTTGTTACTTTTAATTTTTCAAGCACATTTTACATCAGTTATTTGATGCCCGGAATCAACTTGTGAGTTTCCAACAGGGAAAGAGAGGTCAACCTGTAAAGCACCTGGCCCAGAGCCACATGGTTTCTCCTGAGTCCTGGGCCAGGGGTCTCTCCATGACACGGCCCTGTCTCACTCTGATGACGAGTGGGGCCAACGCCAAACCGAACCACTGCCTTCCAGTCGATTCTGACTAGGTGCTGTCCTACAGCGCAGGGTAGAACTGCGCCTGAGGGTTTCGGAGACAAAATCTTTCCAGGCCAGACGGCTTCTCTTTCTCCCACAGTGGGTTTGGACTGCTGACCTTCCTTTCTTTTCGTTAGCAACCCAATGCTTAACCCAAAGTGCCACCACTCTGCTCCCAGGACAACAAGAGAGGCTTTGCTGATTCATTGCGCAAATTTCTGCCTCATAGAGGCTCTGCAGGGCAGTGCAGAACAGACCTCATGGGTTCCCAAGACTGAATCTTTGCAGGAGCAAAAAGCTTCATCTGGTGAGTTTGAACTGTTAACCTTGCGGTTAGCAGCCCCGTGTATAACCACTATGCCACCAGGGCTCCTTCTCCAACAAATGTCAGGTGCCTTTATCGCCTCTGGATCTAGCACTCTACTAGGTGCTGGCAATACAGTGATAAGCTAGACACACCACGATCCCTGCTCTCTCAGAGTTTGCAAGCTAGTAGTGAGACAAGCAACATGCTAATAGATAAATGACTTCAATAATCACAGCCCGAGGCTTGCTACTGGGTCATAGCAGCCCCACGTAACAAAGTGGAACTGCTCATAGGGTTTTTTTTACTGTAATCTTTTACGGAATCGGATCTCCGGGTCTTTCTCTCATGGAAGCACTGGGTCGCTTGGAGCAATCTTCTCACTAGCAGCAAGCTCCTTCATTGTTTACCATACCAGCCTGAG
>NW_022111324.1:55958784-55960715 GCF_000313985.2 Echinops telfairi
AAGGGACAGGATGGGGCTTGGTAAGCTGTTTTCCTTTTTGTTCAAGTCTAAGTATACATATGGGGGTGCGGTGGGGTTGCTATGACAACACTCAGGCTCCAGTTATTAAACTCGTTTATCGACTAGTGTCATGTTTCTTTCTACTAGACTGCAAACTCCAAGAGGGCAGGGATCATTGCCTTGTTTCCCACTATACATCCAGCGCCTAGCATAATGCCAGACCCTGAAAAGGCACTTGTACATACATACATACATATGTATATGTACTTATATATTTATATATATATATATATATATAAAATATTTTCTCTCTCTGGATTTCTTTATTGACCCGTTCATTGACTGTTTAATAACATATTCCTAAACATCCACATACATATGGTTTTCAGAAAGTTCAAGGAATTTAAGAATCAGGAACTTTTCCCAAGAACTTTTTGAAGCACCCCCTCTTCTCCTATTTGTGGGATTCCTGGTTTTCCTTCTGCTATTAATTTCTAGTGTGATGATGCCTTCACGGTCAGAGGGGCCTTCTGCAGAACTCTTTGAGAAGGATGGAGAAGGAGATGGCATTTCAGTGAAGGCCTCGGGGGCAGGCAGCAGTAGATTTGGGGAAGCATTCTAGACAGAGAAACAGCCGGCTAACATCCCCGAGGCGGGCGGGAACTTGGCATGTTAGGGAATCAAAAGAGGGAAGGTGGGGAAGAGCCCAAAGCCCCCACCAGGAGGTGGGCAGAGGCCAGACCATGCAGGGCAAGGCAAAGAATGGGATCCAACTCAAAGAAGAGGGTGAAGTCCTGGGAGGAAGGTAAGCAGGAAATGCGCACGTGACAAAGTTGATTCGAGCTATTAGGCTGAGGTAAGGCGCAGGAACAGGACGGGAGCTGGGGAGGCTCCTCAGAAGGCCACAGCAGTGCTCCCACCAAGGACAGGATCAGGGGACGTGTAAAGAGGAAGAGCAGCCAGCAGGACGTGGAACTGAGGGAGCAGGCCAGGAGCAAGCATCAGGGAGGGGAGGGCAGAGGCCAGGCTCACCTGTGAGGAAGTCTCGGACCTGCTGGATGAGGAGCCGGGTTCGGCTGATGCCTTCCTGCATCTGGGAGCGGCTGGTGCTCACCTGGGTCTCCAGGAGCTGAGCATCGGTTTGGATCTGCAAGGCAGCTTCCTCGGCCGCCCGGATCTGAAGACAGGCACTTGGATCAGGAACAGGCTCCGTCCCAAGAAGAGCCTCTCAGGAGCACCCACAGATCCTGCGGGCCGCCATGGGCTACCCCAGGGCCTGCCTAGGCTGCATCAGGACTAACCCGGCTTGACCGTGCATGGGCATCACATCCAAAGGCCAGTGCATTGCCTCCAATGTTCTCTCTCCCTTACTGAGGGGTTAGAGCCAGTCAGCTCACATCGCTGGACTTCAGGTGTCCACCCCCCACCCCCCCCACCCACCCCCCTGCCCGCCGTGTAAAACGGGAACTCTACTGTGCCCTGGTGGGGCCTATTCTCTCCGCCTCCTCCTGAGAGTGCCCACCCTACCCTGCCACACTTACCATCTGGCGGGTCTGCTGAAGCTGGGCATTGAAACCCCGGAGCCGCTCAGCCACCTGCCCTGCAGTCCGGAAGGCCCCGCCCGCTTTGTGCAGAGCCCCTCTGCAGTGGGAGCCACAGTCGGTGCCATTGTCACGGGGACACAGCTCCCCAGGACATGTTCCTGGGGTGCAGGCCAGCTGCCTAGAACTCCCACAAAGCTGTGGAGAGATGAGGGTGTCTACAAGGCCACACCAAGGCTCCTCAACAGCCACTCCCATCCCACACCCCAAAAACACATTGCCAGAAAATTCCATATCAACCAGGCACGGGCACTGTGTTTCCTTAGCAACCACTGAGTATATCGTAAGGGCACAAGAGTGGGGATGGGTAGGGGCATGGTGGGAGGCGGG
>NW_022111324.1:55960815-56034578 GCF_000313985.2 Echinops telfairi
GGGGGGGGCGTTCTCACTGGGATGGGCTCTGCCCTCATAGGAAATGTGTGGCCCCAGTTGGCATGTGGCAAGCTGGGAGCCTGCAGCGAGGAGGGGCTTGATGCCACGAGTTGAGAGCCCACCTTGTTGGCAGTGGGAGTCAGGTCAGGAAAGGAGGCCATCTCCAGCCTCAGGGCTGCGAGCTGGGGGCTGCTGGCACCTCCTCCTCCGGCCACCTGCCTCTCCAGTCGCTCCGCCTCTCTCCGGCTGTCTTTGAGCTGGAACAGCAGGCGGGAGCTGTCAGACACCTGCTGGGCAGCCTGGGATGACCGCTCGTGGGCTTCGGTCAGCATGCGGAAGGCTCCTGTCAGGAGAAGGGAAGGGGGGTGAGCCTGAAGAAGAGAGGACACTGTGCACAGGAGAGAAGTGGCCGCTCCCGCGGGCGGGCTGGGCTGCCTGCTCACCTGAAGGATCAGCACCGCTTATCTTTTGAAACTGCTCCCTCTTGCTCTGGTACACAACGAGAAGCTGATTGAAGCTTCGGCCCAGGCTCTCCAGGTCCCCTGGGAGAGACAGGATCTCTCCCTCCAGGGGCAGGTCCAGCTGCAGGCCCTGTAGGGTCCCCCTGAGACCGAGAGGAGAGAGGCTTTCACTAAAGCACCAAGGAGACTTGCCTCCCCACCCCGGACCCCGCAAGTTCTCCATGGAGCCTGGAAACACAGAGCTCTGCCGCTACAGCAACGGCAACAGAAGGGCCAGCCTACGGGCTGCAGAAGCTTACCCTGGCCAAGGGCCTGGACAGCCGCGCACTCCCCGGGAAGCCCGCCCTCAGGGGGGCCTCCATCCACCTTTCTCCTGCCTCAAATTTGGTGACTGGCGGTCCTGCTTGCCTTCCCTCTCTCTCTCACGCTCTCGTTCTCTCCAGGGCTGCTCTCCCAGCCCCTGGCCACCAGGGCCCACCGCTGGGCCCTCACCCCCCTTGGTTCTCTCCTGGCAGAGCTGCCACCTCCTGCTGACCTTGGGACCCCAGAGCAGCTGCCCACCCATTGGCTCCACCTGAAGGGGATTCAGGATCCATGCAGCCAAGCCCGCAGCCACTGAGATGTCAGGGGTTCCTTGCCTGGCAGGCCATCAAGAGCCCACCCCGAGGCCTTCCATTCTCCTACCTCCAGGCCTTGCTCAGGCCTGGGATGCCCCTCCACGCCAGCTTGTCCAGCTCGTCGGGGCGTGTCGAGTGACCACTGGGCTTTCGAAACTTCCATCGGACAGCACCTCCCTTCATGACGGCCCCATATTTCATTGTTTATTTAACAGTGAACTTTTATGATGTTATGATTACTTTGTACGGACTGCCCCCCGTCCCAAGGAGAAGCTTTCAAGGGCGAAAGTTAGGTCAGATTCATTTAATATCCTCAGTCCGTAGCACACTGCAAGCTCATAATAGGTAATGGGGAATTTAATTTTTTTTTAATGTAGAGTGAATGAATTCCAAGACTTGCTTGAGCTCCTCAGCCAGCGCCTCCAAAAAACAGCTCCTGCGCACCCCCCCCCCCCACCCCCCTCCTTTATCACTCTTCTCAGGCCGCCAGTCACACACCTGGACAGCTCTGTGCGTCCTCAGCCAGCAAGGGCTGCGGAAGCAAACTAATTATAGAACCTTCGAGAACCAGCTCTCAGGCAAAGGCTCCTCTGCTGGTGGGACGATGGGGTGTGTGGGTGGGAACCTTCCATTCCAAAGCCGATCGGAAGCTGTTTTCAGAGGCCCTGCCTCTCTGACGCCCTCGGCCAGGGTGACTAATGCAGGGAACGCAGGACCTGGGCTCTCGTCTGCGCCCGAGTCCCAGCTCCACCCACCCACGGCCGGGAGGCTCTGCCACGTCACCTCCCTGTGCCCAGCAGGGCTGTGCTATGTACGAAGGACCAGGGTAGCCCTGACGCAAGCCCGGGGCACGGGGATTACCTGAGGGCGAAGATGGCATTGGCCACCTGGGCCACCTCCTGCTCTGTGGCCGAGGCGCTGTTGAGGACCGCTTGGATCTGCTCCATCTTGCTCCTGGCAGTCAGGAGGCGGGAGGCCAGGCCGCGGTCGCCCAGCCCCAGCCCAGGCTGCAGGCTGGCCGTGGCGTTGCGGAGACCACCGAGGCGCCGGCCCTGCTCCCGGATGTCCGTGTCATAGGTCTGGAAGCACGGGTGGCAGGCTACACACACCGGGTAGCGGTCACAGTAGCCTCGCTCACACTGGTCGCAGCGGGGCCCGGTCAAGCCCGGGCGGCAGAGGCAGCGGCCCGAGGTCTTGTCACAGCCCCGGCCCTCGGTTCCCCGGAAGTCACAGTCACAGGCTAGGGTCAGGAAGAAGCAACGGTCAGGGGGTGGGGGCCAGGCAGGCGGAGGACCCAGGTGCATGCCTTAGAATAAAGGACGGTTTAGGCCCACAGAACAGCCACGCTTCACAACAACAATGGGAGCAAACACTGATTCCACAGGCTGAGCATGGAGCCCTGGTGGCGTAGTGGACTACACACTGGGCTACTAACCCCAAGGTTGGTGGTTCAAACCCACCAACTGTTCTGAGGGAGGAGATGAGCCTTTTTGCTCCGATGAGGACCCTCAGCGGCAGGTCTACTCCATCCTGCAGTGTCGGCGAGTAGGAACAGACTCGACCGCAGTGAGTTTGGCTTGGGGTTGGTGGGTCGGGCATCCACTGCCCTGCCCGGAAGATTGCAGCCAGGGAGACTCTGCGTCTGTTCTACTCTGTCATGCGCGGGCTTACCGCACATCAGACTCCACTTGACAGCAACAGGTTTGGCTTGGTTTGGTTTGTGTACGATGTTCCAAGCCACACATGTTAATTCACGGGACCCGTCACCACCACCCCAGGAGTGAGAAAGGAGTTGCCGTGGAGTGGGGAGCCCACGTGTGCTCCACTGACATTGTGGAGGCTGCTGTTTTGTAAGTCCGCCACCAGGCCTCTCAGGTTGCTAGGTAGCAGCTTGGTTCCTGACCCATTTGCACCCAGCAGGAAGTCCCTCTGGGAGTTAGCAGCTCCTTTCTCCCCTGAGGCACAGAGAGGTCAAGTACAGCGCGTCCCATTAGTTTCAGAAGCGGAAACCCATGCCTGCAGAGGAGGAGCAGTGGGCCCGTGTCACTGACCAGGCAATGGTGGTGGCAGAGCGAAGCCACCTGCTGCATCAGCCCGCCTCTGCTCAAGTCACCGAGCCGCCTCACCTGTGAGGCAGGAAGAAGAGCCCGCCCTCCCCCTCGCTGCCCTGGAAATGGTTCTGGAAAGCACCCTTCCTCGGACACACTGGAGAAAAGCGGCCGACTGCTGTTTGGTGGCCTGCCCCAGGGCCTGGGAGGGCACACAGACTGACTGGACAGGGGCGGCAGTCCTGGGAAAGGCTGCACTCTGGGTTCTGGTCCGTCCACATGTCACATGCTACCCTCACCTGTGCCTACCTACGTATCTACCTAGCTACGGTTAAACCTGCACCGGCCCACCCAGCATGTGTGCATGTGCTCATCTGCCCGCACCCTCCCCGCCTCCCCACCTCCACCCCCACACCCTACTCCGTGAGCACGCACCTCGGCATCCAGTGGCCGCATCTCCATAGGTCTGATCTGGGCACTGGCGGATGGCTGCGGTGTTACAGGTCAGGCCCCCGAACCCATCCCGACACGGGCACTGTCCTGTGAACTGAGGAGGTGGGGGTGTACTGGGAGGGACCGCTCTCATGGGCTCTGCCTGCCTGTTATTGGGGGGCCAGTCAGCAACCAGAACCCAATGGCCTGTGGAGCTGGTGTGCTACCCACTCCTTCTAAGCTCCCACTCAGGGGTAAGCCTGACGTGGCAGCCCAGAGCAAGCCTGGCAGGAGGCAAGGCAGGAACAGCTTTGCCAGAACCGAGAGAGCCACGGGAGAAGGGGACACTGAGCGGTCTCCCCAGAGCATGTGGCCCTGACTGGAAAGTTCGAGAGGGACAACATGGGGAAAGACAGTAAGCCTCCCTCTCCTTTTTACCTGGTTACACTGGGGGCTGAGTGAGTTGTGGGGGTCGCAGGAACAGGCCTCGCAGCCCCGGCCACTGGCCAACTTCCAGTGGTTGGGAGCGCACTGGTCACACTTGGGGCCCACCACGTTGGGCAGACACAGGCAGCGTCCCGTCTCTTCATCACACGGCATGTCCCGGGAGCACCCCAAGATGTTACAGTCACAACCTGCAGGAGGGATGGCTGCTGAGGAGGGCTCCCCACCCAGAAAATCTCATCCCCAGAGGACAGACGTCCCGGGAGTGGAGCCACAGCCTAGGCAAAGAATTGGGCAAGCTTGATTCCTTCAGGTAACGTGGCTGACTCACAGGACACCGCTTCCCCACCAGCCCTGTCACCTGGCCGCCTGGCCGCCTGGCAGCCTGCCCCTGCCACCTCTCTGTGACTCAGTCCACCTCCCCAACCGAGCCCACACCGCCACCTGCTGGAGGCCAGTGGAACAGCACCCAGTGTTGGGAAGAAAGAGAGACTGGGGCTCTCTCTCCCCACTGTACACCCTGAGCTGGGATTTCTTCTGCAGAGAGCACAGTGGGCAGGGCAGTCACAGATGCCCCCGCCTGTCTGCAGCCCGCCCTGCCCCGTGCAGACCCCGGCCCCCACCTCCATCCCCGGAGCCCCCACTCACGGTGGCAGCCCTGCGGGTTGCTGTAGGTGAGTCCCGTGAAGCCCGGTTTGCACAAGTCACAGCGCTCTCCCTGCACGTGCTCCTTACACACGCACTGCCCGCTCACTGGGTCGCAGGGAGCTCCTGGCACGGCCCCATCCGGGTCACACTCGCAGGCTGGGACAGGAGCACAGGATCACGGGAGGGACAAAGAAGAAACGTGCAGGTCAGGGCTTGACCGTAGGAGCCAGAAGGCCTGGGTTTAAAAATCCTTCTCCCACCACTAACTGGCCATTGACTTTAGTCTTACTTTTGCCCCTCAGTGTCCTTGTCTGAAGGAATAACAATGGAGATCATAATAATCACAATAATACAGGCACCACAGACTTCTGATGAATAAACGATGATGTGTACAGACCTCCGGACAGTGCCTGACACGTGTTAAGCACTAAAAAACGTATTTGGGGAGGTCCTTCTTTACTGACGACTGTGATGTGCCCAGCCTGGAGCTAGGTGCTATCACATGCTACATCATCTGATCTTCTTGATCACCCTGAAACTTGGATCTCGATATTGAAAGCTACTGAGGCTCAAAAGTCTTCAAGAACTTCCCTCAGGGAAGTGGTAGAAGTAGGAGTCAGACTCAAGACTGCCTCAGTCGCTCCACTGACAAGTGGTATCTGCAGGAAGTGGCCCCAGCCTCCACGACTCCCCCCCCCACCCCGAAGACCTCTTTTATGTTTTACAAAACCTAAGACTCCTTCATGCCGAAAGCCTTTCCCGATTAAACCTACCCCAACCAGATTGCTCCAGCTCAGTTTGCGTTCTCCCGTGGGAACTCGCTGGCACTTGGGGTCATGCTAAGCCACTCCCGCGTGCTCCCTGATGTGACTGTCCTATGCTCCTTCAACAGACATTCCTTAAGGGTCCAGTCTCTGCCAGTCAGTCCCCACACTAGGGCCTGGGGCTCTAAGACATCGTCCCTGCCATCCAGGGGCTCTCCCCACGGTGGATTTCTCCAAAAACTGTCAAAAGAAATACCAACCCTCACTCACGTGGCAAAGACAGTACCATAGACGGATAACGTGAACTGCACGGATACATTGGAGTTGGCTGGTGAGTGTCATGGGAAGAGGGAGGGGTGGAGATTTGACACTCGGAGGCAGTCACATGTGCTAACACCCCCCACCCACCCACCCACCCACCAAGTATGCAACCATGTGGTGTGCCCAGGGAAGAGGGAACAAGCCCAGGCGATGAGGGAACCCTTGGAGGAGCACCTAGGGGCGGCTGGAGGACATCTGCTGGGACCCAACCACGCAAGGCCCTGTATGCCGAGCGGAGAGTGTGCAGCTCACCCCTGGTTGGAAGCGAGACCCTCTGCGGCTTGTGACCAGGGCACTGCCATCAGATTTGTGCAGCAATCTCACAGGATGCTGCTGGGTGGCGGCCAGGCTGGACAGGAAGGGTCCGCTGGCCGACGGAGCCCAGAGTGGGCCAACTAGCTCCAAGCCTGCTGCCTCCCCCTCACTCCCTCTTGCTCAAGGATCTTTCCATTAGGACGATTGGCCCAGCCTGCTCTCTCCCTTCCCTAGTGAAAGTATTAGGCGTGGCCTGACCCTTTCTCCTTGAAAATAAAAAAAATCAGAGAAGCTTGACTTCCTTCGCCACATCCACACTGGAAAACCATCTGTCTGACGAGAGGTGCATGGTATGTGTTCCCCCCACCTTCCTTCCTATCCTCCCTCCTTATCAGATGTGCGTGGCTTATATGATAAAGCCCCGGGGGCACAACAGGTGAAGCACCAGGTGGCGGTTCAGGCCTATCAGCTGCTCTGTGGGAGAAAGAGGCAGCTGTCTGCTCCCGGGAAGATGTATCGCCCTGGGAGCCCTGTGTGGATCCGTCCAGTCAAGAGTGATGGGCTTGGTTTCTGCTCTATGGCTTTGCTCACCAATTATTTGTGTAACTGTCAAGCTACACAATGTTTACTCTTTCCTCCCCCAAGCCTCACATAAGGGCTCTACGCATTGATGGAGCGACTAAAATAAGGACTATATATTGATTGGCTGTCCAGAGGTGAAGTGATTTGTGCGCCATGAAGCGGAAATGGCCACCCCCAATCTCTGCCCACCCCCTGAGGGGCTCTGTGTCACAAAAATGCAGGTGGGGTGCCCTCGCATGGTTGTGCCTGGCATATATGGGGCCGATGAACAGATGACACCCTGGTCCCCAGCCCCTTACTCACGGATACAGGTCTCCTCGATGGGAGCTCCGGGCCGCCGGTTCCGGAAATAGTGCAGCTGACAGCGTTCACAGTGCTGGCCCTCAGTGTGATCCTGGCAATTGTCACACACACCGCCGTGCGCCCCCCGGCTGGCCGCAAACACCGCTGAATCGAAGTGGCACGTCTCTGAGTGCCCGTTGCAGTCACACCCTGCAGAAGAGAGTCCACGCCTGGCGTTCACAGCAGCCCCCTGGCACCTCTGAGCAACAATGCGAGGGGCATACGCGGGCAGGCGATGGAGATACTGAGGCCCAGGGAGCTGTGGGGCATCTAGTTTAAGTTGAAAAAACAAAACTGCTGCTGTCACGTGGACACCGACTAATGACAACCCCATGTGTGTCAGCGTGGGTTTGCAATGGCTGCGCTTTCCCGGCCTTGCTTCCAAGGTGCATCTGGGAAGCCTCAAACCTCAGATTCTCAGTGGGCAGCCTTTGCTGCCTCGCCCGGGGGCTCCTATTCACAGGAACTGGGGAGAAGGCGGAGTGGAAAAGAGCTCAGACCACTGCCGCCTGTTGTGGGGACAGTGGCCACTAGGTTAGGGCAGAGAGAACGCCCTGGGGCCAGGCTAAAGAGATGGACAGGGACAGGAAGGGAACCCCCCCAAATGCTCTCCATTCCACCAAAGACAACAACCAAACCGAATTCACTGCCGCAGGCTTGGTTTTGACTCACAGTGAGCCTGCAAGGCAGGCTCCAACGGCCCCCAGGGGCTTCTGAGACGAACTCTTTGCCACAGCGGAAAGCCTCGTCTTTCTCTAGCCCACTGAAGCAGGGGAGCTCACATCGCAGGGTTATAATTAAGTTCAGGTAGCATTCATAAAAAGTAAAATCTCTGTGTGTCCCGGTCAGGTCACCCAGCCCCAGAAGGGCCCCCACAGGAAAGGAGTCGAGCCTGGGCTCGTACTTTGGCACTCGTGGGGGTCCTGGTCATCTGCGGGTCTCCAGGGCCGGTCGTTGTAGAAGGGAGCACAGCGGTCGCAGTTGGGGCCGGCAGTGTTGTGCTGGCAGACGCAGGCGTCATGGACCTAGGAGAAGCAGGAATTAGCGAAGGGAGGTCCCAGGGATGCAGCGCTCCTCTCCCCTCGGACGCTTCAGCTCACTGGGCAGGGCCCAGCTCAGGCCCCGGCTGGAGCAGGGTGTTTGTTTTCCCTGAGTGCGCCTGCCTGCGTGCGTGCGTGCGTGTGTCCGCGCATGCGCACGCGCATGTGCACATGTGCTTGCTCTATTCCTCTGCCGAGGGTTTTAGAGCCCATTCCTTGCATTTGGATACCTGCAGGCTTGTGCCTCCCAGCCGGGAAAGCATGCAGACACTCTTGCTGGGACACTGGTACTCCAGAAGCTGGCAGGCCCTTTGGGAGTCCTATTCCAACACTCCACGATGGTGGCTATGTGGTGAAGGAGACTGTTCAATCAGTTGTTACTAGGTTCATTAAGGCACAAAAATAGAAGAGCAGGTGTGTGCAGATTGCTTTCCAAAACCGGCCTAGCACCCTCAGCCTGGTACCGAATTTGGTCCCAATCTCTCTTCCAAAGACTCAAACTCACTGCCACCCAGTCACTTCTGAATCACCCCTACAGGACAGGATGAATCACCCCTGTGTGTTTCTGAGACAGTAAATCTTTAAGGGTGCACACGGCCTCCTCTTTCTCCCATGGAGCAGCAGTGGTTTTGAACTGCCGACCTTTCGGTGACCAGCCCAATGCTAACCTGTTCTCTGTCTTAAGAAAGAAGAACTGGGAGCAGAGCTTGTCCTTTGCATCCAGGATCTCTGCTCTGGGGAACTCCAAGAGCCAGGGAAAGATTGATGGCAAGGATCTTCCCTCAGAGCCAACAGAGAAAGGGTGCCTTCCCCTAGAGCTGCTGCATTGAATTTGGACTTGTAGACTGCTAAATAAATTTGATTGTTAAGGCCAGACACCACAGGGAGCTCCCAGCTGCTCCCAGTGCAAGTCCAGCTTCTTCCCACCCTCGGCCTTTGCCCATGTGGCCTTCTTGGAATTCCCTGCTCTCCACGTGTACCCACAAAACTCCACCTGCAAAGCTCCAGTGGAGGGTGGCATGTCCTTCATCAAGCCTGCCCTGGTCCCTCTAATCCAGCAGTTCTCAATCTGTGGGTCAAGACCCTTTTGTGGTCGAATGACCCTTTCACAGGGGTCGCCCAATTCATAACAGCAGCAAAATTACAGTGACGAAGTAGCAACAAAAATAACTTTATAGTTGGGGAAGTCACCACAACATGAGGAACTGTATGAAAGGGTCGCGGCATGAGGAAGGTTGAGAACCACTGCTCTAAGCCCACAGACTGATAGCCAGCCGGGCTGCTCTCTGAATCCCCTGGGGAGCTTTGACAGCAGAGTAGAGTGTGGGCCCACCCAAACCATTCACTCCAGCTCCCACGCAGGGACCAGGCCCAGCGCTAGGTTTCCATTTCCTTTTTCGGTGGCTTACAGGCTTCCGTTTGGAAGAGCAGCCTCAAGACGAGAGAAAAGCTGCGTAGAAAGGACAGAGGGGTTTCCCTCCGCGTGCTGTCCCACCCATGACTCACATCTAAAGTCCACAGCTCACGCTCCTGAGGGACTCACTCCTGGGGGCTTCGGCTAATACATAACGTCATGCAGTCCACAGTGCTGCATTTCACAGAATAGTTTCACACATGGAAACAAAATAAACTGGTTGCCAGTGAGCCTGTCAAGCACCACAGCCTGCTCCTACGGAGTGGCCAGTGGATTTGACCTTTTGGTTAGCGGCTGAGTTCTCAGTCCCTTCACCACCACTAATCCTCCCCTTCCACCCCCACCAACCCTGGCAACCACCGATCTTTCACTCTCCACACGCTGGCCTTTTCCAGAACGCCCACCATGTTGTTAAGTGATGATCGATTGAGAACCCACAGGGCAGGGCGTGCTCTGCCCCTCCCCTGAACCCCACAGTGCTCTGCCCTCCTTACGTGGCAGCCATTCAGCAGCTGTGCCTTGTTTGCCTGTCAGTTTCTACATTGACAGAGGAACGGAAGTCACAGGCAAGTTCAATGGCAGAGCGCTCTGCTTTGTCCATCAAGGCTCTTTCCTCTGCCGGCGGTTCTGAAGTTTGGTCTCACAGCAGAATGTCCTCAGGAAGCTGAGGTTTTCAAACTGCTGTCCCTAGTGAATCTAATTCGGCTGGTCCAGAGCTTGACGTAGCATCTGGACTGCACTTAGTCCCCTGAGCTTGTCCTGTATTCCACCTGTGAACCCAACTCACTGCCATCGAGTTGATTCCAACTCACAGCGACCCTGGAGTAGACTTGCCCCTGTGGCTTTACAAAGACTGTCACTCTTTATGGGACAGTAAGCCTCGTCTTTCTTCCACAGAGCAGTTGGTGGTTTCAAACTGCCAACCTGGTGGTTAACAGCCCAATGCATAACCACTACACTGCCAGGGCTCCACCCAACAAAGACTCCTACATGAGTGGTTATCAATCCTAAACATATGAAAGCTTTAAAAACCCAACATAGACCTAGATGTCATTCAGTCTGTAGCTGGTTATATAAACTATGGTATATCTGTAAAATGAACTATTCTTCAGTGATTTAAAGAAGAGAGAGAGAGGCTACTTGCCATGAAAAGACATGGAGGAATGTTGCATGCGTGTTCTTAAGTCAATGAGGCCAGTCTAAAAGCCTTACAAAGTGTCTGATTCCGACTAAGTGACATTTTGGAAAAGGTGAGATGGTAAAAAGATCCGTATTCTCCAGGGGTTCAGAAGAAAGGTGCAGAATGGAGTTGAGAGCATGCTGACAATGGTGAATTGTCCTGCAAGCTGCTGTCATGGTGGGCATATGACATTCATTCATGCATTCAAACCCACTGGACTGTACAACACAAAGAATAAACCCTGACATAAACTGTGGACTTTAGCTAAGAGCCATGATTCATCAGCACCAGAAGAACAAATCTGTTTTGGAAAAAATACAGCCAGAAATCTCGTTAGAAGTGAGGATGGAGAAACCCTGTCTCACTGACTTTGGACGTGTTACTAGGAGAGACGGGTCCCTAAGTAAGGCCATCATGCTGGGAAAGTACAAGGTCAACCAGAAAGATGACCCTCAACAAACGGGCTTGGGAGGATGGGCTTTTCAAACATAACACTTGTTAGGATGGTACCAGACCAGGCAGTGTTTTATTCCATTGTGCCTAGTGTTGCAATGACCTCAAGCCAACTGGAAGGCCCCCAACAACATTGGTTTGTCAATTGTAACAAATGCAGTACAGGAATAGGTACAGAGGGTTGAGGGGGGAAACTCTGGAATTGGTACAGTTTTTAGTCACCCTAACCCTGCTCTAAAATATAGAGAGTATGAATTTAATAATAACTACATGTATAGATATGGTAATTACATAATCTGTTGTCAAGTTGAGGATTAAAAGTGAAGGAGTGGAGTTTAGCCTGTCAATCAGATCACAGCTTGATGACTTCAAATAGCTCGCTGGAGGTGGGACACAGGTCCACTCCCTGTGAGACATTGCAGCTGACAAGACACATGGAACTACACTAGTGTCCTGAGCTGGAGGAGCCACAGGGAGACCCCTGGCAGTGCTGAGATGCTTATAATGCCCCTGGATCCACAAGACTTCCCACCCACTGGCCTGTGATCTTCCTGCATTCAGCATCATTGCATGTGTTTCATGAGTCTGAAGAGGAATTTATAGATTAGTATTGGACATATGGGCTCATATCTGACTTACAGACTTGATCTGGACTGGGCTAGGATGTTTTCTCAATACTCAATTGCTCTTGTATATAAAGCTCTTTCCTATACACATAAGTGTTTATAAATGTGTTTCTCTAGTCTACCCAGACTAACACAATAGGGTTACCATGAGTCAGAATCTATTCTATAGCAGTGAGTCTGAGTTTTGCATTATATATATATATGATTCTACATAGTATCTCAGGGTATAAGTCTACATATTGCTTTTTTTTATATGAAGCCAGGATTGAGAAAGCATTGTCTAAAGCCCCCCACACACACGCACACATTTACTTATATGTACCTGTAGTACTTACATGTACCACACTGATTTATATGGTATCGGGAATCACCATAGTAGAGGCTGAAGGAAGTACAACAAAATTCTGATTGTGGAATTGACAGTCACTTAGATTATTATTTGTGTGTATGTGTGTGTGTGTGTGTGTGTGTGTGCATGAAACATTAGCTATCCAAGTCTTAAATACAATATTCTCCCAAGGAAGGTTTTGGCCTGCCTTGCCCATGTCCCGTCCCCTCATCCCTTCCCACGAGGCTGTCACCTGCACAGCAGTGGAGGGGCCTGCAGTGGCCCCAGGTACAGGGGCACAGCGGTCAGCATGGCCGTGACAGAAGCAGCTCCCCTGCAGACGCAGCCGGGACACAGCGTAGTAGGCGCTAGGCGGGTAGTAGCCTCTCTTGGGCACAGGGGCCAGCCTGGTGAAGTTGGCTCTGAAGTTGGTGATCTCCCCCAGCTCTGAGAAGGCCAACAGCAATGAAGGAGGGAGTTAGGGAAGAGGAAAGAAAGTCAGGGATAACTAGTCTCCCAGAGCAGGATGGGTGAGAACAAAATGCCTGTCTCACCATCCCTTCTTCCCTCCTTGGTAAGGTTATACCAGGGAGCCAGCCTATAACCTCTGGCAGTCCCTACTGTCTGGGAGCAAAGACTCGGGCTTTGTTAGCCTCAGGTTTCCACAAGATCCCTGTGAGGCGGGCAGGGGGAGTACGAAATGCCCAATCATATGGATGGAAATACAGAAGGCAAAGCAATGTCCACGACTTAGATTCCAACTCCGGTTTGGTCCCTGTGCCCACACTCAGCCCCACAGGCTACAATAGTAGCCAAGCTCACTGACCTTGAATCTTTTGACCCTGAGTTACTGGGAATCCAGAAGCTAAATCCATGATGCTAAGTTGAACCTGCAGAAAGAGGAGAGGGGGAGGGGCTGAAGATGAGGCCAACGGTGCTCCCATCCTGAGAAGCCCTTTCCACCCAGTGGCCCACCCACCCATGGTATGAAGTTGGTCAACTGCCCTGGAGGAAGTGATCACTGGACCCAAAGGGTATGTGTGTGTGTGTGCAACTTCTCTTCCCTGATGAAAAATAAACCACAAACCAAACTCACTGCCACTGAGTCCATTCTGACTCGTGGCGACCCTATAGCACAGGGTTTGTGAGATGGTAACTCTTTGTGGGAATAGAAGTCCTCGTGTTTCTCCCTCGGACAGGCTGGTGATCTTGAACTGCTGACGCTGCAGTGAACAGCCCAGTGCATAACCACTCTGCAGGGCTCCTCTCTAGGGAATTCATCTACTTTCTTGGGCCAATGGCTATGGTAAGATGAATAATCCATACACGAGCGAGCGCTACCATCAACAACCAGGGAACAATGCTGTCACTGAGCCCATTCTGACTCCCAGCCACCCTGAAGGGCGGGCGGGGCTGCCTCATCCAGTGTCTCAGCCTGTCCCCTTTCCAGAAGCCGGGGGCCACATCCTTCTCCTACAGAGCGCTGGTGGATGCAAATCAGAGCCAGGAGGCAGGGGACACGCCTCCTTCCACTACTCAGGACAAATGAACACTGAGGAGTTGATCAGTGATGCGGATTTTACCCTTTCCGCTACAGGGGAGTGTGAGTGAGCTGCACGCAGGACGCTGTGGGAAAGAGCCGAGATGGGCTCTAGAGGGCTTCCGAGGCTGCTGACCTGTCCAGGCTCGGCAGCAAAGACATAAGCACCAAATGGGCCATCTCGGGGAGCTCGGGAAAGGCAGAGGGCGGCCCACTGAGGCTTCTCAGCTCCTTTCGAAGAGCTGCCTGAGTCATGCCAGGGGGGTGAGACCAGACTGGCTGGCACTGGGGGACAGCCTGGCGTGAAGGTGAGTCTGTGTGACTGTGTGCATGGCATGACACCAGGGTCGACCTCCGCCCACCCTCCCCGCCGACCGCGCCCAGCTTGCACCACAACCTCCAAAGAAGGCCCAACTTCCCAAATCAGGCTGAGTGTTAGGAATGAACCGAGTCTTCCAAAAAAGATGGACGGAAGTCTTGGCTGCTGTGGCTGCGCATTCTGTTACAGGTCAGGTCCCTCTACTTACCCTCCCCCCATTTGGGTGCCCATTAGGCCTTTGGGGGAGAGGCTGACACCAAGCTTCCTGCCACCCCTGAGGCTGGCCCTGGCGCACTCCCGGGAAGGTGGAAGTACAGTCGGTAGCCAGGTACTGGTATACTTTCCAGGTCTTGCCGAAGTCTGAGGAGCGTTCAATCAGCATCCCGGCAGGCTGGGACCCCTGTGGAGACACAGACAGGATGGGTGGGTCTCCCCCATGGGAGTGATTGAGAGAGAAGAGCCCACGTGGTGCCCCCGGGAGTCACTCACAGAAACAGGCTCCTACAGAAGTGCTCGTGATCCCTGATGCCTGCAGGGAGGAAGGGGCAAGGGGGCCCAGAGTATCTGGACCCGTTCCTCCTGGCCAAATACACACAGGGGTAGGGTTTCCCGAAGGAACTAGGGCAAGGAATGGAAAGGAGATCTCCTCTCTAGAAGGCGTGCTCCCACACAGGCCCGCAGGCTGAACTAGTCTCCAATCTGCCCTGCCCACCGAGCATCAACCACCTGCTGTCCTTGCTAGCTCCTGGTTCTGTTCCTTGACATGGCTTTGGTGCTGTGGTCACCCCGAGCTGTCCACCCTCAGCAGCCTCCCCTCTGTCTTGCCCTCTCCAAACCACACTCCCCACTTCACCAAGGGATCCTCCCACATGGTCAGCACATCATGTGCCCCCAACGGCACCCCTCCACTCAACTACATCGGCCCAAAGTCAAACGCAGGCTCTTTCTCTCGGGCCGGAGTCTTGTCTCCCTGTGTGCCTATGTGCGCGCTCTCTTGGCGATTTCTCAGAGCTTTAGATGGTGTCTTTGCGCCGACCGTGCCCAGATTGCACCACAACCTCCAAAGAAGGCCCAACTTCCCAAATCAGGCTGAGTGTTAGGAATGAACCGAGTCTTCCAAAAAAGATGGACGGAAGTCTTGGCTGCAGTGGCTGCGCATTCCGGGCCCGGTCCCGCTCTCGTTTCACTCTTACTCCAGTCCCGTGCACCACACAGCAAACAGAGCTTTCTTTGAAAACCTGCAGTCCACTGTGTGTCACACCTCTGCTGGGAACTACCCGATGGCGTCTCAGTATTCTTGAATGAAATCCAAACTCCAGGAAGCAGGCTGCCTCCTCCCTTCAACCCCTGCCACCACGGCCCTCCAGCTCTGCCCACTGCAGGAATGGACAATTAAATGAATGGGCGAATGATTTAAAAAAAAAAAAAGCCATGGGACTATTGGATAGGACTCATTCAAATGAACGCTTCTCCCCTTTACAGGCGGGGCGTGGATTCACAGGAGAAGTAATTGCACCGAAGGAGCAGACTGTCCACCAAGAGAGCCACTCCCACGTCGCATCTTTCCTGTGGACGGGCAAGGCGGTGGCCGCATGTTAAAGGAGTGAGCTCCCTGGTCCCTTCCTGTCCTCAGGCTGTGACTCACAAGGCCGTGTCTCCTTTGGACAACAGCGAGGTTGTGTCTTTGGACAGCCGGCGATCGGCAGTCAGGAAAGCACAGGCGGATCGCAATGCCTCACTGGAGAGTAGGCAGCATGACCAACCGCCAATGCCCAGCTGTCACGTGGGTCCCTATTGATGGGGAGCCCCTGGGTGTCGGAGAAGAGCTGTGCTCCAGAGGGCTTTGAGTGGCTGGTTTTTCTGAAGGAAATCACCAGGCCTTCCTTCTGAGGCTCTTCTGGTGGGTCCTAATGTCCCACCTTGTGGTCAGCAATGGGAATGTGCTCCCTGTTTTTTGTCACCCAGGGACTCCATCCTAAGCAGCCCAACCCCACTGTCATCGGCTCAACGGCAACTCACAGTGATGCGCTCTAGGATTTCTGAGACTGTAAATCTTACTGGGGCAAACAGCCTCATCTTTCCCCTGAGGAGCAGCTGCTGGGCTTGATCCACCTACCTTGCAGCCCAATGCCTAACCCACAGTATGACCAAGACTCCTGCGATGGGCAACCAGACCTGGTAGCATTGATCCCTGCAGTACCGAGTTGTTTAAAAGGGGCCTTCTGCTGTCACCAGGGTACAGGCTCGGGGGCAATGCAATACCACACGTGAAAAGGAAGCCCGCCACCATGATGCCATCCTGCCCAGCCGAGAGTGACCAGAACGCTGTGCTCTACCACAGGGTCTAAGTCCCCCTTACCCACCCACTGTCCTTCCTGGTAAGCACACCTGGAAATCCATCATGATGTCCTGAAGGTAGAACTTTCTGCCCAGGTCCAACTGCAGAGAGACGGGGTTCACATCTGGAAGGACAAAAAATTACAACTTAGGTCAAAAATTGTCTGCCTTCCCAGCCCTGGAGAAGCTCCAGGGCCGAAACTCCCCAAGCTTGTCTCTCTGACTTCCCCCTGGAGAAGAAAGCTACCAGTCGGCAGAAACAGACTTATGTCATCTATCCAAACCCTGCGTGTTCTTGGTGAAACGTCCTTCCTCCAATTGCTTAACACCTTGAAGAGTTTCAACTTGCCTCCTCAACACAGCCTTGTTCCCAAGCCTCGTTCATTCAGTAGGCCCATGGCAATTAAGGTGGGTGACATAAAGTCCTTCCCCTTGACTCACATTCCTGCCTTCACCGCTAATAAACCTTTCTATCCATGCGCCCCCACCCCTGCAGACCCCCAGAGAGGTGCTTGTCAACCACCCTTGCCCACCACCACCATAAGAAATGTCTGCGAACTCAAAGGGCTCCTGACCACCCTCCACCCATCCCCATCCGACAGAGGTCACCCGTCTGGGCTCCTGAAGGTGGCAGGCCCTTACCATTCTGAGACTGCCACCAGCGCGTGTGGCCAGAGGATGAAGCGACATTCTCTACTCGGTGACTGTTGTAATTGTGAGGCAGCCGGGAGTCACACTTGCAGCATTTCATCTGCCACTGTGGGAGAGAGGGGCGCGCACGCGAGACTCAGAGACACATCCTGACAGGCACATCCTGACACCCCTTGTGCCCCGAGAGGCTGGCACGCTCCCTCGGTGTAGTGCTAACCTTGGCCATCCACTGACTTTGTTGCGTCAAAACACCTCTGAGGAGTAACCTCGATTGGCAACCTTCTAATTGAACCCCCCTTGGCCCCTTCTATTGCCCAGTAGGTGGTGTGACTGGGAGAGGGGTATAAAGTGGTTGGGGGGAAGATTGTTTGGGTATGTGGCACTGCCTTGAAGGAGAAACAGAAATGGACAGAAATGGGCACGAAGGGCAAAGCTGAAAGGAAGGGCAACGTAACGGGATGTGACAGGGATGGGCTAGAAAGTGGCTGTCCCTTCACATTTGATCCTGGCAGCCTCCTGGAGAACCCCAGGTTTCTAAGGAGCAGGCAAAGAAGACACCAGAAATGAGGCAGAGGAGTGGGGAGATGGGTGGTTCCTGTCCTGGCTGTGATCCTGCGCTTGAGGCTCAACCTCTCCTCTCTACATCAACCGGGGGTTGAAACCGCGCCATGTATTTTTTGGACCGTGAGTGCATATATCTCTAGAGCTGCCCTGGGTGCACAGCAGCGAACGCAGCAAAGGCCCTGCCCTCAGGGAGCTGACACTTAAACCCCCAAACTCACTGCCATCCAACCGACTCTGATTCACAGATATCCCAAAGACTTCCTGCACGGACAGCTGGGACCTGGGGCTCCTTCATAGGCTCAGCCCTTCCCTCTCCAGAAGAGAGAAACCTGGAGACCCCAACTAACGAGGGACCTTGGGAAAGCAGCCCCCAGACCAAGAAAGCAGAGGGCAGAGGGTGTCTGCAGTCACAGGGCTGAAGGCAGCCAAGTGGACCGCCAAGAGGGAGCCAGCGCCACTGGGGAGGCCCCTAGGAACCACACCTCCCCCAGGAGTGAGCCAAGAGACAGCACTGAATCCCAAGGGGCCCATGGCAAGACAGAGGCCACCAACCCCAGGAACATGTCCAGAGAGGCCACATGAGTGTGAGCTTGTGCCTAGGCACATGCCCAGCAGAGAGACACACATGATCTTGTCCCAGCTACCCCAAGTGACATTCATAATATCTAGTTTAATCTAAGTCACCATGGCCCCACCTTGAGCCCAGCTTAGAGGGCTCTAGATTGGCCTGCAAGTAGAAGAAAGGCCAGGACGAGACCCTCCCCTGTCTGCCAGTTCTGAGTAGGCATGGCTGTGCCTGTCACACCACTGGCCTTGGCTTTCCCCTAAGCCTCCCCTTGCCTGAACCAGGGGCAGCTCTGGAGCCATCTCTGAGGTCTCCCAGCTCCGGGGGGCAGGGCAATAAGGTAACCAGGCCAATGCCTTAGAGCAGGTGGGTCTTCAGGGCGGCACTGACTCCTGACAGCTCTGCCCAAAGAATATGCTTCCCCCATCCCACCCCACCCGTGCCTTGAGATACAGAGATCTCCTGATGGGACGGAAGAAGCCAGGGGCAGTAGAGAGCTCAGAAGGTGAGCCAGGTGTCCTAGCCGGGGAGACCCCTGCCTCCCACTCCACTTTCCATCTCACACCTCTCCTCTGCAAACGGAGACATTTGTTACCCTTGCTGCGGCTTGGAAATGTCTGTCAGATCCAAGACACTTTATTAAACATAATTCTTCAGTGCTTGATGCTCAAATAACAGTTGATGATACACATGCCTTATTATACTAGTCCCCACGGACCACCTCCCTGTCCCAGCGTTGTCCACTTCGTGCCCTGGGATACTTTTCCTCAGAGCACACAGCTCCGCTTGACACACTACACGTGTGTTTTCTATTTAATCCCTAGCACATAGAGGCCCTCAATGAATATTTCGTGAAGGAAGAGTAAAGGCTCAGTAAGTGCTCATTGTTTCCATCGCTACTGCAGCGACCCAGTCTTCCCTACCATCCCGGAGTTTACAAGAAGGCAATAAAATGTCAATACGAGTGGTTGAAGGCCTAGCAAGTGCCAGGTACTGCACTCCAAGCCTCGAAAACAAGTTCACTGCCATCTGGTCCATTCCAACTTACAGTGACCCCGTAGAACAGGGCAGGACTGCCCCTGTGGGCTTCTGAGACATGAAAAAGTAGAGAGCCTCCTCTTTCTCCCAAGGAGCGGCAGGTGGTTTCAAACTGCTGAGCTAGTGGTTAGCAGCCCAGCTCATCACCTGCAATGTCACCAGGGCTCCTCCTGCTCATCTCACAATAATCTTCCTCCCATTTCACAGATGAACGGAGACTGTGCCTTTCCGATGGCCCAATCGTGAGTGTCGGGGCCTCCCCACTCCCTGCTCTGCTCTTCTCCGAGGAAAGCAGCTGACCCGCGTACACAGACATGGTGGGAAGCACGGGGAGGGGTGGCAGCCTCTGTCACCCTGTGCGGATCCCAAGAAAGACTTGGTCTGACCCTCGAGCTGATCATGGGAGAGCTCGGGACAGAGAGAGAACTCTGGGAAGAAAGCGGGTTTTCCAGCCTACCTGAGTCCAGGTACCCCAGAGAGGGCTTGAGGCAGCTGCTAGAATACCTGACCCCTTAAAATAGACCTCTCTGGGCGAGAGAAGGCACTTGCCAGAGTTGGCCTTCCCTCTGGATGCCTATTTTAGTCCCTGGCAGGGAGCGCATCCCTGTCCCCACTCTGGCCAGCTTCTCAGGAGCAAACTTTTCCACTCCCTACCCTCTCTCTGAACTCTCTCAAGTCCCGAGGAAAGACAAGGCCAGCTGCCTTCCGGCTGCCTTTCACCAGTGCTTCCCCGGCTCTGTAGGGAGCTGGTCCTTTGCTGGCCCGTCCTCCAGTGAGCCAAGGCCAGAAACAAGGCTCTTTCTTTCCCGGAGCCAAGGGACACGGCGCTGGAAGCACTCAACCTGGGGCTGCAGAAATGCCCTTGATATTCCCAAATGGTGGGCTATTATGTAACTATCAAAAATCCTATTTAGAGAAAAATTGGCATGGTGGTCGGGAAATACTTACACAATGGTCTTCATGTAATTAAAAAGTAAGTGTAAGATTATGTATACCTTGCGATTTAGTCTGTATTTTAAAGAAATATAAAAATATTAGGAAGCAACTATACCAATACGTTAGGTTGAATACATTGGTGGTGTTCAACTATTTGGGGCTCGTATGACAGCTGCATAAAAGGGGACTTCAAAAAGTTCAAGGAAAACAGAATCTAAAGATAATGGAAATTCTTCTTGAACTTTTGAAGCCCCCTCATACAACTCAACCTAATATTTTAAGGTAGGAGAAGACGGGTGATTGCTTTTCATACACATGCTTATGTGTATGTGTATGTATGCATATATATACATGTAAACCAAAAAATTAAAAAACCTTGCCATCAGGTGGACTCCACCTGACAGTAACTCTCTGTGTGGTTTCTGAGAGTGTAACTCTTTCCATAGCAGATAACCTTGTCGTTTCCCCAAGAAGCATCTAATGGGTTTGAATTCCGAACCTTGCCATGAGCAGCCCAGGCCCTTTCCCACAGAACCCCTGGGGCTCATTACACTTCCTCACAAACACACACAGATGCCCTGGTGGGGTAGTGGGCTGTACCTTGGTTAACACAAGGTTCGCAGTTTGAAACCATCAACAACTCCTCAGGAGAAAGATGAGGCTTTCTCTTCCTGTAAAATCACAATATTAGAACCCCCACCACCACCCCGCCCCCGAGGCAGTTGTACCTTGTCCTGTAGCCTCACGGTGAGTTGGAATCGACTCATGGCAGTGAGTTCATTTTTGTTTTTTGTTTTGCTTAAACACACGCACGCATGTGCACACGGACTTCAAAGAGTGGGGGGAGGGGGATTCCATTATCTTGTAGTTCCATTTTCCACAAACCCTTGAAACTCCCTGGTATGTATTGCAAGCTTTCTCTCTTGGAATAGAGTGACTTTTATACGAAGGACGATAAGCACTATAATAAAAGGAACTGAAACTGCCGAAGGTGATCTTTCTGCCCTGCTTCCTCTCTCCTTCCTGGGAATGGCCAGGAGGTGCCTCAGGCCTTCTCCACCCTCCTTCCACGTGTGCAGGCGCAGATGGAAGGATCAGATGGCCTTATAAGCTTAAAAACTATGTGCTGCTTATCATGGCAACGTAGCTAAGGAGAGATTTATCTCAATCCTTAGAGACAGGCTAAGCCAACTGGCTTGGGACAGGTATTTTAAGTGGCTCTGCTTGTCAGCTAGCGAGCAGGATGGAGCCCTGAAAATGGAGTGGCTTGTAGCAGAAGCCCGCACAAAGACAAACTGCTTATTGCTTCTTCCCTTCTGGGTCTCAATGTCCCTTTCCAATTTACTCTCGTGTCTTTACATGTGCGTGTGCATGTGCGCACGTGAGTGTGTGTGTTTGTATGTACCTCTCTGCCTCACGTGTGACATGCCTCCAGCTCTCCCTGAAATGGAAGCTGTCGGTCAGAGCTGCCTCTCTCTCCGGGGTCAGCTGGCCAGTGTCCTGCTGGCTGTGTTACCTCAGAGACATAGCATGATTATCGAACTCAGCCTGTCAGGCCTCCAGCCAGTTTGGCTCCTGCTTGCTCTCCAGCTGGCAAGACTGGTCCTTCTCCCTTATTCTGGAACCTTCTAGAAACTCAGCAGTCTGGCCGGAAGACAAACCCTCCCAGAGCATTGAGGGAGGGCAAAGGAGAGAGCAAGAGCCAGCAGGAGCCTGGAGTCAGTACAATCAGGTAGGAAAGGAAGGTTAGCACAAAGCAGAGCCCGACTGATGTCCTTCCCCAGAACAGAGCGCTGACTCTGGGGAGAAACAGCAAGCCAGCTCTGCTTAGACCTGGCCCAGCTCCCTCCCTCCCATGAGCAAGCCCAGGCGCAGAGTTACCAGCTGCCTCTGCCCATCTAAGGAGTGACAGCCAGGGTCAGGGCCACCAGCCAGGCAGAAAGAAAAGGAAGCCAAGATAAAAAAAGATTTTTTTTTTTAATCCAGACTTCTGCAAGACAAGACATTTCCCTCACTTGAAACTTTCTCATTGCTAAAAATGCAGGGGTTGGATGAGATAATTAGGTACTTTCTTGTTCTAACATGCTGTTAGAATTCCCCCTGGTGCCAGTCTGTCAGTCCAGAAGTTAAAGGAAGTTGAAGGCACTCCCAGCATGCATGCGTGCAAAGGAAGCAGCAGTGAAAATATAAAGCAAAGAACAAGACTTTCAGCTGTCCTGCGGCAACACTTTTCCAGCCACAAGGGCAAAGGGAGAAGAAGCTGTGGTGACTGGCTTTATGTGTCAGCTTGGCTAGGTGCTAGCACCCAGCTTCTTAACCACACATAACCTAAGTGTTGGTGTGAAGGTATATGCAGAGGCGATTAGCACTGACAGTCCATTTGCAGTTAGTCGAAAAGAGACTAGCCTTGCTAACGTGGGTAGGCCTCACCCCACCACTCAGAAGACCTGAAGAAGAAAACCTGAGTTCTCCCCAAAATGGAACAATCCTGCCTCCAGACTGCAGCATTCACGATGGCATCCCAAAGAACTGCCGAAGCTGCTTGGGCCCAGCCCCAAACCTCCTGGCAGTTGATCCTGGGTTCAGGGTCATGGCTTCCTGGGACATCACAGTTCACTGGCTCAGGCACGTGCTTGGTGCTTCTGTTCTGCCTCATACATAATTCGCTGGGGTCTTAAACGCTCGCAAGAGGCCGTCCAAGGCACCATTGGAGATCTCTCTTCGCCCGGAGCCACAGAGGAAGGAGAAGAGTCCGGAACAGGAGGGGGGTATGGAACGGGTGGCTGACGCGTTTCATGAACAATCACTTTCTTTGCCGTGAGACAAGAACTGGGTGGTCCCTAGCTACCTACAAAACATTTTGATCAAAAGTTCTATGGAAGAATCCTGATCAAGAGGAGGGAAATGCAGAACAGAGTTCCAAATTCCTATGGACTAGATATCTGGGGGCCATTTAGATTGGATAAATTCTGGCACTATTGCCTTAAGATCATGTTTAAACCTTTCCCCCACCAAAATCCTCCCTAAAAGATTTTTTTTTAAATCATAGAAGGCTATAGATTAGATTAAAAACTTGGAAGGCAGTGAGTTTATGTTAATGAGAAGGAAAAACGCAAATGAAGATGAGAATGGAACCCTGGGGGGCGTAGTCGACTGGTTGTGCTGGGAACCGCAAGGTCAGCAGTTCAACACCACCAGCAGCTCAGAGGGAGAAAGGAAAGACTTCCTATGCCTGGAAAGAGTGACAGTCTCAGAAATCCACAGGGGCAGTTCTACAGTGTCGTGTAGCGTCATCAGGAGTGGGAACTGACTTGATGGCAGCAAGTTTGAGTTTAGAATGGTAGCACCACTCCAAGAACATAATTAACGTCCCAGAATCATGCACGTAGACACTGAGTAGATGTGTTTCGCTGGGCATATTCTCAACAATGATATAGATCATTATCGAAAGGAAAAAAAGAACTGCAGCATACACTTGTACCTGACTTTTCGGCCTACTGTCCTGGCCTGTGGATTCCAAATGTTCTAACCCCCATCATGGTGTAAGCTAGTTAGTTAACATAAATGTTACGAAATATTAATTTGACATAACCTGTTGATAGGAGCCCTGGCTGAGAGATGTCTCTTTACCTTCTCCCCTGAACAGGGTGACCTCCACCCCAGCACAGACCTCTTCTGACACAGAGTTATCCCCCGAGACCTGAGGGCAAATTAGGTTTGTGCCGGGGATCTCTACATGCTCTGTTGGTAACAAAGGCTTCCCCTATGCCATGGCTGAAGACTGGGCAAAGAAACCACATAGGCATATAAGATACGGTCCAGAGGCTTGTGGAGGCCCAAACTCCCAGAGCAATGCGGAAAGACCCTGGACAGAGAAGTCGTTATGTCCTTCAGGCCTTCCCATACCAGCTTCCCGCTCTGTTCTCTCCGCTCAGTCCCACAAGCCATATACTCCAACCCCTAACAGCCAGGACCCCAAGTAAGCACTCTGCCACCCCAAGCTTTTCTCTCCTCTGTGTAATACCATCCTTGCCACTAAGTCCCTCCCCATGTGTTTTCTCTCCCTTCAAAGGTGATTTATTGTGGAGGGGCTAACTCTTTAGGGACCCTAAGCAAAAATCAAAGCTGCCTTTCTGCTGGACAACCTCTGGCTCAGTAGCCAGAGCAGTTGCCCTCAAGGCGATGTGCGAGAGGGCTGAGCTCCATCAAGTTCTCAAAGGCTGATCTTTTGGAAGTGGAGGGCCAGGCCTTTCTCCTGAGGCACCTCTGGGTGGACTCAAACTGTCAAACTTTTAGTTCGCAGCAAGCATGTCAACCACTGTCACTACCCACGGACTCCCACTGAGGGATGGATGGTCCAGAAAAGATCAACGTGGGGCCTTGAGCTCAAGTGCTTGTATGTGAAACAAGAAATTCAGCAGCGCTTCATCCTAAAGGGTGGACCCTCCACAGCAGGGGGTTTGGAAGTCTGGGATTTGCTTAGAGCTCCTGGCCAACAAGAGAGCAGATGCCGTGATCTTCTGCGGGCAGGGAGCAAGGATCACAGCACATGTACACACACATCTTCTGTCTGCACCTCAGCTTTCCCAAGGGTCAAGAAAGCTGCCCTTTTCAACTGCCAAACAACCACAGCCTGTAGTGGTTGCGGGTGTGTGTGTGTGTGTGTGTGTGTGTGTGTGTGTGTGTGTTGGGAAGGAGACTTCCAACTGGCTGCTGCTTCTCAACTTGTTTTCAAGATATAAAATTGACAGCTGTGTGGTTTACACAGTTAATTAACCTGAGGAATGTACTGTGTACGCCTGCTATTCGGACAGACGGGTAATTAGGTCTGCCCAGAAAGGGAGGGATGGGGAATACATGAAGCGTTTAGAGGAGCACATAGCACACAGGAGCAGACACTGCTGCGAGCAGAAGTCGGGGCTGGGAGGCTTCCAGGCAAAGCGGACTGGTTCCTGGGGAGCGATGCCTGAGGGACCTGGCTCGGGCCCTGAGCGAGCCTGTGTTAGACCCTCTGATCACACACATGGCCCAGCAGCTCTGAGAAACAGGCAGAGCCACCAACTCCCTCCGGAGCAGACCTGAGGTTGACTAGGCCCACTCCTTCTCTCCACAAATGAGGACACGGAGGTCCAGGGCGGGGCCTGTAACGTTCACGAAGTCACAGACCCTTCCTTAGTGTCAGAACACGGGCCCAAACTAGACAGGCTCCACCCTGAATCCCAGGTGGCTTTGCCAACCGTGACTGTCTTCGGCTGCTCCAAGCCCCAGCTGCAAAGTGTGGGCTCCCTGGGCAGCTCACAGAGGGAAGCACTCAACCACTATTGAGAGGCTGGCAGCTCATGCCCACCTAGAGAGTCCTAGAAAAGCCTAGAAAAGACTATGGAGGATTTGTCCTCTGAGCACACAAGTGCACCAGAAGTCTGAATGGATTCGAGGGCAACGATCAGGAGAGGAAGCTGGCCCAAGGGCAGATAGCTTCCCATGAGCTGTCTGAGTAGAATGCGGCCCGGTAAAGAAATGTTGAAAGAGGAAATTCACAGCAGAGGACAGTCTGTACAGACAGACATAGCTCCCAGGAGGCGGGGGCTGGTGGGGCAGTGGGGGCTGAGGGAGTGAGGGAGTGAAACACTTAGCATCTGCCTAGGACCATGGACTGACCTTGAGTATCTCTTTTTGGGGTCAGCTACTAACCGAGGGGTTAATGGTTTGAGCCCTGGAAGAAAAGTCCATTGATCTCCTTTGCGAAGATGGCAGCGATGGAATGCCCTGTGGAGTGCAGTTCTAGTCTGACACACATGGCGCTTTAATAATTCAGAACAACCTCAAGGACCACAGCAGGTTTTAGGCACCATGCTGGTAGGCGTTATCAAGCCTTGCCATGAGAAACGCCCTGCCATCGAGCCAATCCTGACTCACAGCGACCCTATAGGACAGGGTCGAACTGCCCCTGTGGGTTTCCGAGACTGGAACTCTGCATGGGAGTCAAACTCCCTGCCATGGAGCTGGTTCTGACTCATTGGACAGAGTAGAACTGCCTCTGGGCTCCCGAGGCTGTAAATCTCAACTGGAGCAGACAGCCTTCTCTTTCTCCAGCAAAGCAGCTGGTGGGCTCCAACCGCTGAACTTGCAGGGGGCAGCCGGACCCCTGACCCATGACACCACCAGGGTCTTAACTCATCTCAGCGGGTCCTGCGATGACATCCACCTTGCGGGTTTTAGGAAAGAAATAAAGATAGGAAGGTGCCAAATGCACCTTGAGTTTTGAGGGAAAGAGGGTGTAGTGGGATCACCCGGAAGCTAGGCAGAATCTGGAAGAAACAGGACAAGGGCACAGGGATTTGGTGGGACCACAGCCCCAGGCCCTTTTGGTAAAGAGCAGCCTGGGAGCAAGCCCAAACAGTTCATCACCGGTTGCCAAGACAGGCTGAGCCAGAAGGGCAAAGGGAAGGGGAAGGAGCTGCCACCAGGCATAGCTGGCCAAGGCCTATCCATTACAAAGGTGGCAACATGAGCCCAAACCCACAGAAGCAAGCATCAAGGCAGGCAGGATTTAGCCTCTGGGAATGAGGCTGAGGCGGTGACAGGAAGACAGGCTGAGATTGGTCCACAGTGAAGGCGGAGCCAACCCTCCGAAGTAGGGCACAGGGAGAAAGAATGGTGGAGCTAGGAGTCCCCACTGCCCCTGCAACTCCCACCATTTGAGAGCCTCTGTTAGTGAGCACGGTGAGCCAGGGAGAGGGGAGAGGGGATGCAGTGGAGAAATAATGTCCAAGAGTCACAAATTCCACGGCACTGCCTTCCACCCCTCAGGAGAGAGGCAGCAAGCAAGTGGGTGCTGGGGGATGTTTTCCTGGACTCAGCTCGCCTGCACCTGCTGCTGGGAAACAGATTCGAAGCACAAAGCGGGTGCCTGGACTTAAGGGGCGTGTGTATGTGGGAGAGTTGAAAGACGGGGCTTCCTATAGACTGGGAGACTCCCAGGGGCAGTCTCCTAGGAGATGTGACTGAAAGGCAGTGAGTTTGGGTTTTGTATGTGGGGGGCGGGGAGGGAGGGATGGGTAAAGAGGAGCTCTCAGGACTCAGCTCTGTGACATAACCCCCCAGCTGTGGTGGTCGACAACCACCAGAAAACTCAACACCTACATAGTTCTGTCTGAAGCGTGGCGTCCCAGTGCAAGCCCACGCCCTCCAAAAGTCAGGCTCCCGGGAAGAACCATTTCATGAAGTAGTATGGACATCAGTGGAGATGGATTTCTACAAAGCCCTTCACGAGATGTCTAAGATAGCTGATATTTGCTTCAAAAGTGAATAGGCACTGCTAGTATCCTTTAATAATCAAATTCAGTATACTTAAAACCTGAAATTTTCAAGACAGTTAACATCTCTCATTGCTGGTTTTTATCAAGCAGCCACCATTGCACCTGGAGGGGCTTCAGGGTGCACCCCTAGAAAGGACAAGCAGGGGGTCCCTCACTCATGCTTTTAGTTTATGGCTTGATTGATGGCCTTGGGAGGTACCTGGGCAGCACTAATTGTTGGTGCTTTACTACTAACCTAAAGGTTGGCAGTTCAAACCCAGAGAAGACGTAGAGCCTATCTCTCCCCAGCAGTAAGTACATCAAAAGATAGGGTGAGGCACCTGATGGCCTGCTTCCATCGAGGTTACAGCTGAGAAAACCCCGGGGATCCACCCTGTGGCACACGGGGCCACCAGCAGTGGAATTGCCTAGACAACAACTAACATTGACAGCCTACAAGAAGATTACAAATGAAGGCGAGAGGGAAGGAAAAGAAACAAGGAGGAGAGGTAGAAGGCTGCTCCCCAATAATCCACCTCACGTCTTCCCAAAGATGCTGCAACCCCGAGGGACACTCAAGGCCCACTCACCTCACCCTCACTGATAGAAGAGGATGCCAGACACCAAAACCAACACCAAACCTAGCCTGGTCCTGGTCCACCAGAATTGGCACATTGAACCCTACCTACATAACAAACAGATGAAGACTTAGAGTGACTGCCTACTCCCAAGACTTGAGAAATTAGCTTGGCTATGTCCAAGGGGTGAAGAAAGATTTTAGCTTTATCCAGCAGAAAAGAAAACACCCATTCAGCTAATTCTGAATGTCTTTCTCCCGCCCAACAAAAATGCCAGCTCCTTAGAGGCAGGAGGAACGGTTTAATCGGGTTTTTAATTTTTTGTGCTTCCTACCTCCACCTCCCTGTGCAAAGGGCTAGGCCTTTGATTCATCGTGTACTAAGTGTTCAGCAAACAAGTGAGTGGGCTCATGGCACCCACACCCATGAAGGGAGAGCCTACCTCTCCATACAGGGTGCAGTAAGTCTCAGGCTTGGTCAGTCCACAGGTGGATGAAGCTTGGAGAAACTGGGTCCTCCCGATGAGCAGGTCCCCAACTGGTGGGTAACAGGCTCCCCGGGAACAGGCTTGCTGGGCATGCAGGAGGCTGGGCAAGGCTGAAATCACAAGAGGTTACTGGGGCACAGGCCAGAACGAACCTAAAGAGAACCCAGGAAAGACTTTCAGGATGTCCCTAAGGGAGCTGCTTTTGGCAGGAACTAGGCTCTCTCTCCGACTCATGGTCTCATGTGATACATATTGTGATCTTTTAAGCACAAATGCTGACTTTATGTTCTGTAGCCTGGCAGTCAGAAAACTATGGGTGACTCTGAAATAGGAACACACACTGGAGTCCCAGGACACATGGTCCACAACTGTTCCCAGTGGCGTGGCCTCTGTTAGCATACCGGAGTAGGGATGGCTCCCTTCTCATCTGGGGACCATTGGGACTTGCCTGAATTTGGCTTCTTTAGCTGCAAAGTTGACCCAGCCACACTCTGTGAGTGGCAGCTACTGCTCACTGGGAAGCTGAGCACTCATGCCATGGTGACTCTGAGCCATGGGCTATAGACTGGGAGGAACAATCGAGAAACCACACACTACCCTCAGGTTGGAAGAAGAGGGCACTGGGGAAATTACACCCCTGGTGGTGTAATGGGTTACATGTTGGAAGACTAACCGCAAGGTTCGCAGTTTGAAATCACCATCAGCTCCTCGGGAGAAAGAGGAGGCTTTCTACTCCTGTAAAGGTTTCCAGTCTCAGAAACTCACAGGGTTACTATGAAACCAAATCGACTCAATGGCAGTGACACACAGAGAAAGGGGCATTTTCAGGAGCCCCAGTGGTATTAATGGGCTATGAATTGAGCTGCTAACCACAAGGTCAGCAGTTTGAATCTACCAGCCATTCCACTGGAAGAAGGTGAGACTGTCTGCTCCCGTAAAGACTTTTAAAGTCTCAAACCCCCCCCCCCCAGTTCTGCGCTATAGGGTCAATATGAATCATAATAGACTTGGTTTATTTGTCTTAAGAAAGGGCCATTGGTATTGTTTCTTCCTCCAAAGGAGTGGGGGAGATTGTATAAGTGTTCTAAGCTCAAGGAATGACAGGGTGGCAGGTGACAGTCACTCTGGCCCACTCTCCTCCCACCCATGGCTCTCACCCCCCCCCCTGCTATGTCTCGGGGTTTAGAGTGTTGGGAAAGGGTACTTACCAAAAATCAGGACGAGGAGTGACCTCATCTTCAGCCAGTGGGGTTATCCCCAGACGGGGTCTCTCCTAGAGCAGAGCAGCCTGGGTAAGCAATGCAGAACTCTTGAGCACATCGACCCCTCTTCTTTCCTGTATCAGATTTATGGACTTGACCCGGGACAGCAATCATGCACACTGTCACCAAAAGCTTGGAAAATGCCCCTGTCCCAGCCAGCATGAGACTCCCAGGATGCCCTCGGAAAAGTCTGTCCCCTTTCAGGTCTCAGCTTGCCCTGCCCCCCCCCCCCCCCAAGTCATAACGACAATTAGGGGAGCAGAAGGCCTGAATCCTTTCCAGAAGAGTAACCGTAGACCAGCTATTCTCAATCCGTGGGTCAAAACCCCTTTGGGGTCAATTGACCCTTTCACAAGGGTCGCCTGAATCATAACAGTAGCAAAATTACAGTGATGAAGTAGCAACAAAAATGATTTTAGGGTTGGGGGTCACCACCACATGAGGACCTGTATGACAGGGTCGCGGCCTGAGGAAGGTTGAGAACCACTGCTGTAGGGGTCCCAGAGGAAGGACTGTGCTTTCTCAACGCCTAGGCCAGTAGACTCTCCTGGCCCGGCCCACTGTGGATGGTAAATGCGGACGAGGCACAAGACATGGAGGCAAGCCCGCTCCTTCCACTGGCATGGTTCCTAATTCCATCCAGCCCCCCACCAAGGGCCAGTCTGTGGAAGTCACAACTCTGCCCTAAGCAGGGAACAGGGATACTTTGAGAGGCACCACCATTTTGAAAAAGTGAGTGAGGATTTCATCTGATCTGGAAGCAACCCAAATGGTCTCTCTTGGTGGGCTGTGGCTCTGGGTGGGAGGGGTGGGACCAGAGGAGGAACAGCGGGGCTGCAGGAGGCGTCCCAGGCTGGGGGTCTGCTGTGCAGGCTTATCCTGCCACACTCCACACTCCTCCAAGATCATGCACTGCCCACCTTCCCTCTGGCTGGGGTACAGGGCCAGGGGCCGGGGCGGGGGGAGGGGAGGAAAATGGGGGGTATAGTTGGCAAGGCAGGTTAGAGGGCGAGCTCGGGTTACTCCTGGCATCTTTATCCTAATGCTCCACAAGCATCCCTGCCCTACCAGTCAGGGCCCCAGGGAGGAGCTGGGGCCTGGGATCACACCGTCTGCCATGACCTAAGAGGCAGAAGTGTGTTCTGGGTCTCTCTCTCTCTGCTCTCCCAGCCCGGGCCAGAACCCCCCTGGCACTAGGCATCATTAGCAGCAAGCAGAAGAGTGCCAACCCGGCGGGCGGACCCTGCCCTCCTCCCAGGCCTGCTCAGTCTGAGATCTGAATCTGCTTTCTTGAGTGGCTGATCAGATGGGAAACCAGAAATTCAAACTGTGGCCGACACTTTAAGCTACAGTGTCAGAGGGGAGCTCCACGGGAGGTCCCAGGAAGAGGAAAGAATCAGGCCCTGCAAGCAGGCCCCAGGCACCCAGAGATGCAGGCCTCCTTCCCCAGCCGCCCCCTCCAGGCAGGCCATGACAGGTAACATACCTAGCTCAGCCCTGCGGCTGCGGCGCTTTCTCCAGAGTGCCTCTCGCAGAGCTCTCCTTGAAGGTGGGGGTCCCCTCTCCTGGCCCCAAGGTTTTAAACAACGGCTTCACCTCTGGAGCCTCCCTGGCTGGGCGTCACCTCACTGCAGGGCGGGTCTCGGAATCCAACAGCAGCCACGCCCATCTGCCGTTGCTGCACCCCCCAGCCCCCACCCTGGGACAGGACAGGGCAAGTGGGTTGATCCTAGAAGACTCACAAGAGGCTTGGAGGTGCCCGCCTGTCTGGTGGTGCCTGCGAAGTAGAAGGGGGCTCTTAACAGGATCACGGGGCAAATGTTAGTCATCATAAGAGACTGGGATAGGCGGGGAGGGGTGGGTGGGGGGAAGGGCGCTTGCGTTTGCGCCAGGTGTGCATCTGGTCAGTGGGGTATGTGTCCTCCTGGGGCCTGGACCTCCCAGACGGAGGCCAGAGGATACAAGGATCAGAGCGTGAGTATGAACCTCTCTTCCCTGTAGGCGGGGCTGAGATGAGAAGACCCACCCCTCCAGGACCCTGGAAAGCACCCACCTCCCCCTGCCGTGGTGGTCCACAGTGGGAAATCCCAGATGCTCGGGGAATTTGGAAGCTCCTTAAAGGGCTCTGTTTCACCCGGAAGGGGTCAAAGCCCAGCTCAATCAAGGAGTTGGGAAGTTGGGAAGGAATGAACAGTCACTCAGTGCCTCCCCTCCGGCTCCCTCAGCAGGGTTGGCAGTGGGCCAGAGGACAGGTAACTAACTACCCGTGAGTCACTGCCCTCTGCTCCAGGGAGGGTTGGACTCCTAGCCCCTCCCTGCCTCCCTGGGCAGGAATGCCAGCCCGGAGGGCCAGAAGACAGACGTGACCACGAGCTGGGGAGGGACAGGCTGAAGCATAGCTGGACGGAAAAAGTCAGCAGACTTCCCCTGGCCTCTGGTCACGCAGAGGCCACAGCTTCTTTTGTGGGGCCGGTTCCTGGTTGAGGACCTGGGGGCTTCAGGCCATCCTAAAGGACACTCTTCCCCCGAGTTATGGTCAGAGACATGCAAGGTCACCCACCCATACCTTGGCCCCGGAGAGCCTGCCCCCGTATCATTTTGGAACGCTCCTGCCTATTCGTTCCCTCCGGGTGACTGTAAAAGACACAGTGCTCCCTTGGCGGCAAGTTCTGTACAAACCAGAGGAGTGTGTTCAGGAAATTTATTTGATGACCCCTAAGGGGAGAGTGTAGAGTTTTGTGAATTAAATTGGACACTTCTAACTCTCAGGTTCTAACTGAGCACAAGAAGTTTAGAAGGGGGTGGGGTGGGGGAAGCGCACACAGTAATTAGCAAGTAGGCAATAATGTTGTTCAGATGAGTAACTGACACCTGGAGGAGCCCGTCTGGTTCCCTGTGAACATCCCAGTGTTTAAATCTGGCTTTACTCAGCAAGTGGGCACCCCTGCCCCTGCCAGCAAGAACAGGAGAGACTCCTGGCAAGCCCCCTCAGGCAGTGGCACCTCCTGGCACCCCTGGGCTTAGGGGCTCTGCTGCCCGGTCACTTTCTCTCCACATCTCTGAGCTCCTTGAACTCAAGGCCTCCGGGAAGTTTTCCACTCCTGGCACTGCCCATCCCTGTGTGTCACCAGGAAAGAGGATGTGACAACATGCTCGTTAATAATTAACCCCATACACCAAGGGATGTGTTCGGCTGGAGCATGGGGTCACGAACTGGATGTCGAACAGTCAGAATGTAAGCTGCAACAGCCACAGGTTGTTGGATTGTTTTATTTTTTGTTTTCTTGGCCAGGAACTTAGCCAAACCTTGAATTTCTCTGTATTTTCAGCCGGCATCACATTCGAGGTCGATGAGTCCCACATACAGATTGCTCACCATGTAAATGTATAAACCTCGTATAAGCCCTAACAAATCTCCTGCCTGCTGAAATTTTTCTACCCTTAGGTCAATTTATGATTGGTTTGCAAAGTAATCTTTCCATGACAAAATTCAATTTCCATTACAGAAAATTTTGTTTTAAAAACAAATGAGAACAAAACAATGAAAACAACCCCAGTTCCTCAAGTTGGGGTGGGAGACAGATGGGCTGCAGGGACTCCACAACTCCAAAAATTCACTGCCATTGAGTTGATGCCAACACACAATGACCCTATAGGGCAGGGGGGAACAGCTCCTTTGAGCTTCTGAAAACGGTGACTGCTTATGGGAGTCAAAAGCCCTTTCTCCTGCAGGAGCAGCTGGTGGGCTTTGTAAGTCACAGCCACTCGTAAGCACTACACCACCAGGACCCCTTAATGCCATTTGGGCCCTTAAATCCCCTACCTCCCCCTTCTTAGGAGCCCCAGTCAGCAAGCGCTGGGTCTCTCAGACCAGGTCCAGACAAGCGCAGGGAGCATTTGGACATGCGGGAGGAAAATGCTAGTTGATTTAGCAGAACGCCCACCCGCCTAGCTCCGGCTCCCGGGAAACTCCAGGAGGATCTTTAGACAGAACCCAAAGGCCGCCAAGCCAGGTTTGCTTCATCCCCAGGGTCCATGCAAAGTCCCCACCCAGTGTTCCCAGAGCTCCGTGGCCCCATCACAGGCTTTAGAACCTAGATTTTGATTCGTTTAGAGAAGACAAAAATCATGCCAGATGGCTGGCAAGGGTCTGGCAGGGCTAAAGAGGAAGTGGCCACATTGTTCAAGTCCCTCAGCCTTCCTATCTGGCTGGGCCCTTTCCTTTCTCCTAGCTACCCACCTTCCCTGCTGCCCCCAGCCCTCAGCTGGTTCATTTGTGCACAAATTGTGCTCCGGAAAGTGGCTGGTGGCATTATCATTGGCTCTTCTTTCTCTCACACCCATCTCAACCTAGCCCCAAATTCTGTTAGCTTCCCCTGCTGAAGGTAGTCAGAATGCCCTACCATCTCCCTGGCCGAGGCCTCTGGTGTCCGGGCGTCTGCTCACTGCTCTGATATCTAATCCCATACAGCAGTCCCTGTGGTACCCAGAGTCGAAGTCAAAGCCCTCCCAGAGTGTCCAGGAAGCCTCTATGACCTAGCGCCCCCTCCCCCATTGCCACCCTACGCCTGTGGCCAACATCCCCTCCTTTCTTCGCTCCAGCCACTTGACCTTCTCAAACCCAACCTCTGCCCTGGAGTGGATTCCAACTCAGAGCAGCTTTGCAGTGGTCACCCAGGAATTACCCAATTTGCTAGGCATGATCACAATGGGCAGCTACCGCCCACAAACTATGGTGTCCCACCTTTGTATATCTAATAGGATTTGGGTCTAGCATGCAACTTGGTGTCTGTGATACCGCTCTGGATCAAATCTACCTGGGGAAGCCTCCACAGGAGGTCCACCACGGATTTGCCAAGTGACTAAAACTGGTGTGGTCCTCTATACCACCCCGTGCCTGTCCAGCTTCCTGCTGGCTCCAGCCTGATGCTACACTTCCGTCTGCCTCTGCAATATAAAAGTCCAACTTCTCGCTCTGATTCCTGGAGAGTCACACAGGGAACTGACAGATTGTCTGGGCAGTTAAACCACTGTGCTGGTATAGAGGACCACATCAGTTTTAGTCACTTGGCAAATCCCTAGGGCTCTGCTGGGAGCCTACACTGTCCCACAGACGAGGACTCAGACATGACTCACTGTAGCCAGGGAGTGCCTGGGCCTTACTCACCTGGCTTCCCTTTCTCCAACACTTGGACTTCTGTGGTCACGGTCTGGACTCGGCCCTCTTACCCTGTCGTCATCTCGCCCCTCCTTACCTTCTTCCTGGGCTGCTTCCCTCGTGTCTTATCTGTTGATCTCTATTGAACAAGTCTTGGCTCATGTCCTGGCCATTTGACCTGTTTGGGCCTGACAGATAGATAATGGAGACCTTAGTGTTTATGCCATTTGGGCCCGACAGATGGGGAATGGAGACCTTAGCATCTCTACCACCCACACTCTGTTAGTGATGTTGCCAGGGATGACAGCCTGCATCTATGTGGTGACATTTCTGGGGCCTGGCAGTAGGTTCCTCCAAAAGACAACAAAAGACCTCTCCTCTGAAGCTGGCTTCCACTCTTTGCAATCCACGCTAGTGACAGGAATCCGGGATCTGTTCCCTAGGAGAAGCCACTGCACTTAGGGGCACTCATTACGGGTACCCTATCAACTATTTATACAGTTGGACAAAGCCCTACATGCCACAAAGCTGGACCCCCCACTCTGTACCAGGCACTGCTTCTAAGCATAGGACCTAAGAGTGAACAAAACAGGCAAGACTCCGCTCTCTTGGGCCTGACATCCTAGCGGGCACACGAGAATGTTGGTTAAAGGCGGTTCTACAAAACGCATCCATCAGAGTGCAGAGGCAGTGGGCTTGGGCACGCTGTGCTGGACGTGGGGGACAGGGAGGAAGCAGGGAAATAAGTTGCAATGTTAAATAAGGTGGTCCGAGTAGGCTTTGTTGAGAAGTGGGTATCTGAACAAAGACTTAAAGGAGATAAGAAAGTAAACCATGCATGCACTTAACTGGGGGGAGAACATTCCAGGCGGAACTCAGAAAGCTCACTGGCCATGAGTCGATTCTGGTTCCCTCTGACCCTATAGGACAGAGTAGAGCTGTCCATGTAGGTTTCCAAGACTAAATCTTTATGTGTGTAGAAAGCGTCATCTTTCTCCCAAGGAGAGGCTGGTGGGTTTGAACTGCTGTCCTTGTGGTTAGCAAACCAATGCGTAGCTCACTACACCACCAGGGCTCCCTCCAGCAAGGGGAGCAGCTGGGATGAAGGGAAGAGATGGCCTGGCAATGGGGAGGCACTTGAAAAGAAGCCCAAGAAGCTTTGGTGGTGCTCTCAGGTAAGTCTTGCACTGCGGACTGTCAGGCTGGTTCAGAACCACCAGCTTGCTCTGAGGGAGAAAGACGAGCTGTCTGCTCTAAAAAAGATTTCCTCCCTCGGAGACACTTTGCGAGGTCAGACAGAGTCAAAATCAACTCGGTGATGGGGGAATGGGCTGGGTTTGGGTTTAGAAGGAATCCTGGGGCTACTATGGGTTAGGTGCTGGACTCTTTTCTGCTGGGGCGGCTGTTCTGACTCACCAGCTGCTCCACAGGAAGAAGAAGCCGCTGTGGCGGAGTGGGGGTGGGTGGAGGAGAAAGATGAAGTTTACACTCTTGGAAACACCCCAGTCTGCCTTAAAATAACAAACAAACTAAAGCAGTTAAAACACATTATTTTTTCAAAGTTTGATCAGTTTAGGGTTCTTTAGAAGTTATTGCAGAAGTGTCTACTGAAATCAGAAGCACATTTTCACAGTGGTAGCACTTCTAACGAAGTTGCTGTCAATAGGACCCAGATTTAAGAGATGCAGGGTCGGTTCCAAGATCCAGAGTCTATGAAGAAGAGTTCAAAGTCCGGAGAGACCCCATGGGAAACAAGGGCCCCAACAGAGCCATCGATGGAAGGCTTACCTGAAGCACACCTGGAGTCATGAGCACGGCTCTTTGCCAGCTCCATGTGCCAGCATCTCCTGGCATAGCACTCTCCCATGCCCATGCTAAGAGGATCCTGTAGAACATAGTCTTTCCAAACCATTCTTCTCATCCCCTGCTGTGGCTGTCAGGTAAGCGTTCTCTGTGGCACCATAGCCCACAAGGTGGCTAAATTGCAGCTGACGGGTAGTTATGGAAACGTAGGTCAACCCGCACAGCTTCCCCTGTATTTTCCTACCTGGCATGACGTGACTCCATCCCACCACCTTCTCCTCCTCCCCACCAGCCCCCAGCCACCTGGATATCCAGCCAACAGATAATCATGCACACTCACTCAGGCCTGGGGTCTGAGGGCAGCCTGGCAGTCAGCCTGCAATAACTACAGCTCACAGTTTACTGCTGTAAGCCCTTACATGTGTTAACTCATTCAGTCCCCTCACTTCCGCCCACATCCCTATGTGAAGAGAAACACCATTTCCCTTGTTTTGCAGATGAAGAAAATGAAGCACATTTTCAATAACTTAGTCCCCAGTGGTGACTTGAATCCAGACCAGTTAGTCTCGGACTCCTCTTTTTGACCATCACAATGGGGGTCACATCTTCTAAACAACCTCGTCTAAGGTGACCAGATTTTAACATTGGTAAAGCGGGACACCATTGACCGGAGGGGGGTGGTTCTTGATTAAAACTTTGGTCTATATGGAGCAACAAAAATTTTCATAGAAAATTTAGTTTTGCAAAAATAGTATTGCAAAATATATTTTTTAAACTTCAACATAAGTACAATTTACAAATATATTACATTACAAATTATGTATAGTATTATTTTATTCTTTGGCATACAAGTACTGTCTGCTAAATTCAAGAAAATTTATGTATTTATGAAATAAATAAATAAATTACCTAAATTATCTGAATAGCTGATTTGTTGACATCACTTGTTTAACTAGCACTAGCACACAGTACGATGTGTATCATCTGAGAGACAGTTACATAATGTTTTCGTTATTGCCAATGCCAAAAAATGTCATTGTTCATTAAGTCCAAACAATGGTGGTCGAATTCTAACAACTGATCAACAATGCAAACTTTGATAAGCAGTTCTCGATAATCAATTCTCAACAATTATTTGTTATTATTAAAGTTTAACATTATAAAATTAACAAAAATAATATAAAACTCCTATCTTGGTAAAATAGCCACATGGCAGCCGAAAACCGTATATTCCCTTCCCGTTCTCCTGCCGTTCCCTAGCTTGTCGTGCATTCTTCCCAAAAATCGGGATTTTTTAAAATGCCGCGGGACGTCGGACAAATTGTTAAAAATCGGGACTGTCCCGCTAAAAGCAGGATGTCTGGTCACCTTAACCTTGTCTCCACCTCGGGATGACCTGGTCCAGGTCTGCTGGACTCAGGGCTTCCTGTCTCCCAAAACTAATGAAGACAACTCAAAAACCCTAAAACCTCGCTGTCATCAAGTCCATGACTCATAACCACCCTAGAGGGCAGAGCAGAGCTGCCTCTGTGGGTTTCCAAGACTGTAAGTATAAACTGGAGTAAAAAGCCCTGTCTTCCTCCCGAGGAGTGCCTGGTGGCTTTGAACTCCTTGCAGAGCACATCCCAACATGTAACCACTAAGGCACCAGGGCTCCTATCAAGACAACAGTATCTGAAAGTTCCTCTTGGAGCCCTGGAGCTGACTGGGAGAAGAGTCAGAACAGACAGCAGCAGGCATCTTCTCCTTTGTTTCCCGTCTTGACAAGCCATCCTGCACGGGCACAGATGGGGAAGGGGCTGGCCTCCAGTCCTCCATCTCAGATGCCAGCAGAGTTTTCCTCAAAGCAACAGGAAGCTTCTCAAGGCGAGGGCCTCGCCTCCTAAGGGCTGTCTCATCACCACAGCGAGCTGATGAGATCAAGCAAAAGGCATGATAACAGAGAGACTTGACTTCCCTCACCACAGGAAGGGCAGGCTCCTTCCCCGGGCTCAGGCTCTTGGGCCACCTTATGGGGTCTCAACTTCTTCTCTATCTCCTCCAATGCATGCTCCCATGCCCAACCCCCACCACCTCACCTGCCAAGGATGCCCAGGGAAGCCGGCCACTGGGTGGACTAGCTGGCGACTAACTGCTCAATGAAAAGGGAGAAAGGCCCTGCCTGAAAACAAACCCACAGACTTGAACTTTCTCAAAATGATCCCTGAGAGGGCCACTGAAAAGTCCCACTAAATTTCCCAACCTTTAAACTGGCCCTTGAAGCTGAATCTGGAGAAGTAAGCCCGCTGTGGATTGAGGCTCAGAGCAGGTGGTGGAGACTGTAATCATCACCACCTAAAAGGCTGCCACTCAGTACCTTCTCACCGTGCCTGTGGCTATAAAGGATGCTCCATCCTAGACATCCTGGTGCTGCCACTCACTGGGTGTGGAAACCTGGACAAGTCTCTCCACGGACCTCAGTTTCATCATTTGTAAATAGAGGTGTTGAATTTTAACACCTCTACTTCCCAAACCAGACTGCCCCTTGGCATGCCTTGGAGTTTGTTTTTTTTAATGATGTATCTCTACAACTCAACAATAAGGAAGACCAAAGAAGAATCGATGCATTTGAGTTATGGTGCTCGAGAAGAATACTGAAAGTATCTAGTGCTCGAGAAGAATATTGAAAGTATCATGAACTGCCAAGGGAACAAACAAATCTGGCTTAGAAGGAGTCCAGCTGCAATGCTCCTTGGAGGCAAGGGTGGTGAAACTGTGTCTCACATACTTTTGACACACTGCCAGGTAAGACCTGGGAAAGGACATTGTGCTTGGCAAAGTAACACCCAAAACCTAACTCACTGCCACCAAGCTGATGCCAACTCATAGTGACCCAATAGGGACGAACTGCCCCTGTGAGTTTCAGAGACTGCAACTCATTATGGGAATCAAAAACCTCAATTTTTCTCCCTCAGATCAGCTGGTAGTTTGAACTGCTAACCTTGCAGTTAGCAGCTCAGCATGTTACCATGACAACATCAGGGCTCCTGGTAAAGTCAAGGAGCAGGGAAAGGAGGAAGACCCTCGTCACGGTGGATGGGCACAGGTCAAAAGCTTGACACAGTTATGGCAGCAATGATCTCCAATATAACCACAAGGTGACACAAGATCAGTCAGCGTTGTGTTCTGTTGTATTTAGGGTCGCTATGAGTAGGGACTGACTGCAGAGCACCTAGCAGCAACAGCAGCAACAACAACGAAACAGCCAAGCTCACTGCTATCAAGTCAGTGACCCATTGGGACCCCCAGTGGGTTTCCAAGACTGTAATTGTTTACAGGAGTAGAAGAAAGCCCCGTCTTTCTCCCAAGGAGCTGCTGGTGGTTTTGAACTGCTGACCATATGACTCGCAGCCCAGCATGTAACCACTACACCACCAGGCCTCACAAGTCAACAATTACCAAATATCTAACTTTACGTGGGTCTACAATCAATGCTTATGGAAACAGCAATCAAGAAATCAAATAACATGTTGTATAGGGCAAATCTGCTGCACAAGACTTTTTCAATGTGATAATGAGCAAAGATGTCACTTTGAGAGAAGGTATTCCTGATCCAAGGTATTTTCAATGCATGTGAAAAGTCTGCAATGATTGACAAGAGAAGAATAGATCAGAGAAAAATTACGACATTGGTGAAGAACACTAAAATTAGCATGGTCTGCCAGAAGGAAAAAATCATCTGTCTTGGAGCCAGAATGCTCCTTAGAAACAAGGGCAGAAAGACTTCATCTCACATACATTGGGCATGTTATCAAGAGAGACTGGTTTCTGGAGAACATCATTCTGATGGAGGAGCAGCAAAAAAGACTTCATCTCACATACATTGGGCATGTTATCAAGAGAGACTGGTTTCTGGAGAACATCATTCTGATGGAGGAGCAGCAAAAAAGACTTCATCTCACATACATTGGGCATGTTATCAAGAGAGACTGGTTTCTGGAGAACATCATTCTGATGGAGGAGCAGCAAAAAAGACAACCCTGAACAAGATGGATTAACTCAATGACTGCAATGCTGAGTGTTACGATTGTGAAGAGCCGTGTTGTATTTCCTTCTGTTGTCTAACAATACAACTCAACAGGAGTTCCCAGGGAGCACAAACAGATAAGCACTTGGCTACAAACCAAAGGGTTGGTGGTTCAAATCCACCCACCTTTCTCGGAAGAAAAGGCCGGGTGATCAGCCTGCTGAGTGTGACTCAGCAGGACTGGTTTGTTTGTGGGTTTTGTTTGTCTTGCTGTAAGAAGGCTAGTATCAGGAAAACAGCAAGTGTTAGGGAGGATGTGAAAATATTGGAACCCTTCTCTACCGCTGATAAAACCAAATGAAAAACCAAATTCACAGCCATAGAGTCAATTGACTCATTTCACTCAAAACCCACTGCCATTGAATCTGTTGTGACTCATAAAGACGCTGCAGGACAGGGTAGAGCTGCCCCTGGGGGTTTCTGAGGCTGGAAACTCTTTATGGGAGAGCAACTGGTATCTTCAAACTGCTGACCTTGTGGTTAGCAGCCCAATGCCAATCCACAGGCCTCTCATTACAAAATGAAATAGCTGATGTGGAAAACAGTTTGGCATTCTTAAAGAAATTAGACCAATTACCATATGACCCAGCCATTCCTCTCCTAGGTAGATATTGAAAGGAATTACAAAGCAGGCTCTCAGACACTTGTACACCAATGTTGATTGCAGCATTATTCACAGTAGTCATAAGACAACCCAAGTGTTCATCCATTGAAAAATGGATAAGCAAAATGTGGCATAGCCATATAATAAAATATTATGCAGCCATCAAAAGAAAGGAAATTCTGATAAATGCTACAAAATGGATGAAGCTTAAAAACATGCTGACAAAAATGAAAGGACAAATACTGTATAATCCCATTTTGTTAGACCAGGTTGACTAGAGAGACAAATCCATATGTGTATAAGAAAGGGCTTTATATCAAAGAGCAATTGAACATTGAGAAAACATCCCAACCCAGTCCAGACCAAGTCCATAAGTCCGATATTAGCCCATATGTCCAATACTAGTCTTTAAATCTCTCTTCAGACTCACACAGCACATGGAAGGATTCCAAATACAGGAAGATCATAGTCTGGTGGTTGAAAGTCTTGTGGATCCAGAAGCAGTGGAAGCATCTCAGCATGGGCACCAGTCTCCACGAGGCTCCTCCAGCTCTCTAAGTGTGCCTCCTCAACAGGAAGATGAAGCAGAGAGTGTGGCCCACCTCCAGGGAAAAACAGAAAGTTCCCAGAATCTTCATGAGAAGGCCACACCCACAAGGAGTCATCTGTGGTAGTTACATAATCTGTTATCAATTTGAGACTTAAGAGTGAAGGAGTAGAGTCTAGCCTATCAACCAGGTCACAGCTTGATGGCTACATTTGGAGGCACCGCTATGGAAATAAATAGCTCGCTGGAGGCGGGACACAGGCACAGTCCCTGTGAGACATTACTGACAAGGAGCCTGATGGAGCTACACTGCTGCATCCAGAGCCCTGGAAGCTGCAGGAGCCACATGGAAACCCCTACCAGCGCTGAGATGCTTTTAATGCCACTGGATCCACAAAACTTTCCACCCACTGGCCTGTGACTGTCCTGTACTCAGCATCATTACATGTGTTGCATGAATCTGAAGAGGAATTTACAGATTGGTATTGGACATTTGGGCTAATATCAGACTTATGGACTTAATCTGGGCTGGACTGGAATGTTTTCTCAATATTCAATTGCTCTTATATATGAAGTTCTTTCTTAAACACACATGAGTGTCTCTGGATTTGTTTCTCTAGCCAACCCAGACCAACACAGCAGCATCAGGTTGTGACCTGATTGACAGGCTAGACTTCACCCTATTTAGACCTATTTATCAAGTTTTTACTAGACCTATTTATCAAGTTGACCCAAAATTTTGTAACTACCACACCACTTATGTATGAAATATCTAGACCAGACAAATGCATAGAGACAACCATTTATTAGTGGATGTCTGGGAAGAGGAGAGTTATGCCCAAAGAGCACTCTGTTTTTACTTAAAAGCAAACTAAGCCCCCTGCCAGCTAGCCAGCTCCAGCTCATGGTGACCCTACATGACAGAGTGGAACTGCTCCACGGGTCTCTGAGACTGTCACTCTTTACAGAAGTAGACAGCCTCGTCTTCCTCTTGAGGAGTGACTGGTGCATTTGAACCGCCAACCTCGTTGTCAGGAGCCCAACACCTAAACCCCAGCACTACCAGGGCTCAGGGGAATGGGAAACCTTTGAAAATGGATAATGGTGACAGATGCACACGATGAATGCAATTAATGTCACTTAGTGGCACACTTGAAAATGGTTAACATGGCAAATGTCTTGTTACAGATAGATAGTACGATATATATCATGGTAAGAAAAATGAATTCTATACCAGTATAACTCACCTCAAAGATTGCATTAGCTTGCAGAGTGGTAGGGCCATTCAGTCTGCTTTAAACAGTGTGTTTTCTAGAGTCCCTGGATGTGCAAAGGAGCAAGCACTTGACTGCTCATCAAAAGTGTACTGGTTCAAACTCACCCAAGGTACCATAGAAGAGCAGTCTGATGACCAGCTTCCAAAAGGCGACCTGATTCCTTGGACGTCCTAATGAGTGCCATGTTCCTCTGAGGCACGCAGGTGTCCTTGAGTCAGGAGCTGCTCTCGATGGCAACCAGTGTTTTTGTTTTGTTTTTCACTTGTTTGTATGTTTTGTTGATTTAAGGTGCAGACAGGGTTGGGAAACACCAGCTCTAGGATACGCCTCTCTAGGCAGTTGCTTTGGGGCAATAGGAATGAGAAGATGAAGGTTCAAGGTCGAGTACTACACTTGGCACTTACATGACTTGGGACAAATGATTTCACCTCCCAAAGGTGCATGCATGCTGTGAGAGTAGGGTTCATGCTGACTCACTGGTCCCTCCACAGGTGAGGGCAAACAGTGTGGCTGGAGCTCTCAGCACAGTACCTGGCTACAGATGCTGGGCCCCACCTGTGTGTCACAGTGCTGTGCTCAGCATTCTTTACAGCTGTGCTTAACAAAACTCAAAGATGGCTCCCATCCAGATGGTTCATATCCTTTGTGCTCAAGCAGTGAGCTCTTCCCGCTGTAGGAGCCCCCAGATCCCAGTCTGATGATCTTGTGCTCTGGGTCTCCTACCCCACAGGATCCAGGGACGAGCCCAACAGGGAAGAAGGCAGTTCAATGGACCAGGTGAGCTAAGTTTGCAGGAGCAGAATGATGCTTGGCAGGGAGAGAGACTAGAGAGGTGTTTACCAACGGAGGACAGAGGGCACGGGATAAGGTGTCAGCATGAGAGACTATTGTTTTATGACCCTTAACAGTTAGTAAAACCAGAGTTTGACACCTGAAAAAGATGGGCATCAAAGCTTGCCAGGGAAATATCTCTGAGATAGTCTGAGTTGGAATATACTCATGACCTTATTTAATTTTAGGTTATATAGAAAGGGAGTCCTGACGGAGCCAAACCAAAAGGTTGGCTGCTTGAACCCACCAGCTGTGCTGTGGGAGTAGAGTGCAGCAGTCTGCTTCCATGAAGATTTACAGTCATGGCAATCCCATGGGGCGGTACTCTGTCCTGTAGGGTGACCAAGAGTGAGGACTGTACCCGGTTGGGTTTGGGTTTATTCATTTGGAAAAACGAAGACACATGTGTACAAAATCTATTTAACTTTAAAAAAAACTAAAGGAATGTTCAGAGAAAAGACTGGAGGTAAAAATGAGATTTAAAAAGCTTTGTAGAAATCTGTCTAGCGTGGATGGCACCATTGAAATTGGCCCACCAATGGAATGGCTTCCAGCCTCATAGCAGGACACATGCCACCACAATCCCTCAAAAAAGACAGAGGTGCTAACGCAGGCATTAAGCTTACTGGGCACACAGAGACATAAATCTCTCTGTCCTTTCCCAGTAAAATACTACTAAAACAGGTATCTTCCGCTTGAATTCTGAAAACACGCCTGCGCACATGCGCACACGCACACAGCGCGCATGCCTTTCCCCTATTGCGTTTCATTTTGTTAGTTTTGGCTGGGTGCTCCATCTGCTGCGTTGAGTTGGCTCTGAACTTTGTTCTGTACCCCCTTCATCCATTCCAGTTCGAAGTCCAGAGTCCTGAGGCACGTACTCATAGTCTTGCTGGAAATATTGCATGTCCGTCCATCATTCACATCATTCTCCCACTTCCTATGCGTGCTCTAAACCCTCCCTGCTCGCTTGACCAGATTGGATTTAGGGTTGATTCATCCTCCTCGGCGTGTGTGCTCAGCTGCTAGGCACTTCACAAATTAGTAAATCCAGGACAAGTGCAATTCTTTAGGCAGGTGTAGCTCCTCTGGTTACTGCTTTTGCTGTTGTTGTTAGGTGCCCTCGGGTCAGTTCTGATTCAGAGTGACTGTATGCACAAGGGTCCATAGGAACAAAGCACTGTGTCATTCTACAGTTATTGTTACGTTTGAACCCTTGATAGAAACCACTGTCCCAATCTACCTGCTTGCTGCGAGGCTTCTTTCTTTTTGTTTCACAGACCCGCTCTTTTAACAAGCATGAGGTCCTTTTCCAAGGACTGGTTTTTCCTACTAACATTTCAAAGAATGTGAGATAAAGTCTCGCCATCAAATGCAGCATTCCAGCTGCATTTCTTCCAAGACAGATTCGCTTATTCTTCTGGCAGTCCGTGGTACTTTCAATAGTCTTTGCCAAAACCATAATCCTCGGGTCAATTCTTATTCAGAGATCCTTATTCATTGTCCAACTTTCACAAGCATAGAAGGAGGCTGAAAATACCATGGCGGGGTCAGGACCACCTTAGTCCTCGAAATGTCATCTGGGCTCCTTCATGCTTTAAAGAGGTCTTGTGCAGCAGATTTGCCCAACGCAATATATCATTTGATTTTTGACTGCTGCTTCCATAAGCATTGATGAATCGAAGCGAAATGAAAACTTTACCAATTTCAATCTTCTCTCTATTTACCATGATGCTATCTATTGGCCCAGTTATGAGGGCTTTGGTGTTCTTTACATTGAGGTGCAATTCAAACTGAAAGCTGTATTCTTTGATTTTCATCAGCAAATGTTCTCTGATTTCCTCAAGCAAGGTATTGTTATCTGCATAAAATAGGTTGTTAATAAATTGTCTTCCAATCCTAATACCACATTCTTCTTCATACAGTCAGGATTTTCAGATTATTTGTTGAGCATAGAGACTGAACACATATGGTGAAAGGACACAACCCTGGCACACAGCTTTCCTGATTTTAAATTATCATACAGTGTCCCCTGGTTCTACTCGAACGACTGCCTCCTGTTTTATGGACAGGTTCCACAAGACCTCAGTGAAGTGTCCTGGAACCCCATTCTTCTCAATGGTATCCACAGTTTTTATAAAACACAGTTGAATGCATTTGAATAGTCACTAAAACACAAGGAAACTTATTCCTGGTATGCTTTGCTTTTGCTTTCAGGGAAGATCCATCTGACACCAGCAATGATATATATATTCCTCATTCCACATCCTCTTTTGCATCAGTTTGAATTTCTGGAAGCTTTCTGTGATGTATCACTGTGGTCATTTAAAAATTATTTTGCACAAACCTTTAGTTGCTTATGATATTATTTGATAGTTTCCATATTCTGCTGGGTCACCTTTCTTTGGAATGGAGACTGATATGGGTCTTTTGCAGTTGATCAAGTATCTGTCTTCAAATCTCTTTGCAAAGACTAGCGAGTGGTTCCTAGTCTGAATCACACTGTTGAAATGCTTCAATCGGAATTCTGTCAGTTCCTGGAAACTTGCTTTCCAATGCTTTCAGTGTACCTTGAATGTCGTCCTTCAATACCTCCAATTCTCGGTCATGTGATTGAATTCGAAATGATTGAATCTCAACCAATTCTTTATGGGCACAGTGACTGCATATTCCTGCCATCTTCTTTTGATGCTTCCTGCACTGTTCAATATTTTGCCTATAGATCCCTCCAATATTTGCCTCAAGGTTTGATTGTTTCCATCTCTTTCAGTTTGGGATGCGCTGTGTTCTTCCTGGTTGTTTTTCTAAATGCAGGTCTTCACATGACGATACTCTTTTCTTCTTGAGATGCCTTTTGAGTTTTTCTGTTGTTCTTTTACTTCATCGCTTCTTCCATTTGCTTTATCTACTCTATGCCCAAGAGCAAGATTCAGAATTTCTTCTGGCATCCACATTGGTCGTCTCTTTCTTTCTTGTTTTCTTAAATGATCTTTTGCTTTCTCCATGTCTGATGTTCTTGATGTTATCCGATAGCCCAGCCAAGCTTCTGCCGTTAGTGTTTAATACATCATATCTGTTTTTGTTAGGATCTCTAAATTCAGATGGGATATAGTCAAGGTCCTGTATTGGCTCTCTTGGACTTGTGGATTTTCCAGTTATGCAAAGATGTCCCTTTCTTCCATTTCAACCTGAACTTATATAAAAGCAATTGATAGTCTACTCCACATTTGGTCCCTGGCCGCTGCTTCTTAGCTTCTCTGTCGTCTCTTCCCACAGATGTGATTGATGTGTATTCCATCTGGTGAGGTTCTCTTGTAAAGTCACCACTGATATTGCTGAAAATGTAATAGCAAAGAATAAGTCATTGGTCTTGCAAAATTTGACCATGAGCTTTCCAGATTTGTTTCGATATCCCAGGTCATATTTCCCAACTACTGACTCTCCCTGTTTCCAAATTTTACAGCCTAGCCAGCAATAATTATTAATACCTCTTGATTACATGTTTGATCTACTTCTGACTGAAGAAGTTGGTAGAATTCTTCAATATTTTCTTCACGAAGCTTTAGTGATTACTACATAAATTTGAAGAATTGTATTAACTGGACTCCCTTGTAAGCATATCGATAGACATAGAGCATTGTACTTCAAGTTACATCTTGAAATGCTCTTTTTGACAATAAATGTGACATCGTTCTCTTAGATTCTCATTTCCAGCATAGTAAACTATATGACTGTCCAACTCAAAATGGTCGATGCCAAACCATTTCAGCTCTTTAATGCTGAGGATAATGGATTTATTCATTCCATCTCATCTTTCATAACTTGAAATTTTCCTAGATTCATCCTTCATACATTGCACATTCCAATTATGAATGGCGATTTGAAGCTATTTTTTCTCAATTTGAGTTGTACCCCATCCACAAATGAAGGTCCTAAAAGCTTGCCTCCATCCATGTCATTAAGATTGACTCTATTTTGGGAGAGGCAGCTCTGCCCCAGTTGTATTTTGGGTGCCTTCCACCTGGGGGGAACACATATTCTCCCCCTGTATCTACCAATGTTTCACTGTGATCACACAGCTGTCGGTGGCTAATCCCTCAGAAGTAGACATTTTATCCCTTCTTCCTACTCTGTTCTTAGTCTGGAAGCTCAGCTGAAACCTGATTGCCATGGGTGAACCTAATGGTATCTGAAACACTGATGTCTTCCATCACAGCAACACGCAAGCCACCACAGTACAACAAACTGACAGACAAGTGGTGAAGCTTCTGTGGAAGCCTCTAAATTCTTCTTAAGCTCCTGCAGCAGATCTTACCTATACCATTCAATTGGCAACAGTTCTGTTATGCTTTGCAAACACTTTTAACTTCAAATTTACGTATTTACGACAAGTTAACTTTTAGTTATTCTGTGATTTATCCCTAAATCTGGATTGTAAATTTCTTTGGGCAAGCACAGCCTTTGACCAATTTCTTATCATTTCTAAAGGGCGCGTAACAGGATTTACACATAATAAGTACTGAATAAACACACCGATTCATTAGTTTGTCTTAGCACAAGGGGAATAGCAAATACAAAAGGATTTGGATACTACGATGGCAAAATTTAATCCCTTACCTTCCTCTCAGAATAGCAGCAAGAAAAGCACCCAGAAAAGAAAAACAACTACTCTTCCCATATTAATGATCTCATTATCTGACATTTCCCATTTACACCGATAATAAGAGACCTTGTATCAGGCTATTTTGTGCCTTAATGACACAAAGCTGGCCATGGTGAGGTGAGAGTATGCTGGCTGTGGTAGTTATGTTTATGTGTCAGTTTGGCTGGGTCAGGATTTGACATTTATATGATGATATGATTTGACAGTTACCTAATGATATAATCATCCTCTGTTTTGCAATGTGATGTGATCATCCTTCAGTTTCCCATCATGCTGAGTTTTACATAATGACTGGACCTTGGAGCCTAGCCATGTTGATGAGTGAGGTGTGAGTATAATTGGGTTGTAGGTTAGGGTCCTTAGGTTGACTATATGCTTCTTGGGGGCAAGAGCATTGTAGTCTGTTTTCTATAAACATGCTTGACACAGCATCTGATACATGGCTGGCTTCAATAAATGTTTTGGGACTTCACTGGAAGCGACCTGTGGACTATGGAAGGTCCTAGGCTTGGATAACAGACCTTGAGAATTGCGGACATGGAGCAGGAGGTAGAGACATCTGAATCAGAGCAGTTAGAATTTATCGATTACTCATTTGTGCCGTACATTACCAAGCTCTTGACAGTGTTCTCATTCAGTCTTCTCTACAGCCATGTAATAGGTGCTATTATCATCCTCATTTCATAAAGGAGGATATGGGGACTGGGGCGAGTAACTTATTCAAGGTCAGGCCCTAATGCATGGTGAAGTCAAGACTAGAACCAAATCAGCTCAACTCTAGAGCCTTACCACTTAAAAAGGGCATTTGAGCCAAAATACATTATTACAACTGAGAAGTGGTATGTAGGCACCGGATTGGGGTGATCTGAAAGGCGCTGCCCATGGTTATCCAAGGCTTCCAGCAGGTCCTGCGTGCCCAGCAGCTAATGGCTCCAATTGGCCCGAAAGCATGAAAGACAAAAGCAAACTGTGTGAAGGGCCTATTCCCCAAGGTTGATTTGTCGAGGCTCAGGGTTCCAGGAAGAGGCCAGAGGGGAGCCCCAGTGTGAGCCAGTTGCTGCGGTTCCAGCACTAAGTTGGGAGTGGAAGTGAAAGGTGAGGAGGACATAGTGTAGGGAACTAAGCCAACAGCCAGGTCTTGGGCAATTTCAGTCCCCAAACTCCAAGCCAAGGACAGTGCCTAAAATAACTTGCCAGGAGAGTTTAAACTGCTCATTTTGCAACACCTAGCCCAACACTGATCCATAGGTTGATTTAACTAATATTGGTTGGATCCTTATGTGTCAGTGTCAGGAAAGGGGACAATGTGAGAGCTGTCTGAAACAGTGCAGGATCCAGTGCCAACCTGAGTAGGAGCCAGAAAGGCAGCTCACCTTCACAGAAAGGAGAGGTCAGGGTGTACTGGCATAGGCAGTGGGGCTTCTCAGAGTCCATGTATCTGAGCTGGATCTGAAGGAAGGTTGGGAGATGGATAAGAAAGAGCACAGTGTTTCAGGGAGGAAAAAGAGTGAGGCACAGGTCAGGCAGCAGAAGGGAGCGTAAAGTGCTCCTTCGTCTGTGATAGACCATCTGTGGAGTGCAGGGTGCCATTGTGGAAGAGGGAGCGACAATGCTAAATGCACAGGGGAGGCTCAGACCATGGAACACCTGGATTTCAAGAATATTAAACCCAGCAAAGTCGACATGCAGAATCCTGGGTGCATCATGTAGGCAACCATCTCGTTTTTGACCATGCAATGCACGGTTAAAAAGTCAAAAGCTAGTCATTTTAATTTGGTAATAATGCTTCTGATGACTTAGAGGAGGAGAAGACTAAATGCAAAAAACCAAAATTGTACCCTTTCTCTACCCATTAAAAGCTGAACGTTTCTTGTGATGTACATGGAACGTCTGATTGCATAGAGGCATAATAGATACAGTCGCTCCCCAAGCTAATGTCACACACACCTGGGAGAGACATTCGCTGATTTCATAGTTAGGTATCGAGTCGGGCAGTGGCTAAGGGCCTGGGTACTAACCAGAACGTGATGGTTTGAATGCACCAGCTGTTTATAGGAGAAAGATGTGGCCACCTGCTTCTATTACAGCCGGGTAAACCCTATGGCACAGTGCTACTCTGCCCTACAGAGCTTCTAGGAAACAAAACCACAATGCCTGCATGTTGAGCCTCATACTGGGCCATGGGAACACAATAAAGACCGAAACAATGGCCCATCCCGCATGGAGCTTAGCTTCCAATGCATGTAGGAGACAGGATAAGAACAAATCAAAAAGAAAAGAATAAACCAACTCTTGCGTTCGTGTGAAGTTGGGTAATGGCTGCTATGAAGAGCAATGGCGCCAGTGACAGAGTAAAGAGTAGCAGGGTGGAGTGATCAGAGGATCTCTCCAGGGAGAAGGCACCTGAGTCAAAGGTGAAGGGGGTGAGGATGAAGCCAGGCAGCTGTCTGTGAGGAGAGCATTCCAAGCGGAGGCAACAGCAAGTGCAATGGGTCTGAGGTAGAAGGTGCGGGGAAGTGTTTTTGAAAATACGAAAAGAACATGTGCCTTGATTGCGCTTTCTAAAGCTACCTGAAGAATGAATTCTATCAGGATATAGCTGTTGGGGTTCTAACTGGAAATAAATGGTACACCCAAAAGACATGATTAACAAATGATGAAACTGGCCCTTCACAAAGATATGGGCAGGTTAAAAAAATACTGACATCAAGTCAATGTCAACTGATAGCAACCCTATAGAACAGGGTAGAACCAAAACTCGAGCTGTTTGGGGGAGTAGAAAGCCCTGTCTTTCTCTTGAGGAGCAGCTGGTGGTTTTGAACTTCTGACCTTTAGGAACACAGCCCAACAGGTAACCACTACAAGGCTCTTGTGGGCAGGTGAGGGGGTGGAAATATATACAAGACTAACAAGAAAGGATCGAGAGGCGGTTGTGCAAACAGAACAAGGGAACACTGCATGATTTAAAATAAGGAAAGGTGTGCATCTGCTCACCATACATATTCAGTCTGAGCAAATAATCAGAGAAGCTAGATGATATGAAGAAGAATTCAGCAGCAGGATTGGAGGAAGCAATATTAACAACCAGCAGTATGCTGATGACACCCACCTTGCTTGCTGAAAATGAGGAAGGCCTGAAACACCTGCTGATGAATACCAAGCCTTCAGTGTGGATCACAAGTCAATGTACAGAAAATCAAAATCCTTACAACTGGACCAGTATGTATTTCCATGATCGATGGAGAAGAGGTTGAGGTCGGCAAGGATTTCTTCTTGCGTGGATTAACAGTCAGTGCTCACAAAAGCAGCAGTTAAGAGATCAAACAACATGTTGCTTCAGGTAAATCTGCTGCACAAGATTTCTTTGACGTGTTGAAAGGCAAGAATGCTTTGAGGACTGATGTGCTCCCACCCCAAGCCATGGTGTTTTCAATCAACTCATATGCATGTGAAAACTGAACATCGAATACAGAAGACCAGGGAGTAGATGCATTTAAATTACAATGTAATGCTATGATGCGACGTAAATAACTCTTTAGCTCCCTCTTAGCCTTCAGGAGATCGTTTTTGACCTCTTATTTCTCCACCACCCTCCCTTAAATAATTTTCACGTGTGGTGGCTTAAATCTCTGAATTCAGAGCCTGTGGATACTGAGGGCTGACTGTATCTACAACATTTTATGATCTTGCATATGAAAGAGGCTTTAGTTGAGCAAGAATTGAAAAATCAAAACTCTACATGGTTTGGGTGCATGTGGTGAGTTGTCAAGAGAAGGAAAGGGGGCCATGTGACTGTGTCAACTCTAGAGCACAAAGCCATAAGAGAATATGTGGGAATAACCGGAGTGGATAAAAAGAGGGCTGGTTGGCTGGGAAAGAAGAGAACACACTTAGAAAAACTCTACAAATGAAACCAAAAAGAACTGAGATTTGAATGACGAGGTCAAAAATCCAGAAAGCAGATCAGACTGGGGAACCTCACATTCTCACTTCCCCCAAATGTCTGAGATTCCAAAGCTACTGTGGGAAGCCCTGAGGTATAGCTGTGAAGAAGGTGTGGCGAGGGAGGGCTTCGGCTCTGGCTATGCCCTACTAGGGACTAGAGAATGAAATGGGTGCTGGGGCTGGATCAGAGATGGTGAGACTGAGAGAGCCTGATGGGTAGGGCCATGTCTAGCAACTACAGTGACCCCCTCCTTCTGGTCTCCTGGAATCCCAGAGTTGGCTAGGCAACAAGCAGCTGCTAATAAAATAATTATAATAGTAATAATGAGTATAGTTGAGGTTCACGGACAACTAGTCACCCCAAAGACTGTCTCGTCAACCCCAAAGGCACGGTTGGCCGTTAGGACTGCTCTAGTTTTCTTCTGTGGATAATGCTTGGAAAGTGAAATAAACCTATTTTAGACTACTTCCAGCTTCTTGACAAGTCGGAGTTATATGTTGGGATGGATTCGGGGCTAAGCTCATTCTGGTTGGCCTGGATCAATATGGGTTCTTAGAATTGTGAGTCCACATCTCAGAAAATGCCTCGGCACAATCTACAGCACAATCTGACCTTCCTAACTCTAACCTGTGTGACCCGAGTGATGTAACACAATAGTTTCCTTCTCTAAAGTGACATCAGCACAGTTTTTAAAAAGGGAAAGGAAAAAAAAACAAAACTTCATTTCCTGAGACCTCCTGAAACCCCTACCCTGGAAGCTGGCTTCTCTGCCCCTTCCCGATCAGAGGGACTGTGCTCAGAAATGCTAGGGAACAATTTGCACTGGATTCTTCAGCCCTCTATTCATCCCCTCTCCTCAGACCATCTCCTCCCACTCCATCCTCAGACGCAGCTACCATCTTCAGCCGGGAACACCAAATCCACCAGGGGCCTCGGGCCATGTCACTTGCTCTTCCCTCTGCCTAACCGTGGCCAGCAAGTTAGTGGGATCTCAGGGCCCCTGTCACATTTTCAAAGAGAAGAACTAACCTGAGGGGGGTGATGTGGTCTGACACAGCAACTCACAGGAAAGAGGAACCCAAGATGAACTGTGGCTCCCTGACGTCAGAAGACAGGTGATCTGCATCTTTTACATTTCAGAAGAAATGCTTACTGGTGAGCCAACTTGGGAATTTGGGGTTCAGAGCTAGAATGACTCACCTTTGGAGGGGAAAACGGATGAATAGTCTAGTAGAAAGGGCCATGTGTGATGCTCTTCCAGAAGTAACTTTGTTCAGAACACACATTTGTTTGGAAAACCTGGCTTGTTCAGAAACCCCATCTACAGTCATGGATTCTGACTCACAGATTTATTTAGTACACCTTGAGAAAGGTTACAAATCCTCTTTTCCCCCCCCAGTTATTAGGGACTGCTCCAAAATATCAAGGACGATTCAAAAGAAATGTCAAAATTGCTATTAAGTTCTGTTTTGGCCTGTGTCATGGATTACATTGTGTCCCCTCCAAATTGTGTGTCCACTTGGCTCAATCTGTTTGGATGGCTGACAGCACCTCCCTCATTTTTTCCTTCACCTCTTCTACGTCGTCAAATCACTGTTCTTTCATGTCCCTCTTCATTCATTTCATTCACAGAAACAAAAAGAAGTCGCACAGAGTGAGGTCAGGTGAGCAAGGTGCATGGGTCAAGAGAGGCATGCTGCCATGCGGCTGCATCGTGAGCAGGTGCATTGTCGTGGTGGCAGAACCAGCCCCCCATCTGCCACAAATCAGGCCTTTTTTGTTGCACACTGTTACTCAATCTTTTCAGAACCTCTAAATGGAAAGCTTGATTAACAGTCTGTCCTGGTAGAATGAACTCCAAATGCACTACGAGTTGACATTTCTATCCGTCTGGAAGTTGACAGACGTCCAGAACAAGGTTTGTCATCAATTGACATTTCTCCTTTTTTGAAACTAGAAAACCACTCATACACTCGAGTTTCCCGATAGCACTGTCCTCTAAGCTGTGTTCAACATAACAGTGTCTGTGGCCATCTTTCCTGAGCAGGAAACAAAATTTCATAGACATGTGTTGTTCTCTTAAATCAGCCATCACAAAAAACGAGGGTGAGTGAAACTGCTTTCACGAAAAAATTCACCGGGCCCAGAGAGGACCTTCCCAGGCAACCCCACTGTGGGCGCACGAACTCAGAGCGAGTAGCTGGATGCTCACCTTGCAGGAAAATGTCATACGACAAAAGCTCCTCTGCCCAGTGGAACTCTTTCCCTGTTTTTGGTGGGGAGTGGTGGGGGTGGTTTTCCCTCTATCATGCCAGAACAATGAACAAGTCTGCTGAGAAACTCTTTGGAAGTGAGAATGGTGAGACTTCATCCCAGGTACACTGGACATGTTATCAAGGCAGACCAATCCCTGGAGAAGAATATCATGCTTTGTAGAGGCTCGGCAAAAATGAGGAAGACCTGAGTCAGGTGGACTGAAATGACAGTTGCAACGATGCCCTCAAACCTAGCCATGTCTGTGCAGATCATGGAGTCCCTGTATATCAGAGTCAGCTTGACTGCAGCCAACAACAGCAACCAATAACCAAGGCAAAGGAAAGTCGTCTTTGTGGCTTTTGTAACTGAATGCTCTGGGAAATTTCCCAAGACACCCAAGGAAAGATGACTAGTAACATTTCAAAAGACTGAAATATTTGAGCCTGGAAACTTCCCCCTGTCTCTCCCCACCCCTGAGCTCAGTCGGACTGACTGACTGACCCCGGCTGTTGCAAGATTGCAGCATTGACCTTTGCCGGTTTGATTTCCCACTCCTCTCCCTCCCTCCTCAAAGCCCTTTGGCCTCCTTGCCTCCCCTTGTCCCCTACTTTGCTAACGCTGGCCTATCTATAACCAGAGCTAAATCAGAAACCCCTGGAGGTGATTCTGTCCGAATCCTACAAAACTGCATGCTCCCAAGAAAACTCTCTCCACTCTGGACTTCGCCATCCATCGCCCTAGGTCTCCCTAAACGTCTTCCATGATAACATGAAGCTGGCAGAACAGCATAGCATCTCCAGATTCAGAGAAGTGGCAAATAACTATGGAGAACATGAAATATTTGACCTTCTAGACAAGCAGACAAACTTGACCCCTCCACCCCATCCACCTTCCCCAACCCTCCAACTTCTTAAGCAACCTGGATTGTAAGAGGGCGACACAGACACGATGGCTGTATACCTACGTATACATATTGTACATATACAAAGACCTGCAGGCATAGAGACTATATCACACCCCCATTCAGACTCCCACGCTGCGCATAAAAGGAAAGGACACCCTCAATGAACAGTGACCCATCAAGTGACCCTAGCAATCCAAGCACCTCTTCAGGCAGGAAGCGAATAATACAAGCTCCCGTTGCATGATGTAACTCCTGGAAGACCTGTTCTATTCTGGTCCTTAGCCAGGGCCACCTCCCCTTCTGGCTTCTATCCCTGCCCGTCCCCACGCTCGTAGAAACGTTCCGAACAAAAATATAAGGTCTTTCGGTGAGGTGGAACCCCCAGATTCTCTTACTGGGGGTCCTTCTCGGGACCCCTGTGCACCCAGGGAAGCCACGGAGAAAAACTCTTCAGAATGCAGGCAGATGCCTCCTTGGGCATCAAGTCCAGCGCTCCCCCAGCGCCCGCTGGCCGGTGGACCTCCACCGAGGGTGGCCTCGCGACAACCCCCCTAGAAGCCCCTCCTCCCCCGCCCCCCTGTCCACGCGGCGTGCACGCCCCTGACCTCCTCGCTCTGCGCCCCTCCCCCGCCGTGCACGCCTCCCTTTTTTGGCTCGCCCGGCGGCGGGCTGGCCCCGGAGCCAAGGAGGCGTGTGTCTCGGAGAGGAAATATAAGCGGCCTCGGGCGCAGACCAGGCGTCAGCCGCCGCGTCTCCGCCTGGACGGGCTGCGGCTGCCGGGAGCAGAGAGCACGCGGGCCGGGCCGAACCCGGACCGAACGGACGGACGCCCTGACCGCCGCCTCCAGCGCGCGCCGCACCGCCCAGGTGAGCCCCGCCGGGTCCCGGGGCCGGGGGCCTGTCCGGGCTCGGCTCCCCTCTGCCCGGAGAGTGGAGGCAGGGGTGCTGGGTGGCGCTTCATGCCCCCGGCCCTGTTCCGCTTCCCCTGCAGGTCCCGCCCGCCCCAGAGCAGCCATGGAAACGGTGCAGGAGCTGATTCCTCTGGCCAAGGAGATGCTGGCGCACAAGTCCAAGGGGAAGCTGGTGAAACTGTACGTGCTGGGCAGCGTGCTGGCCTTCTTCGGCGTGGTGCTCGGCCTCGTGGAGACCGTGTGCGGCCCCCTGACGGCCGCCAGCCGCCCGCGGGAAGAAGAGGCCGCCGTGGCCTCGCTGCAGGCCGCCCGGGACCGGCAGGCCCTCCAGACCCAGACCCGGGCCGGGCAGGACGAGGGCAAGCAGCCCGCGGCTTTGCAGGGCAGCCGGGGCCTCTCCCACCGGCAGCACGCCTCCTAGGCACGGTGGGAGCCCACGGAGGGAGCGAGGCGAGCCAGAGGAACCGCGGTCCAGCCTTGCGCTGTTTGGGCTTCCTTCGGACCAGCCGCGGCCAGCCGGGACTGATGCCACCAGAAGGAGGTCCAGATTGAGTTTGCTGCTGTGCAGCAGTGCCCAGGACTACCCCCTCCAGAACCCTGTGACTGAGATACCTGAGCGCATCCACAGTTTTCACTGGGGAACAAGAAGGGGAATGCTTTTTATATTGTTGTTGTTGTTGTTATGATTATTATGATGATGACCACCGTTTTGCATTTTGAAAGCATTAAACAAAAAAAAAGTTTTCTTCTATAGCTCAGCATCAATTAATTCCTGAGGCGGGGGATGGTCGTACTGGCGTCAAAAGTTTTGTACGGCAGCACCGAGCAGTTTCTGGAGAGCCAGACACTCCCTTACTCCTAAAGCCTCTGTTGAGGACCAGTTCCCACTTCATGCCGGTATGAGAGGAGCCCACGGGGTCGATCGAGCATTGTAAGATCAGGAGGTAATCCACACCCTGGAATATGGAGAGAAGTACTGGCTCATGCTCAGACAGAAAAGCTATTTGCTCCCTCACACCTGTCTACCAGATGCTCCCACCCTTTTCTTAACTGTATTTTAGCACATGTACACACACACACATCAGGGAGGGGGTAAGAAAGCAAACTACCAAACACGAACACCTTATTGGACAACACCTGGCTTTGACTTCAAATCCTGTTATGAAGGAGAAAAGACTATCATAGACCTGAATTCTCCTCATCGAAGGAAAGAGCTTGCTCTGGAATGAATAACTAATTTAGTGAGTCTAGGTCTCAGTGAGCAGCCTGGGTGGCAGAGTGGGTTAAGCAGTGGGCTACTGAGCCCAAAGTCAACAGTTCAAATCCATCAGCCACTCCACAGGAGAAAGACGGGGCTTTCCACCCCCATAATCAATGACAATCTCAAAAACCCACAAGGGCAATTCTCCCCTGTCCCAAGGGTTTACTACGAACCGGTATCCACTTGATAGCAGTAAGTTTCAAGTGTGAACCCGCTGGCAGCTCCCCAGGAGATAAATGAGGCAGCTTGTTTCCTTAAGGATTTAATAGCCTCAAAACCCTATCAAACATTTCTTCTCTGTCCTATAGCATCACTGGAATTCAGAATCAACTAGACTCCAGTGGATTTGGTTTGGGGGTAGGGCTCAGTAAGGGTTATCCTAAGCCATTACTCTTCACGGGGCAGTTGCGGGCAGAGCTGGATGCCACCTTCCTCTTGTTTTTCATGCTACCTATCATAACTAGGAATGGACACTGGACTATGCATTTTCCCCACACTTACCATGCCTGACACCATTGTGCCTTATCAGACCTTCTCCACAATATCACACATACACGTGCACACACAACCATTTCTGCCCCCTCAAGTCCTACCCAGTGCTCTTGACCCTGATCAAGCTCTCCTTACAGTCGATCATCATTGCCCCAAACAAAAGTGCCATTAGAAAGGAGGAAGATTGCTGAAGGAAAGAGATATATCTAGAGTTTTGAAGGAAGTGGAAAATGACAATGGCACCACTGTGTCCCCAGATTCCAAAATGGGGAACTTGGCTATAAGTTAAGGAACAGCCCCACTTCGAGCACCGAACTTTTTTCCTAGGAATCCAGCCCATCTTTTTCTCCCAGTTGGTCTTCCGGACAAACTTTCCTATTTAATGATTACTCCTCCACCTCATAGTGGTCACCTTTGTCCCTGTCTCCACTGCCCCCGCCCCTCCTCCGACACCTGGCACATTAACCCCAAGCTGATGCATGGCCACACAGATCTTCCTTCACCGCCTTTCATCCTGTGCTCCCCCTTCAAAGGTCATCGGAGACTAAACCCTAGTGCCGGGTTTCCAGTGTTTCTGTGGATCTGCTTCTATCCCAGCACTCTTACCTGACTTCTCCTAGTGCCCAATAGGGGTCCCAGGACCCTCCTATACCTCCTGCTTTTGCGGCCTTTTGCACCTTTTTTCACACCACCCTTCCCACCTGGCATGTCCTCCCCCCCAAGAGCCCCACATCCTCTGAAACCATATCCTTCAAGTTCTCCAAGATTTTGAATTTTCCATCTGTTTTCAGACTATCAGATCATGTGCTTTTATTTTTTATCCAGAAGTTCTGAACCTCACCCCATGCTTATACATGTTTAAACTAGGTAACTATCAAATCTGAGCTTATGAAATCTATATCTTTGCTGATCTCTCTCTCTCCTTTTTTTGTTTGAAACGAGCTGTGTGTTACAGAAGAATTGAATTTTGGTTGCAGTTTTACTTTTTCCCCTTTTATGACCACTCAGATGAGTGTTTAGGTTTGACAGGTAAGGAATCTTGTATTAGGCTGTGTTGACTAGAGAAACAAATCCAGTGACACATATGTGTAAGCAAGAGCTTTAAATCAAGAAGTAATTGTATATCAGGAAAACATCCCAGCCCAATCCAGCTCAAGCCCATAAGTCCAATGATAGTCCATAAATCAGATACTAATCCATAAGTCCCTCTTCAGACTCATGCAGTCACATGCAATGAGGCAGCTGCAGGAAGGTCACAGGCTGGTGGGTGCAGACTTGTGTAGATCCAATGGCGATGGCCACATCACAGGACTCACCTGGTCTCAGCATGGCTCTTCAACAGGAAGGCGAAGGCGGAGAGAGAGCGAGGTTCCCAGGACCCTCTTTATGAGAAGGTCACACCCACAAGGAGGTACCATCAGTCTGTGACCTGATTGACAGGCTAGACTCCACCCCTACACTTGTATATATCAAGTTGACATGAAATCATGTAATCACCACAGATTTAGAGAGTTTTTAAGGCGGTGATCCTTCTCTCTTTTAAAAACAATAATCTTTCTCCTTTTATTTGTGAAATATAACACATACAAAGAAAAAATACTCTGTATAGTTACATAGTCCATCTCATCAAAGCATGACAGTATAGAAGTAACACACTCTTCTTCTCTTCTCCTCCTCCTCCCCCACTTTCTTGTTTTTATCTTCTCCTTCACCTCCTCCTTCTTCTAACTTTTTCCACCTACTCTCCCTCCGCTTCCTCTCGTGATCCTCTTGTTTTCATGAATTCCTATAGGTTATTCAGTCTGGGTCTCATATTGTATCACTCGATAATGGGCTGTAATGAAATGTTTCGAAGTTGATTCATAGGGGCTGCTCACATCTCTCATAATTGAATCTTCTTGTGGTCAAGGGCAATGTCTCCCTCTTCAGTTTTTCATAGAAAATTTCAAGTCCTAGGCAAAAGATAGGTGCATAATAAATGTTTGATTGCTTAATTTATGAAGTGGGCACCAAGGCTCTCAACCAAGTATCAGAGCAATTTTTTTTTCCCTCCAGGGCACATTTGAAAATGTCTAGAGACACTTCTGGTGTCTAGTACTATAGTGTCTAGTGGGTAGAGATTAGGAATGAAGCCCCCTAGCTCACAAAAGGAATTACTCAATCCAAAAGGTCAACAGAGCTAAGATTGAGAATCCTTGGGTTAGAGAAAAGTATAGAGGAAACGGTTTACTTAATCGTTTCATGATCAAGGTTTTGGGGAAGTCTTGCAATATGGACCCATCTGATTATAATCAAGCAGGATAAATGCCTCTTTCAATTTAAAGACAAAAATTGTCTTTGGTCCAATCCTTTTGGATAATCTTTCATTTTATTAGCAACCCAGGGAAAGTGACAGAGGATATATTTATCAATTCTGTTGGTGACACAAAGCAGAGTGAGGATTCAGAATGACTCAACAGGTGGTTGTAACCAAGCTCTAAAACTAACTAAATGAAACAAAAAAAGAAGATGCAGTACAAAACATAGGTCTAAAAAATCTACAGCATGACCACAGAACCAGAGAAGTCTACTCTAGCAGCTCTCATTGCCACTGAGTCGATTTAACCACATAGTGACCCTAAAGGACAGGGTAAAACTGCCCTGTAGATTTCTGAGACTGTGGCTCTACAGAAGTAGACAGGCTCCCCTTTCCCTTGCAGCCAACATGTAACCCACAACGCCACCACCAATCATGTAAAACAGATGTAGGGATTTTCACTGATTATAACATAAGCCAACAGGGGTTTGGGACCGGACTGCTAAAACAGCCTAATGCCTCATTAATAGAAGCAGAATGCTCATAGGAGGAGATGATTTCATCGTACTCTGCAATTCATCAAGTGGGAAAGCATAAACATTAAACTAGATTACCTGGATTTGCTGAGGTTCACATTTCTATTAAACTCTCTGCCCAAGGTCCCTCATCTGTAAAATGACACTTGCTTCATGGAATAATTTTGCAGACTAAATGAAGTATTATACATAAAGTGACTAGAGCAGTGCCTGGTATACAGGAAATTTTCAGTCAATCTACCACTATTAATATCACAGCACACATTATCCAGCACCCATATGTATTTCAAATACCGGCAATGTCACCCTGGTGGACAGTTTCATCAGAGCTTCCAGACTACAACTGTCTGGGAAGAAAGATCTGTCTGTGTACTTCCAAAACTTAGTCAATAAAAACTATGTATCAGAGCCAAAGACCGTCCAATTCACTTGCTTTGGACACATCAAAATCAATCGCTGGAGGAGGACAGTATGAACCATCTGCCCAATACAGTATACACTGAAAAGGAGATGCCTAAATTTGGAGGTGGTTAGTCTGAGGTCCTATACAACTATAAGAAGACAGGACTCTAAGGCAACCACAAAACAATGAGCAAATCCCCCACTCCAGCCGCTTCTCTAGAACACCCCACTTCTCCGTGCTTCCAATGTTCTATTTCTGAACACTCTGACAAGCATTTCCCTTTCTCCTCAGTAGCTCTTAAATATAATGATTTATTTTTTAAAATAAACTAGTTCCTAATGATATGCACCTAACTAACAATAGAATTACTATTCAAATTTATGCACCAACCGCCAAAGCTAGTGATGAATATCTTGAATAATTCTACCAAGGTCTTCGGTCTGAAATCAATCAAATATGCACTCAGGATGAATTGATAATTATTGAAGACTGGAATGCAAATATTGGAAATAGCAAAGCAAGAATAGTACTTGTATAATATAGTCTTGGTGATATAAAGCTGGAGATGGCATGATAGAGTTTTGCAAGACTAATGACTTGTTCATAGCAAATCCCCTTTTTTTAATAATGAAAAAGGTGACTACACATGTGAACTTCTCCAGATGGAGCACAACCCATTATCACCATCAAGGCTCCTGGTGACCATTAACCAGGGATGAAATTAGTCTTGCCCTGGGGCAGAGTACATTGGAAAGTGGATTATCTCTACCACTCTCCAGCCAGTCAAGGGAAAGGCCAACTCTCTCAAGGGCTTGCATGGGTGTATCCTTGATGGAGAGTTTGGTACTATGAGTCTCATCATCATGAGTCAGGTCTTATCAGCCGTGTCTTGACTGCCTTGGTCAGAGGCCCTAGACCAATTGTCTAAGCTCCTCTATCTAAAATAATGTATTGTTCCTACTAGTGGCACAATTTTTGCTTCTGTAGTCCCATGTGTAACTATGAAGTATTGATCTGCTGCCAATCACAGTGTTGTGACAGTCTCCTTTGTCCTATCTTGTCCTTTTCAAAACTCTGTATCTCAATAAACTCTTGAATACCATTATGACTTCATGCTAATGTTTTCCTCATCTGGGTAATATGTCTTTGTCTTTATCCAGTTTAAGACTTAATAAATGTTCTCCTTAAATTGTATGTAAGATTTGGGGTCTCTTTTGTCCCTTGTGGTAGTTACATAATTTCGTGTCAACTGGAGGATATTAAGAGTGAAGGGATGAAGTCTAGCTTGTCAATCAGGTCACAGCCTGGTACCTCCTTTTGGGCATGGCCTTCTAATGGGGATTCTGGGAACTTCCTCTCTGGAGACAGAAAGCACTCTCTCTCTGCTTCACATTCCTGTTGACAAGCCACAAAGAGTCAGCTGATGGCAGCGAGAGCCCTGGAGATGGTTCCAACACCATTGGATCCACAAGACTTTTCACCCACCAGCCTGTGATCTTCCTGCATTTGGTATCATTGCATGTGCTGCTGCTGCATGTGTATAAAGAGGAATTTATGGACTAGTATCAGACATATAGGCTAATATTGGACTTATGGCCTTGATGTGGACTAGGCTAGGATGTTTTCTCAATATACAATTGTTCTTTAATATAAAGCTCTTTCTTATACATATATGCGTATCGATGAATTTGTTTCTCTAGTCAACCCAGACTAACAAATACCCTAAAACATTGCCCAGCTGCTTTTAAGCAAGATGTTTAATTTGTAATTTGTAATGTAAATTAAACAACCCAGCTGTTTAATAGCTGTGTATTTGCTTTTAATCCCTTGGTCTTCCTATTGTTTGTTTCTATTTTTATAACACTATGATCTGGAAAGATGCTGTGAATGAGCTCATAAAATTAGGTGCTTGGTATCTGGATAGGCTCTCCCAAAGATGTAGGCCAGGCACCTTCCCCCTCCCCACCCCCCACCCCCTTTCTGTTTACTGCTTATTCTGAGCTGACTTTCAAATGAATACCCCACAAAGCCTTCAAGGACCATCCTTCCTACCTTATTCCTGTCACAGCATGCTCTCAGGAAAAGAATTCATTTAGGCTGGCCTTCAAAATATTAATAGAAAAAGCTGTGAAATGACTCGTTTTTTATGACCAGCAAAATAATGTTTGAGAGGTCTTGCTTTGCCTTGTCCCTGTAAAGCCTGATTTTGTAAATGTCAACCAATCAGCATTTTTTTGCAACTTCCTAGGCCCCTCTGTATTTAAGCTTTGTGAAAATTCATTTTCCCTGTAGTACTTTGTGGACTTACAAGGTACTACCCAATCCTAGATGATTTTGTTCCTTCAACAGATTCTTTAATTTTTAACAGAACTCAAGTTTGCTCTTTAAAAATGTTTTATAGTATGTTATTTTCCAAAAAATGTTTTATAGTATTTCATGCTTATAAATGTATTGAGTCTGGCTTCATGGACTAACATATGGAATATATCATTAAATTTTTATGATGTTCCCCTTTTTTGTTTGGATGAAAGCTTTATTAATTTTTGAGGTTACTATAATTTATTAATTTCTTCCCAACATCCTGTAATATCTTGAAATATACTTGACTTCTCCATTTGGAGGTTTGTAACTGCATTTATTCTCTCTCTTTGGTTTATTTCTCTTTACAAATTGATATTGCTCATTTCCTACTTTTAGTATTTAAGTTTGTTTTACCTTGGATCCTCCTTTCTGGGTAGACTTTTAGTTATCATGTATGTTAATCTCAGGTTATTAGCTGCCAGTGGTGGTTCTGTGTCCAAAGAATTCCCTATTGTTTTTGTTTGTTTTGTTTTTGTTTTTAAAAATTCCTTTAATTTCTGCTTATCTTGAAATTTCCTGCTGCTGCTGTCATATTTCAGGGACAGTTCTTTTGCATATGGAATTCACAGATGGCTTTTTTCCCCCCGTTTAGGTTCTCTTGATGGCATGGCTTCTGCCATGACATCTGAGTTTAGTCTTTTTGAAAAAGCAATTCCTTTTTGTGAGTTGGGTGATGGTTTACAAAGCAGAGCAGCTTTCCATTCAACAGTTCATATGCACTTTATTCCTTGATTCTACCTACCCCTTTGATCCATAGCAGTGAGTTTGGTCTTGGAATTGATCTCAACTGGTTTGTTATTCTAAGGGGTGCATATCTCCCTAGTGCTATTGTTCCCCATATAAATCTGTTTATTGTTTGACTGAAAATTGAGCCACATGGGTGAAAGTATTTCCAGACCTGAAGGGTGACAAAGGGCCATAGTCATGAGGGGTTCATTACGTGGTTTGTTTTAGGATGAGCTCAGTTCCACATTTTTCCAATACGCTACCCAGGACCTTCTAATGTGGGCATTTTCCAGGCACCTTCTAATTCCAGTTTCAGAATCATGGCGACTGATGTTCCTGTGGTTCATTTAAAGCCTTGAACTCATTGTTTCCATGTTTCTTCTCTCCTTGTCCCTCCACATAGTAACCAATACTTCCACCTTAGATAGCCGCTCACCAGTTTTTAAGACCTTAGTCACTGCTCACTACAGTAGGATGCAGGAATGTTTTAGTCACCTATACTATTTCAATTGACCTTGATGTCCTCCTAGACCATGGCCTGAGCCCCCAGGAACAGGGACTCATTCCTGTAAAGTGATGGGTTGTGGCCAAAAAAAAATTGATAACTTTTCCCTTTGTATGCGCCACCATAATTACGGATACATTTTTCAGAAGAGATATATGGTTGTTGGTGTCATTGAGTTGTTTACATAGGTTTACATAGGTTCACAAAACCCTGATCAATTAGTTGTATACCATCCTCACAATCATTGTTATATTTGAGTCCATTGTTGCAGCCACTGTGTCAATCCATCTCCCTAAGGGGCTCCCTCTTTTTGCTCACCCTCTGCTTTACCAAAGACAGATCTCTCCTGATCACATCCAAAGTATGTAAGACAAAGTCTCACCGTCCTTGCTACTAAGGAACATACTGGCTGTACTTTTTACAGAAGAGATTTGTTCATTCTTCTGGTAGTCCATGGTACGTTCAATAGCTTTCACCAACACTACAATTCAAATGCATCAAGTCTTCCGTATGTATTGTCCAGCTTTCACATGCATAGGAGGTGATTGAATGTGTCATGGCTTGGATCCTTAGTCTCAAAATACATCTATTCTCTTTGACATTTATGGAGATTAACTCAATGCACTATGTCCTTTGATTTCTTTCTTTCTTTTTTTAAATATCATTTCATTGGAGGTTCGTTCAGCTCTTATCACAATTCATACATACATCCATTGTGTCAAGCACATTTGTACATTTGTTGCCATCATCATTCTCAAACTATTTTTTTTCTACTTGAGCCCTTGGGATCAGCTCCTCATTCCTTCCCCCCTTCCTCCCCCACACTCCCTCCCTCCCTCATGAACCCTTGAAAATTTATAAATTGTTATTATTTTTTCATACCTTACACTGACCGATGACTCCCTTCACCCACTTTTCTGTTTTCCATGCCCAAGTGAGTGTGTTATATGTAGATCATTGTTATTGGTTCCCCCTCTCTCCCCCACCTTCCCCTTACCCTCCTGGTATCACCACTCTCATTATTGGTCCTGAGGGGTTTATCTATCCTGGATTCCCTGTGTTTCCAGCTCTTATCTTTACCCATGTACAGGCTCTGGTCTAGCAAGATTTGTAAAGTAGAATTGGGATCATCAGAGTGTGCGGGGGGAGGGGAAGAATCATTAAAGAACTAGAGGAAAGTTGTATGTTTCATCAGTGCTATACTGCACCCTGACTGGCTCATCTCTTCCTTGTGACTTCTGTAAGGAGATGTCCATATGTCTACAAATGGGCTATGGGTCTCCAATCCACACTCCCCCTCATTCACATTGATATGATATTTTGTTCTGGGTCTTTGATGCCTGATACCTGATCCTATGGACACTTTGTGATCACACATGCTGGTGTGCTTCTTCCATGTGGGCTTTGTTGCTTCTCAGCTAGATGCCACTTGTTTATCTTCAAGCCTTTAAGACCCCAGATGTTATATCTTTTGATAGCTGGGCACCATCAGCTTTCTTCACCACATTTGCTTATGCATCAATGTTGTCTTCGATGATCGTGGCAGGAAGGTGAGTGTCACAGAATGCCAGGTTATTAGAACAAAGTGTTCTTACACTGATGGAGGACTTGAGTAGAGGCCTAATGAATGTCTGCTACCTTAATACTTATCAAATAAATATATGTACGTAAATCTATTTCCCTATTGCTATATATAAATATGTTTACATATGTACATGCCTGTATTTAGACATGCTTGCCCACCATCCCCCGAGGACAATATTCCTGCTCAGAGAAGCCAGTGCACAGAGCAGACCATAGGGCCAGCCCCACTACAAGACATGATGTTCCTCTGGGAGAAGGGGAGGTAGGCGAAATGAATGGGGTGTTAACAGGGACAAGGGAAAAACAAGTGATCCAAAATCGATGGCAAAAAGGTTGTAGGAGGCCTGGTAGGGCTTGATCAAGGACAATGTAACCAAGAGGAATGACTGAAACCCAAATGAAGGCTGAACATGATAGTGGGACAAGAGGAAAGTAAATGGACACAGAGAAAAGCACTAGGAGGCAAAGGGCATTTATAGAGGTCTAAATATAGGTGTACATATGTAAATATATTTATTTATGACGATGGGGAAATAGATCTATGTACATATATTTATAGGTTTAGTATTAAGGTAGCAGATGGACATTGGGCTTCTACTCAAGTACTCCCTCAATGAAAGAACACTTTGTTCTATTAAACTGGCATTGCATGATGCTCACCTTCCCGACACAATCGCTGAAGACAAAGCGGGTGCGTAAGCAAATGTGGTAAAGAAAGCTAATGGTGCCCGGTTATCAGAAGATATAGCATCTGGGGTCTTAAAGGCTTAAAGATAAACAAGCAGTCATCTAGCTCAGAAGCAACAAAGCCCACATGGAAGAAATACACCAGCCTGTGTGATCAAGAAGTGTCCATAGGATGAGGTATCAGGCATCAAAGAACAAAAAATCATATCATTGTGAATGAGGGGGAATGTGGAGTGGGAACCCAAAGCCCAACTGTAGGCAACTGGACATCCCCATACAAAAGGGTCATGGGGAGGACATGAGCCAGTCAGGGTGCAGTGTAGCAACAATGAAACATACAACTTTCCTCTAGTTCTTTAACGTTTCTTCCCCACTCCCCCACCCCCACTATCATGATCCCAATTCTACCTTACAAATCCAGCTAGACCAGAAGATTTAGACTGGTACAGATAAGAGCTGGAAACACAGGGAATCCAGGACAGATAAACCCCTCAGGACCAATAATGAGAGTAGTGATACCAGGAGGGGAAGCGGAAGGTAGGGGAGAAAGGGGAAGCTGATCACAATGATCTACATATAACCCCCTCCCTAGGGGATGGACAACAGAAAAGTGGGTGAAAGGAGACATTGGTCAGTGTAAGACATGAAAAAATAATAATAATTTATAATTTATCAAGGGCAAGGGAGGAAGGGAGGGAGGGGGGAAAATGAGGAGCTGATACCAAGGGCTCAAGTAGTAAGAAAATGTTTTGAGAATGATGACGGCAACAAATGTACAAATGTGCTTGACACAATGGATGGATTGTGATAAGAGCTGTATGAGCCCCGAATAAAATTATTTAAGTAAATAAAAATAAAAGAAATTCCAATACAAATGGTGGGGGGGGAGACACAATGCCCCTCACTGATCCATAACACTATGAGGGACAACACTGGAGACACAGTGCGGGAATTGTGCCTGATCTGACCCCACCACACCAGAGGAAACACTAAGGGTGTGCAACACAGCAGCAAGGTTAACAAAACAATGGTGTCCCGAGGGAATACCAAAAATATACTTTGGGGTCATGCCGTGGCACCCCATTAGACTCAACCAGAAAACACTCCTAAAGGTCAACAAACAGACCTGGAACTATCTATGGGCTTCCCCCCAACCCCCGTTGTTTTCGTTGTTGTTGTTTTGTTTTGTTCTGTTTTGTTGCTTTGTTTTGCTCTGTCTTGTTTTTGTGCTTATCATTGTCTCTGCATGTCTATCTAGATAAGATAAGGGGGATAAACAATTCATAGGAGAAAACAGTGGGACCAGCAGTTCCAGAGGGGGAGGCGGGGGAAGGAAGGGGGTGTCAACCAACCCAGGGACAAGGGAACAACAACCCAGGTACAAGGGAACATCTAAAATCGATGGCAATGAGGTATAGGTTTTCTGGTGGGGCTTGAACAAGGGCAATGTAGCCAAGAGAAATTACTGAAACCCAAATGAAGGCCAAACATGATAGTGGGGCAAGAGGAAAGTAAAAGGAAATAGAGAAAAGAACTTGGCGGCAAAGGACATTTATAGAGGTCTAAATACAGGCATGGCCTTTGATTTCTTAACTGCTGCTTTTGTGAAGATTGACTGGCTACAAGGAAAATGAAATAACTGACAACTTCAATCTTTTCTCTGTTGATTACCATTGATGTAGTCTATTGCCCCAGTTGTGAAGATTTTCTTTTTCTTTACATTGAGTCACAGTCTATATTAAAGGCAGCCCTCTTCATTAGCAAGTATTTCAAATCCACTTTCAGCTAGGAAGGTGGTGTCATCTGCATATTGCAGGTTGTTGGTAAACCTTCTTCCAATCCTGAAGCTACATTCTTCTTCATCTAAGCCAGTTTCCCAGATTATTCACTCAGCATACAGTTGCCTAAGTATCATGAAATGATATGTATAACCTTGGCACACATCTTTCCTGATTTTAAAGCATGCAATATCCCCCATTTCTGATCAAACTGCTTCTTGGTTTATGTCTAGGTTTTGATTGTGCCTGAGCACGATTAAGTGTTCTGGAATACAGGCCTACTGAAAATTCACCCATTCTGTTTGTCTCCTCAAGAGCTGCTGTCGTTAGGTTTCTTCTCCTAGTGGGTATTCACTACTTCTAAGCCGTTTCCTCTGCAGTTCAAGGTTCCTGGGTTATCAGCCCTGTTTCGTTTGATCTTTTTGTGTCTTTGCCGTACAGGATCTGGGCAGTGTGTCTGCCTAATCTGCTATCTTGCTGGCAGTCCTTGATACATTTTTTAAATATATATTTTTGAAATGATCTTGTATAGCACTAAAGACTCCAAGTACACCTCAATGTTACTTTTCTCTCTCTTTTTAGCCACTGAGGTCAATATTTGCAGGACCCCTGGTGGTGTTGTGGCTACACATTGGGCTGTGATCTGCATGGCTGACTGTTCAAAACCACCAGCAGGGTGGCTATGAGTCAGCAGTGACTCGATGGCTGTGAGTTTGGTTTCTGTTTTCACCAATATTTAGATCTGAGGGGTCAGGAGTCATGGGGGTGGCAGTGTGTGTGTGTGTGTGTGTGTGTGTGTGTGTGTGTGTGTGTGTGTAAGACTACGAGCCTTCACTCTTGTTTTTTTAATTAATTAGAATTTTTAAAGAAGCATATTCTAAATAGCTGCATAGCACATCTCAACAAATGAAATCAGTAATCACATCCCGTAAAACATCCCATCAATGTGGTTCTTTCGACCAATACCATCACGACCCTTCCTCTCTCCCTCTCAAATTTCCCATATCTCTTCTCATCCTGTCCCCCCCACCACCACCACAGCACCGCCCCCCCCCCCACTTCCTGGCCTCCTCTTAGTCTTCAAAATTTTGGTGTGAACACCACTTTTCTTTTTCTTTATAAAATAATGTCATTAAGTATTTATCTTTACAAGATTAACTAACTTTGCAAAGCATAATTTTCTCTAGTTTTGCCCCTGCCTTATGGTGTTTAAGAGAGTTGCCATTCTTTTTTATTGATGCATAATATTCCATTGTATGAATGTACCAGAGTTTATTTCTGAATCTCTCTTTAACTGGAGATTTTAGTTGCTTCCATGTTTCTGCTATTATGGAAATTTCTGCAATAAACATAGGTGTGCCTATGTCTGTTCCGGTTGTATTCTTGGTTTCTTTAGGGTTTATGCTCCATAGAGAAATTGCTGGATGATAAGGTAGTTGTATTTTCATTTGTTTAAGAAAGCACAATACTGATTTGTGTAGTGGCTGTATAATGCTATAGTCCCAGGAATGTAAGAGCATTCCAATCTCTCCACAGCCTCTTCAGTATTTAGCATTTTCTGTTTTAATGAATTTTGATAAAATTGTTGGTGTGAGATGGTAGCTCATTGTTCTTTTAATTTGTGTTTTTCTTATTGCTAATGAACACAACCACATCTTCATATGGTCCTTGGCTGCCTAGATGTCATGTTTGGTAAACTGTCTATTCATACCTTGTGCCCATTTTTGATTGGGTTATTTGTAATTTTCTTCTTAAGATGTTGTTTTCTATAGATTTTGAAGATTAGCCCTTTATCTGATGTATCATTTTCAAATATTTTTACCTAATCTGTGAAATCTCTTTAAATTTTTTTAATCAAGTCTTTTGGTATACATAAATGTAATACTTTTAGATGATCCCAGTTCTTTATTTTGTCTTTTATAGTGGGACTATTATTCAATATGGTAGTATGTTTATGCCTTGTAGTAGAGCTCTTAGGTTTCTCCCTATTTTTTCATTGATGGTCTTTAGGACCAAGTGGTTTACATTTAGTTCTTTGATTCAACTTTGTGGGAAACAAACACTGAGGGAAATATGACTAGGACTATATTCCCTAACATAAGAGAGGGAATCTGGACCGCTAATATTCCATGATAGGAAAGTTGGTAAGTTAAAGATAAAGTCCAAGTACAATATCCTGCTTTAAATATCTTCTCACAGATTCTCCCCAAACAGCTATGCTGCCTTAAAGTGAGCACATAGTTGATTCTATCTCCCTGCAGAAGCAGACATTCTTGTTATCTCCTCCCATCGCAACACCCAGGCCCCAGTCATACCTTCTCACAATGCAGGTATTAGGTTTCCTCACCTGTGAGCTCAGGGACTTTACCACTCACCTTGTGACATATGTAACTACTGAATATGCATGTCTTGTGGCTACCTATAAATAGTCTAAGATAGTAAAGACGTGCCTCCTTTCTCCCACTCTCTCTTCTCTCACCTCCATGTGGACCACCAAGAGGGGCTGAGGTGAGCATGCTACCAAGAAATGTGTCTGACGCCTTTATTTTATTCTCTCTCCTATCTTCTTTATGTATTATCACCATACAATTGCACCCATGGACCCCTCGGTTGTGAGAGGCTGGTTTACTCGGACACATCTTGAAGTCCTGTTTTATGGTGTGAGGCATGGGTGCTGTACCATTCTTTTGCAAGTGAAGTTATAGGTTCTCCAGCACCATGTATTGGAAAGGCTGTCTCTTCCCCACTTAATGTGTTTCAGTCCTTTATCACAACTTAGGTATCTATAAGTACTTGCTGTATTTCTGGGTTCTCAATTATAATCCATTGATCTTCATCTCTATCATTGTAACAGTACCAGGCTGTTTGGTTACCATGACTATAATAGATTTTAAAGTCTGGGAATGAACACCTGCCTAATTTGTTTTTATTTTTAAATAGTATTTTTTTTAATCTTGGTTTTCTTTATTTCTAACTAAGTTGACTAGTTTTCCCATTTCTTTGAAGAATTTGATGGGCTTTAGATTGGGATTGCATTGAATTTGTAAAGTGCCTTTTGGTTGTATTGCTAGTTTCATTATGTTTAGTCTACCTCTCCACAAGCATGGTAGCTTGTTCCATTGTGTAAGCTTCTTTGGGTTTCATTATGTGTTGTAGTATTCCTTATATAAGTATTTTGCTTCTCTGGTAAGATTTATTCCTAAGTATTTTATCTTTTGTGTAGTTACTGTGTCATTGTTCTTTTAATATCTTTTTTGGTATCATCATCTTTAATATACAAGAATCTAACTGATTTCTGTATGTGATCTTATAGCCTGCTATACTGCCAATTTTTTCAATTCATTCCAGCAAATTTTTAATGGAATCTTTGGGGTTTTCTAAATATAAGATTATAAAATCTGCAAATAAAAAAAAATTTGTTTCTTCTGTATCTATGTGGATGCCTTTAATATCTTTTTGATATGTTATATATAGCTCTAGCTAAAATTTCCAAAACCAAAACCCAAAACCACAATGCCATCAAGTCAATGTTGACCCATATTTTTAAAATTTTAATAAAGCATTTGATTGGGGGTTCTCACAACTCTTAAAGCAATCCATACATCAATTTTACCAAGCACATTTGTACATATGTTGCCATCATCATTTCCAAAACATTTTCTTTCTTCTTGAGCCCTGGGTATCAGCTCCTCTTTCCCCCCATCCCTCCCCTCCCCCCCCTCACTCCCCCAATGAACCCTTTATAATTTATAAATTATTTTTATTTTCATATTTTACACCATCCACTCTTTCCCTTCACCCAGGTTTCTGTTGTTCACCCCCTGGTGGGGGGAGGAGGGTAGTATGTTGATCGTTGCAATAGGTTCTCCTTGTTTCCTCCTTCTCCCCCCACCTTCTATCTACCCTCATGGTATCACTACTCTTATTATTGTTGCTGAGGGGTTTATCTGTCCTGGATCCTGTGTGTTGAGAACTCTTATCTGTCCCAGTGTACAAGCTCTGGTTTAGCCAGGTTTATAAGATAGGACTGATAGTGTGGGGGAGGACGCATTAAAGAACCAGAGGAAAGTTGTGTGTTTCATTGGTGCTGTACTGCACCGTGGAGGGCTGGTCCCTTTCTTATGACCTTCCTGTGAATGGGGACTCATACTGACTCCCTTTGACTTTGTGAGATTGTAACTATTTACAGGAATAGAAAGTCAAGTTTTCTCCTGTGGAGTTACTTTTGGGGGTTTCCAATGGCTAACTGTGTGGATTGCAGCCCAACATGTAACATTTATACCACTAAGGCTCCTAGGACTATATTAAATAAAAGTGGTGATTATTTAAGGGAGAACATTTTCAATCCAACTCCATAAAGTTAGATGCTCATCATTGGTTTAAATCATACAGCCCTTATTATGTTAAGGAATTTATATTTTAGACCCATTTTATTGAGTGCTCTCATCAAGAGTGGATGTTGATATTTTATCAAAAATCCCCTTTTCTGAGGGGATTGGGCTGAGGAATTGTAACCGGTCCTGCTCACTATTTAGCAGAGAGATTATCTTTTCTTTTTTTTTTCCAATCATTTTACTAGGGGCTCATACAACTCTTATCACAATTCATATATACATCAATTGTGTGAAGCACATTTGT
>NW_022111324.1:56037241-56038325 GCF_000313985.2 Echinops telfairi
TGTATGTGTTAGTCTGGGTACTTTAAAGAAACAAATCCACAGAAACTCATGTATAAGAGAGAGTTTTATATAAAGGTTAAGCACGCATCAAGAAAACATCCCAACTCAGTGCTGCCCAAGCCCATAAATCCAACATTAACCCATTAACCATATGTCCAACACCAATCCACAAAGTCCTCCTCCATCTTACAAAACAGACATAACGATGCTAACTGCTGGAGGGAAGCATCTCAGCACTGGCAGGGGTCTCCACACAACTTCTCTAGCATGCAGGGCTGCATCGGGGTAGGTCCATGTGGCTTCTCTTTGTGTATGTCTTGTAGGAAGTGAGCCTTGCCAGCTGAATCAGGGAACTGGTTAAGGCAGCTGCACACTGATCCAACCGTCAGAAAGCAAGAGACCCAAGAACTAGAAAGGCGAAGCTCACCAAGCCATTTATCCCTCTGCCCTTCAATTGACCCCACATGTGTTTATTGGCCAGGTTGGCACAATAAACTAACTCAGTGTATTTGACTATACATGTAAATACAAGGAAGTGGATGGACTTTGAGCCTCTGCTAAAACTTCACCTAAGTACAAGAACGGTTTGTTCCAATAATGGACCACCTCCCTTTCACGATCACTGGAAACAAAATGGGTGCATAAGTAAATGTGGTGAAAAAGCTGATGGTGCCTGGCTATTAAAAAATATAGCATCTAAGGTCTTAAAGGCTTGTAGTCAAATAAGCAGCCATCAAGCAGGAAAGCAACAAAGCCCACATGGAAGAAGCACTGTGTGATCATGAGGTGTCGATAGGACTAGGTATCAGAAGTTCCAAAACAAGCAATCCCATTGATGTGAAAGAGTGTGGACAAAGTAGAGACCCAAAACCCACCTGCAAGACAATCAGACAGTCCCTCAAAGAGAGGCCCCGCAGAGGGTGTGAGGAATTCAAGGTGCAGTATGGCACTGATGAAATGCATAACTATCCTCTATTTCTTTAAGATTTCCTCGCCTTACTATTAAGACTTATGTTTCACCTCATTAATACTGTGAGACCTATGTACATTCATCTGTATAATTAAGATTGTTCAATGCAGGAAT
>NW_022111324.1:56038577-56082581 GCF_000313985.2 Echinops telfairi
TCATTATTACAATTCCCCGGGGAGAAGGGGAGCTGATATCAAAGAGTTCAAGAAGAAAGAAAATGTTTTGAAACTGGTTGTAGTAGCAATTGTACCAGTATGCTTGATCTATTTGAATTATGGAATGTTATGACATCTATAAAAGCTCCCAATAAAATTGTGAATAAAAAATTTAGAAAGCCTTTTCTGCATAAATTGATATAATCATATTCTTCTTTATTTATGTGGTAAATTACATTGATTGTTTTTCTAATATTAAACTATTCTTCAACACTTGGTATGAATTCCAGCTGATCATGACATTATTATTATTTAATGCTTTGTTGAATTGGCTATGGTTTTATTGAAAATCTTGGCGTCTTTATTCATTAGAAATAACTCAAAAACTCACTGCCACTGAGTTGATGCCAACTCATAGCAACCCTACAGGACAGAATAAAATTGCCCCTGTGGGTTTTCCGAGACTGTAACACAGAACAGCTGGTGATCCTGAACTGCTGATCTTCATAGCCCAGTGCATAAACACTATGCCACCAGGGATTTTTTTCATTAGCGATGTTGGTCTGTGTGTTAGGCTGGATTGACTAGAGAAAAATTGAGTGACAGTCATATAAGTATAAAAAACAGCTTTATATCAAGGAGTAATTTGATATCAAGAAACATCCCAGTCCAGTCCAAATCAAGTCCGTAGGTCCAATACTAATTCATAACCCCCTCTTCTGCCTCGTGTAGTTACATGCAATGATGGAGAACAGCAGGACGATCATAGGCCACTGGGTGCATAGTCTTGTGGATACAATGGCGATGGAAGCATAGCAAGGCTCTGGCAGGTCAAAGCCACATGGCTTGCCAACAGGAAGGTGAAGCAGAGAGAGAGAAGTTCCCAGAATCCTCCTCATGTGAGAAGACCACACCCACCAGGAGGTACCTAACCACAAGTAGGTCTGTGACCTACTTGGCAGGTTAGACTGTCCATATCTTCTTATGGGTACCATGTTGGGGGAAAAAAATCCTCACTATCACAGTCTGTAATTTTTAATTCTGGTGATGTCTTTGACTGGTTTAGATTTCAAAGTTATAGTTGCTTCATAAAATGTGTTTGATAGAATCTTGTCCATTTGTATATTGTAAAATAGTTCATGTAGAATTGACATTAAATCTTCTCTAAATATTTGATAGAATTCCCCAGTGAAACTATCTGGTCCCAAACTTATTGATGTTGGAAGTTTTTCTTAATGACTTGATCTATTTCTACTCATGTTATAGTCTTGAGGTTTTATACATCAGCCTGTGGTAATTTAGGCAAATAATACATTTTCTAGTAATGTATCCATTTCTTCTATATTTTCAAATTTGTTGGAATATAATTTTTCATAATACTGTGTGATTTCTTTTTAAGATCTCATTTGGGTTCGTTATGATGTCATCTATTTCTTTTCTTGTTCTTTTCCTTTGTTGGGTTTGTCAGTGGTTTATCAATTCTGTCAATGTTTTCAAAGTACCAACTTCTTGTCTAATTGATTTTTTTCTATAGCTTTAAAATTATATGAATATTCTATTTCTGCCCTATGTTAGTCTGGGTGGACTAGAGAAACAAATTCATTGACACTCATATGTGTACAAGAAAGAGCTTTATTTATAAGAGCAATTGAATATTGAGAAAATATCCTAGTCCAAACTAGATCAAATCCTTAAGTCCAAAATTAGTCCATATGTCTGATACCAAGCTATAAATTCCTCTTCATTCCCACAAAACACATGCAATGATGCCGAATGCAGGAAGATCACAGGCTAGTGGGTGGAAAGTCTTGTGGATCCAGTGGTGGTGTAAGCATCTCAGTGCTGGCAGGGGTCTCCCTATAGCTCCTTCATCTCCAGGGCTCTAGAGTGGATTCTTGTGTCATCTCAACAGGAGTGTCTTGCAGGGAATGTGTGTGTGTGTGTGTGTCTCACTTCCAATGAACTGTTGATGTTCTTAGCACCTTCAATTGAGGTCATCAAGCTGTGACCTGACTGACAGGCTAACCTCTACCCCTTCACTCTTAAGTCTCAAGTTGACAATAGATTATGTAACTACCACATGCTCTAGTACTTATTATTTCTTTTCTTCTAGTAGCTGAGGATCTTTCTGATCTTTTCCCCATCCGTTATAGTTGCTGTGTTAGGTGTTTTTAAATTTTTTCTGTTTTTTGATATGTGCAGCTTTGCTACAAACTGCCCCCTGAATACTGTTTTTGCAGTGTCCCAAAGATTTTGGTACATTTCACTTTTGTTCTCACTTGTTTCAAGGAATATTTGATTGTATTATTTCTTCAATTACACAGTGGTTTTTAAGTATTGGTCAAAAGTGATGGATTGGACTCTCCTAGTATTATCATATTATAGCCTATTTGTCTCTTCATTTCTCTAAAAATTTGATTAATGTATCTTGATGTCTTTCATTTGGTGCATATAGATTAATTATGGTAATGGCCTCTTTTTCAATTAAACCTTTCATAATTATGTAATGACCTTGTTCTTTTCTCAATATGTCATTTACTTTGATGTCTATTTTTTTTGAGATTGATATTGCTACTCCAGCTTTCTTTTGACTACTGTTAGCTTGATTTTTTCCCCATCCTTTGATTTTGTCTTTCTAAGGTACATTTCTTGTAAGCATCATGTTTTCTTGTAGATTCTGTTAGTCTTTGTCTCTTAACTAATGAATTCAATCCATTTACATTCAGTGTTGTTGTTGTTAAATATGATTTATTGGTATCATTTTGTTATATTTTTTATGGTGTTACTGTTTTCAATTTTCATCATCGTTTTTTGTGTTGTCTTCTTTTTATTTGTTTGGTTGTCTTGTCAATACTTTTTTTTATTTTTTTGTTATTGTCTTAATACTTGACTTGCTTAAATGATTTTCTTTTTTTTATGTATTGAGGTTTTAATTTTTCTTTTTGAAAGTTGTTTGTTTTTGTGGGTTTCTTTCCAAATTCAAAACAGTGTTGTTTTTTGCAAATGGTTGGATTTTTTTTCTGTTTCACTATCTATTCTGTTCCCTCTGGGGTTTTTGTTTGTTTGTTTTTTTGTTTTATCTTCATTGCAGAATGTTATCTGTGGTTCTTTGTTTTGATTCTTTAGTTCTGGTTCAATTTGAGAATTGTTTTCTCCAATTGTTTTTTTGGATATTCTCTTTTCTGATAATCTTAGGTTGTTGTTTTTCTTATAGACTCTCTGTCCACAGAATTCCTTTCAATATTTTTTTGTAAAGGTGGTCATGTTTTTGTAAATTCCTTTAGCTTTTCCTTATCTGCAAATGATTTTATTCCTTCCTCGTGCTTGAAGAATAATTTGCTGTTTATAGAATTCTTGATTAGCAGGTTTTTTTCTTACATATTTTTGAATATACAATCCCATGACCTTCTTGCCTGAACAGTAGAAAAATCTGAACTTAGCCTGATTAGTTGGTGTTTGTGTGTTATTGCTCTTTTTGGCCGTGCTGTTCTCAGGATTGTCTTTTTCTTTAATACTGGAAAGTTTGATTATAATGTGCTCTAGTGACCGCCTTTTTCAGATGAACTCTGTTTGAAGTTCTCTGGACTTCCTCAATAGTTATTGTATGTTCTGTCCTAATTTAAGGGACATTTTCCCTTAACACTTAATTATTGATAAATGTTTTTACCATTAAACTGCTTATTTTCCTGATGCTCATGTTTGCTTTTATCTATATGAGAAAGTCTCATGTTATATGTTTTTGTTTTATGCTAATAAATGTATAAGAAAGTTTGCACAGGAATAGGATAGTGATATAGGCCCAGTAAGCCTCTAGTTCAATCCAACCTTGTCCTAAAGGATATCAGTTGGTTGTGCATTGAACTAGCTACCAGTGGGGGAGGGGAGGAGGCAATTGGTTATTCCTCACAAAACTTTCATAAGAGTACTTTCTGTCTTCTCAGTTTGTGAAAGATGGCTCTTCATCTAAATTCCAGGTCAAGGATTTTCAGGTCATTGATTCTTGGCCCTTTTCATAACTTTTTCTTGGAAAGGAAATCTGAAACACCATTCATAGGCTTAGTATTAAGTAAGTGGCCTCTTTTGCCTTTCTTGAATTCTTTTCTATCAAGTGGTAACCTCCTCTGGAAGCATTCTTGCACCATAACCCTAACACTTACACATGTTTTGATAAAGGGAAATAAATTTAAGTTAGAATAACAATGGCCTGCATGCAAGATTTTTGACAGATCAACAATCAAGTACACTTAGGATAAGGCCCCCCCCCCAAAAAAAAAATCAGAGACAAACCCTAAAGAATTAACAGTATTTTCTTTAATCAGTATGCTGAGTCTTCAAGACAAAATTCTAACACCAGGATAGTCTTACTCAAAGATACTGATACTTTGTGGTATCCATCTTCTTTTAATTTTGATTCTCTGCCCCCTGAGTATTACCTGACCTTTGACATAAGTCACCTTCTTCAGAACTTTTGCAGGGAGATATTAATGGCATTGGAAAGTTGCTACACTGAAATCCACCTTGGAGACATTGAATGACAACCGTGGTATGGAACCGAAGTATCAATAGGTAGTTTTGTGGCCTCACAATCTCTATTCGGATTACAGGACCCTATTAGATACTTACTGTTCTGAACTACAAATCTGAAGCAAGAGCATCATTTAATCGTTAGTACCAAATACGTCAGTTAATTATTAGTCTCTCGTCCGGAAGTAAAATATTTAAAATCAGAGGAGGATGTTGCACTTTAAAGAACTCGCCTGTGTAAAGTGAGGGGAATAAAGCCTGCGTGAAGCAGTGAAAATGGGTACTAGAGTACAGAAGGCAGAGGAAGCCTTCCTTTGAAAATAAGTTTGACAATGATCCAAAATTAGAAGCTAAATATACATGAAAATAGACTTCAAGAAACTGTCAAGCAAGATTCTAGGGTAGACCCAATAGCTAGCATAAAGGAAGTTTGGTTTTGGTTGTTTGTTTTAATGTTTAATGGAGTCAATGGAGTCTGAGTTATAAGGCTTAATGGGTGGGTGGGGGGAGCTAATTGATCTAGGACACTTACAATTCAGAAAATATTCAGAATGTGGCTAGATATATTCATGGTGACATAGAAAGCAAGTAAGTTTGAAATCAATACAATCTAATATAATTAGATTTTTTTGAAGAGACTTAAAGATATTGCCAGCAGGGGATCATTGAAAGGATCAACAACCCATACTGACCAGCAAATAAAAAGATAACTCTGTAAAAAAAATCTCCCTAATTATGCTGCTCCATGGGGAGACATTACACCTAACCATTCCGTTTCCTTCCTCTAAACTTGTGAGTCAAAATCTCACGAATAGCACTGTGAAACCACATGAATGGTGCTCTCCATGAAAAGCAGAGACATCTACTTTGGCTTATTACTGTATCCCAGCTCCTAACTCCAATACCGGCACAAAGTAGGTGATCATGAAAGATAAAGAATAAAGGAGATTCTGTTTCTTGGCATGCAGTCATCCATGTCTTAGCAAGAAGAAGATTGCAAGCTTTTGAATTGGGATGTGGTGCTCCATCCTTAGCTGGTGTGAATCTGGATGGGATTATTGTGCCTACCTCTGGACCCCTACCCCATATGAATGCCTTGGCAGATGCCTGCCTTCCCTTCATGCTCCACTACACCCCTCTGCGGATATCATTGCCACAGTGGTGTATAAGTCATGTGGGTAATTTCCTAAGGAGTCTGCTGTTGGATAAATGCCATGGACAAACAGGCCTCATGGAAGTCATGGGATGCTAGAGGAACTCCTGGTGGGGAGAGACAATCTAGCCAAACCCAGCTCTGGTTTCAGTATCTTCCTCTGAGGAAAAGTCAGGAAACCAAGAAGGAATGCCTGCCAAGGGTAGGAGAGGGGCTCTCTCAGCCTGGCGTGCCTCTCTATGTTGAGAGTGAAATAGTAATGGATAAGCCTCCAGGGCAAACAGAGCCACTTGGAGGATTCATGATTCCTGGTGTCTAGGGCTGGCTCACTCTGTGTCCTTCTGAACCCCTCAACAGGCCCTGCCTGGTTGCTGGCTACAAGTTCGGTCCTAGAGTAATGACCTTCTTCTTGGCCTGGGTTTCACCTTCTTGTGTCAGGTGGCAGACCAGCTGGTTCCAGTCCCAAATCAGGTCCTCTGACTCCTCCCAGAAGCCAACCAACTTCTAAGGCGGAAACCCTGCCTCTCCTCGAAGAGTAGGAAACCACAAGGGAAGAAAGAGGTGAAACAGCAGGAAAGGGAGAGCAGGAGGAAGAGAGAGACGCAAAGAGAAGAAGAAGGGAAATAAAAATAAGTAGAGAAATTGGTTGAGACCTCAAGGTAAGACTCTTTAAAATCACATTATAAAATGGCATCACTACTTTTATCAGGGCCTAGGACTTAGCAGGTCTCCCCAAATTGCTGTTGAAATAATGAATCTGTTGGAACGAACTGATTTCAATGCCAAAACAGATTTCAATGCCAAGTGCTGGTCATAAAACAAAATGAAATGCCTGCTGAGTTTTCAGATGTGCAGGAGAGAAGAGAAGAGAAGATGCAGTAGGATCCAGAAGTCTGCTACTGGCACAGAGAACATGCTGATCATTTTGGGGACAGAACGTTGGGTTAGAACAAGAAAGTTGCAAATACTTTGTGGAAATATCTGCACGTTCTTTTGAAATTGTGAAAGATTGCACTTTGTAAGCATTTTTCTGCCCCTGGCTCTAGGCCAATGACAGAATACAAACACGATGCTGTATCTTGTGAATTGCTCACAGTCCTGATAACTGCATTTTGCATTCAATCGTCAGCTGGCTTACTATTATTAATATTGTCATCTGGAGATTGGAGAAAGATTATTTTGCCTCAAGTGGTCTTGTTCAGTGAACCAAGGGTAGACCAATGCTGTCAATCAAATTCTTCATGTGCTGGCTACCTATCCACTCATTTCAGTCCAGTCTGGTTGCCCAGAATACTGACCTGGTAAGTGTGGAAAGACTTGCTCAGACAGAAGTGAAAGGCATCTCTTTCAGATCAGGGAATTAAAGAAACCCTGAAAGGAACAGGAAATACCATTCCCCACCCCACCATTTACTCAAGCCCTCTCTTGCCATCAATAGACAGTACCATGGCTGTGGTTTACCGATCCAGTCACGTGGAGGGATTAAAGTAGTCCAACTCGTGCTTCTGAAAGGGCTCTAGCCTGTGATGCATTTTCACAACAGCTGGCTTTGCAGAGGCCCTCTGCCCTCAACTTTTACAACAGTGCGTAACATCATCAGGACACACTTGACATCTGTATATTTAGTGCCAGGATTTCCCCTTCAGAGATTGTGTCAGCCAATCAAATTGGGAGCTGCAAAGAGGGTGGGAGAGGTAAGGGAAGACAGAGGAATCTCACTTATGCTAGCTTGCCAAATGTAAAAGGAATTGTCTTTCTCTCTTTGTTATGACATAAAAATAAAATCCACAAGTCCTAGCTCTTTCTTTATACTGATTCCAGTACAGCTAAAAGCTCCCTGCATGAAATTTCTAAGCTGGAGCAAATCTTAAAGACAATCTAAGGGAATTCCTCTTGTTTGCCAGGTAGAAGAATTGAAGCCAAAATAAGGGAAGGACCTTGTCCAAGGCCCCTATGTGTCAGCAATAGATGCGAGACTGGAACTCAGCTCTCTTGGCTCCAACTACAGGCTTTTCAAAACCACCCAAACATGATGGTACTTCAGCCCCCACCCATTCCGAAGAACTCTTAATCTGCTGATTAAGTAAATTCTTTGGTTAAAAAGATGTTCAAGTAATCTTTGTGGAAAAAAATTACAGAAAGGAAAAGATTGTTCCAATAGTTAAACTTTTCCAGAATCTATTCTATGATTATAAGGAATCGAGGGAGCTGAAAGAGGATTCCAGGAAGGTCTATCATGAATCAACAACCAAAGGCACTGCCACTGAGTGGATTCTGATTTATAGCAACCCCACAGGAAAGGGCAGAACTGCCTCATGGGTGTCCAAAGCAATCAATATGCAAGGAAGCAGAAAGCCTCAAATCCCTTCCTTGGGCCTACTTGTGGATTTGAACTACACACCTGGCCTTTAGCCTCTCGACATGAAATCCATTATACCACCATATTGGTCATGAGAGAATTAAAATTCCTGCCATTGTTACCACTGATCAGCATTTAACATATCTCATCTCGTTATGTAACCTACTTGTTATCTTCATTTTAAAAATGAGATTTTTTAAAACGTTCTCAGATGCATCAAGATATTATTTCTGGGTTTGATTCCCAGGTCTCTTGCTAGTAGACTCAGGACTGCCCTCTGGGGATTTACAGCCCAGAGAAACCGACAACCTTACTTAGTCCCCTTTCTAACACAGCCCTGGTTCCAGCTATTGTAACGTATTTGAGGTTCCTCCCACAGACTATTTAACTAAACACATGCAGTTCCCTCTGCTTGGAATGCCCTTTCCCTCAACTTCTTTATCTCCATATCTTCAACATTTAGCTCGAAAGTCACCTCTCCCATGAAACCTTTCCTGTCCACCCCTCTGGCCTGATTTGGATGCCCCACTCTGGGCTTCCATAGCACCCTCCTCAGACCTCTATATTCACATTTATCAAGCTACTGTGAGCTTTGATTTACTTGTCTCCTTTCCTTATACTATAGTTTCTTAGAAGACATATTCCAAAGATAACTGTTTCTATTCCCAGCACTTAGCCCAGTTCTGGCCATAGTCTACTGGTATTCAATCAGTGTTTGAAAAACACATGAAATAGCATCCCTTCCTTTCTTCCATCCAAGTGTGTGTTAGTCCAGGTAGACTAGAGAAAGAAATTCATAGACACTCATATGTGTATAAGAAAGAGCTTTATATAAAAGAGCAATTATATATTTGGAAAACATTCCAGCTCAGTGCAGATCAAGTCCATAAGTCTGACATTAGCCCATATGTCCAATACCAATCTATAAAGCCCTCTTCAGACTCACAAAACACATGCAATGACGCCAAATGCAGGAAGATCACAGGCCAGTAGGTGGACAGTCTTGTGGGCCCAGTAGCAGTGGAAGTAGGGGTCTACGCAAGGCTCCTTCAGCTCCAGGGCTCTAGAGTAGCTCCATGTGTCTTGTCTGCAGGAATGTGTAGCTCCGTGTGTCTTGTCTGCAGGAATGTCTCGCAGGGAGTGAGTCTGTGTCCTGTCTCCAGAGAGCTATTTATCTCCTTAGCGCCTCCAAATGAGGTCATCAAGCTGCAACCTGATTGGCAGACCAAACTCCACCCTTCACTCTAAGTCTCAAATTGACACCAGATTATGTAACTACCACAGACCACCCCTTGTCAAGTTGACACTTTCACCTAACTCTTTAGCCATATATAATATTTAAACAAACAATAATAAAATCATATCTGCACCTAATAGGATAAAACTAAAATGCACACAATTCAATATGTGCCACAGCCTCATTTGCACATAATATTTTCTAAGGGAACAAAACAAAAATATTAGATACTTAACAATTGCAGTTAAGTAACACCTACACTTTAATCCTATAATCCTACGAATATATTCTGCCACCTATGGAAGTTTGTAAGCCAACCACTTCATGCTTTTATGCTCCCAATTTTGGGTATCCAGTTTCTATACTGCTCACTTACATCAACCCAGTGCTCTCAGGAGACAATCATACTCTTTGATGTGAAGAATCTTCATCCAGTTGGAACCTTGTGAAATCCGCATCCATTAGCAAAGACAAACCAGGACAGGCCATCCATAAAGTCTGCAGCAGTATTCAGACCAGTTCACAGGCTGAAAAATCTTCTCTTCATCTGGTCAGGTTCTGGTCAACTCAATGTGGGCTGCCTCACTTAGTCTCACCAAGGTGCCCATTGGTCGCCTTGCCTTAAAACCATGGCCTCATCACAAATTCTCAACAATTTTGGCCACCTTGTGCTAGGTCATGAACTTCAGACCACTCAACCCAGTCTTGCCTTTTCTAATCCCTGTGAACCAGGTCCATGGGTGTCAGTGGCCAGACTCAACTTGTCTCTCTATTGCTGCTTTTCTCCCACTTCCACTCACAAGTGGATCCAGGTGATCACCTAGCAACATTTTAGGCTGCCACAGGGTTCCTTTAACATTCAATCCTAGGGAGGAGTTTTCTTCATGGTTCCAGATTTTTGCCAGCTTCTGACAAAAACCACAAGTCTCTTGGAATGCAAATGTCCTGAGTACTCCAAAGCGCTGGGTGGGGCTTATATCTTCAGAGCCTTCTTTGTAGACATGTCCTGAACTCATGTAAGGATCAAATTTTAATGGCTCAAGACAAGTGGACTTACAAGATTTCTGTTTTCATACTTCCCAATAATCATTTATATCAATCATTATATCAACAATAAAAACAGAAAAAATCAGTATAAACAAAGTAGAATCAGATCCTAAATTCAATTCTTAAAACAGTCAAACTCAATCTTTATTTAGTTTATCTTAATCCTTATCTAAACTATTTCAATGATACAAAATATGGGATTAGGCTTCTGACAGCATCAAGCCAGAACCAGGCTTTCTGTCAGCCATTTTGACCTCTGTCAGCCATTTTCACTAAGAAACTCTGAGAAATTCAAGGGGTGATTTCTACCTCTGAGCTTAAAATATACATTGACAAAATTCATTTTTATTATTTCACACAGGAATAACCAAACACTACAACCAAAAAAATAATAATCAAAACTTTAACTTCCCATATCCTTTCCAGAAAACAACCCAGTAAACTGCATGGCCATCTCTGACCTCTGGTTAGCCAAAGAAGAACTACCCTGAGGCAGAGGTCGAACGAGCACCCACTCTCCATCTTCACGATTTGTTTCTCTAGTATACCCAGACGAGCACAAAGTGATTTCATAAAAAGTCTAGTTTCCAAGCTCTTGACTCTTGAATAATCTAAGGAGAAATAGAAGCTATCACTATTATAAACTTCCTCTCCTTTCAAATCAGACAGGTCACTCAAATGTGATATCCCCCTTAAACAATCTGGAGGAGAAAACAACGGGACCAATGGTTCTGGGGGGACATAGGAGAGGGGGAGGTGGGGGGAAAGGAAGTGGTGTTAACTAACCCAGGGACAAGGGAACAACAAGTGATCCAAAATCAGTGGTGAGGAGGGTGTAGGAGGCCTGGTAGGGCTTGATCAAGGGCAATGTAACTGAGAGGAATTACTGAAACCCAAATGAAGGCTGAGTATGATAATGTGACAAGAGGAGAGTCGAAGGAAATAGAGGAAATAACTAGGAGGCAAAGACATTTACAGAGGTCTAAGTAAAGGCATGTACATATGTAAAAATATGTATATATGAGGATGGGGAAATAGATCTATGTACATGTATTTATAGGTTAAGTATTAAGGTAGCAGATGAACATTGGGCCTGCACTCAATACTACCCTCAATGCAAGAATACTTTGTTCTATTAAACTGGAATTCCATGATGCTCACCTTCTCGACACAATCGCTGAAGACAAAGCAGTTGCATAGGCAAATGTGGTGAAGAAAGCTGATGGTGCCCAGCTATCAAAAGACATAGCATCTAGGGTCTTAAAGGCTTGAAGGTAAACAAGCGGCCATCTAGCTCAGAAGCAACAAAGCCCATATGGAAGAAGCACACTAGCATGTGTAATCATGAGGTGTTGAAGGGATCAGGTATCATGCATCAAAGAACAAAAAATCGAACCATTGTGAATGAGGGGGAGTGCAGATTGGGGACTCAAGACACATCTCTGGGCAACTAGACATCCCTTGGCAGAGGGGTTGCGGGGAGGGATGAGCCAGTCAGGGTGCAGTGTAGCAACGATGAAACATACAACTTTCCTCTAATTCTTAAGTGTTTCCCCTCCCCACTATCATGATCCCAGTTCTACCTTACAAGTCTGGCTAGACCAGAGGATGTACACTGGTACAGATAGGAAATGGAAACACATGGAATCCAGGAAAGATGATCCCTTCAGAATCAATGCTGAGAGTAGCGATTCTGGGAGGTTGGAGGGAGGGTAGGTAGAAAGGGAAAACCGATTACAAGGATCTACATATAACCTCCTCCCTGGGGGATGGACAACAGAAAAGTGGGTGAAGGGAAACGTCAGACAGTGTAAGATATGACAAAATAATAATGATTTATAAATTATCAAGGATTGATGAGGGAGGGGGGAAGGAAAGGGCAAAATGAGGAGCTGATACCAAGGGCTCAAGTAGAAAGCAAATGCTTTGAGAATGATGATGGCAAAAATGTACAAATGTGCTTGACACAATGGATGGATGTATGAATTGTGATAAGAGTTGTACGAGTCCCCAATAAAATGATTTTTTTAAGTGATATCGCCCACTCCCTACCACTGAGTCAATTCTACTCATAGGGACCCTATAGGACAGAGTAGAACTGCTCCTGGAAGTTTCCAAGACTGTAACTCTTTATGGAAAAGAAAGCCTCATCTTTCGTCTGAACAGACTTGATATTTTGAGCAAACCTATTTCCATTTGCTTCCTCACATGGTGCCCTGATCACAGTAGGAAAATGCACATGCTCTTGTTGCAGGTTCAAATAAAGGACAGCCACTGTAACGTCTTGAAATTTAGAAGAATCTTTATTCGGTTAACCGGACTGCAAGAATCTAAAAGTGATTCTTTAAGTTGCAGTTGTGTTAGTCTGGGTAGACTAGAGAAACAAATCCATTGACATACATGTGTATAAGAAAGAAATTTACACACAAGAGCAATTGAACAGTGAGAAATCATCCCAACCCAGTCCAGTCCAACTCCATAAGTCCTATACTAGCCCATATGTCCGATACCAATCTATAAGTCCTCTTCAGACTCACAAAACACATGCAATGACACTGAATGTAGAAGATCACAGGCCAGTGGGTAGAAAGTCTTTGGATCCAGTGTCATTGGGAACATCTCAGCACTGGCGGGGTCTCTGCATCAGGGTGGGTCCATGCGGCTTGTCAGCTGCTATGTCTCCCAGGGTGTGAGCAGAGAGTCTCCCACCTCCAAGGAGGAAATACCAGATTTCCCAGAATTCTCAGGAGAAGGCCATGCCCACACAGAAGCCTCATTGACTATGATCCGATTGACAGACTAGACTCCACCCCTTCACTCACAATCCTCTCACATTGACAATTATATAACTACCACGCAGTCCTGAGTGGAAATAGTAGCCCGCCTCTATAGGCGAAACCCCATTTGTTAGGAATTGTCCTATAGAGTGAGCTGGTGTGACAAAATCAGAAAGCAACATTTATGTTCCCCTTCTTTAGAGTGAGTGTTGCAGGGTACAGGATTGATTAAAACATCAAAAAGGAACAATATTAAAGAATAACAAAATTAATCACAACATTTGGATTACAACATCAAAACGAACAATATAAAAAAGATAAAAAGATTCATTACAATGTCCTGATCTTGGGAATAGAAAAGTACCTTCTAAAATCAGTCACTCGTGGGCCTTTTCGAGATGGGAGCAGGGAGGAGCAGGTCATTCAGCGGTTAACGAAATACATCACTTCGGTCAGTTTGCCTCACTCTAAACCTCAGGGACCAAGCAACCAAGAGAGGGCACCGCAGCAGGCGAGAAAGCTGAACTCCTTTCCAAAGGTGGAAAGTGGACAGATGAATGATACGCGGTTCAACCAAGCCAAGGGCCCCCAGAGCGAAGCCGTTAAGAAGCTAGAGGGTGTAGGAGATCTGGGCATCAGGAACTGAGAAAACAGGAGGAAAATGCAGCTGAAACTGGGCGTGGGGGGTAGGAGGGGTGTGATACTTCATCTCCTCCTTTTCCCTCCATCGCTACTCCAACTAGAGAAGGGCAATTTGTTTTATGGAGAACTGGATTAAAGAGGCACCCAGGCTCAGGGACACTAAGACCAGCAGAGGGTGGAGTTAGGCACAGAGCTAGAGACAGAGAACTACAAAAAGACTCCATGGTGAAATGTGAGGTCCCTAGTCTGTCACTCTCTTTTGATAGCACCTCTTCCAGAACCCAAAACATCATCTTATCCCTCTCTCCACCACCCCCACCCCCACCCACTCCCTCACCACCAAGCAGAAGATTCAAGGGTTCTTCACTGTAGAAAGTTCCCAACCAAGGAGGAAAAGACTACGGGCATTGGGATTTGGGGGTGGGGTGGGGGTTTTCCTGTGGTGTAGTGGTTAGGCAGTGGGCTGCTAATTGCAAAGTCAGCAGTTTGCAGGCACCAGCCACTCCTTGGGGAGACAGATGGGGCTTTCTACTCCCCTAAAGAGTTACAGTCTCCAGAATCCACAGGGGTAGTCTTATCCTGTCCTATAGGGTCGCTATGAGTCGGAAGTGTTTCAATGGCAGGGAGTTTGGCTTGTGGGTGATTTAAACTGAAACGTCCAGGAACCCTGTAGATTATCCTACCGTAGAACCAAGTAATGGGCATTCCCTTTCCTCACAGACAAAGCTTCCAACAGCCAACGGGTTGGATGCCAAGGATTGAGACAGTGATGGCTCTGACATTAACACAGAGGCAATCCAGAGAGTGGGGGGTGAAAGACATCAAAAACTGCCTTTCATCCTTCACTTCTAAGATTGTAGAAGTTAATACATCTGATGCCAATTTAAAATAACAAACAAAAACAAATGTTAAAGAACAAAGACACAACAGATGAAGACACAGTTGGAAATTTCAAAACTAAACTGAAGTTCTGGAAGGGTAAATTGAGGAAATCTGACAACGGGGCGCGGAATTTTTTTTTTAAGGAAAAGATAAAGGACTCACCCAAGACCTGTTCTAATGAGCCTTCTGAAAAGACAGTACAGAGAAAAGGGGGGCCATGGGGCCTCCCCACCCACAATAACAATTCCTCCTAAACCTTCCATGATCAAAGACTGGAGTTTCCACATAGAAAGGCCAGGCGCTGCCCAACACAATGAGAAAATGAATGGAAAGGGTTCCCACCAAAGCTCCTCACTGCAAATGTTCGCATCCCAAGAACAAACAGATCTCAGAAGTTCTATTGGGAAGAAAAAGAGCCCTGCTCAAACCCAGCCCTGGGAATCCGAACAGCAGTTGGTCCTCTTGATAACAGATCTGGAAGCTGGAACGCAAAAGCAAGCCTGCAGTGCCATGCGATTCTGAGAGATAAGACGCTCCACCTGGACATCCGCGCCGGCCAAGCAGTCAGTCCGGGAGAGGGTAGAAAGGAGCATTCCTGAAGGAGCGGCCAAACAGGGTTTTATCTGGCAGGGTCTGGCGGCGGCTGCCCTTGTCAAACTGTTAAAAATGTCAATGGCACCCCAAGAGAGAAAAGGAGGCGTTCGTTCGCTGGTGGATGGCCAAGGGCCATCCCCAGGAAACAGTCCCATTTTCCCCGTGCTCTAGAATAGAGGACGAGGGCTGAGAGCTATCGAACAGCGTCGACGAGAAAAGAAAGAAGCTGATAGCTTATCCAATTATTTTAACCTATTTCTTTGCGTTTTATAGTTCCTGGCAGGGTTTGAAGAACATGGTCAACTAAATAAGCAAGCAATCAAGCATGAGATCGTTAGTAACTCCGGGTTGGGGACGGAGGGGCGGACTGTAGGAGAGATGCGTGCTGGTAGTGCAGCCCTCTGCTGGGCTGTCAGCGATCACGAACAGTAATTCGAGCACTGGGTTAGGAGACTTTGTGATGTAACATCATTAGGAATTGAGTGTTTGCATGTGTTTTCAGTAGGCAAAAGCCTACTCTTCTCCAGCAGGAAATTAAAACCCAACTCGCTGCGATCGAGTTAAGGATGATTCAAAGTGGCCCTCTAGGGCAAGGTAGAACTGCACCTATGGGCTTCGCTTTTCTTTGTTTTTAAGATCATTTCACTGGGGCACTTACAGCTCTTATGACAATTCATACATAATTGTATCAAGCATAATTGTATATATGTTGCCATCATCATTTTCTAAACATTCACTTTCTATTGGAGCCCTTGGTGTCGTCTCCTCTGTTTTCCCTACTTCCCGCCTCTGGGTTTCTGAGACTGTGACTCTACTGGAGTAGACAGGCTTATCTCTCCCAGGGAACAGCGAGTCGTTTTGAACTGCTGACTTCATGATGAGCAGCCCAACAGGGAACCACTAAGCACCAGGGCTCTTCCTAGCAGGAAAAGCAATACGTGAATTCTAAAATGGCCCCAAAGAACCAAGAAATAGCAGTATAAGTAGTACGAGGCAGTTACCCCAAAACACTGGAAACTTTTTTCAAACTATGTATTTAATTTTTTTAAATAAAAAACAACCTTACCACTGTCAAAGTACTCTCCACTACACTTAATTTGTCAAATCTGCGATTCCATTCTTGGAAACATTTTTCAAACTCATCTGTTTGGATGGCTGACAGCACCTCCCTCGTTTTTTCCTTCACCTCTTCTACATAGTCAAATCTCTGTCCTTTCATGTCCCTCTTCATTCACAGAAACAAAAAGAAGTCACACAAAGGGCGGTCAGGTGGGTAAGGTGTGTGGGGCAAGAGAGACATGCTGTTTTTAGCCAAAAACTGGTGCACTGAGATGGCTGCATGAGCAGGAGCATTGTCTTGGTGGCAAAACCAGTCCCTTGTCTGCCACAAATCAGGCCTTTTTTATCACACAATGTTATGAGATCTTTTCAGAACCTCTAAATAGAAAACTTGATGAACAGTCTGACCTGGTAGAACAAACTCCAACTGCACTATCCCCTCACATCATAAACACCAATGTGAGCATTGGGTTTGGGGGGCTAGCCCTTCTTATATTGTTTTAAAAAGAAGAGTTGATTCCCAGGGGGAAATTTTTCTATAGGAAAGTCGTGGACTGTTGGGGGGGGGGGTAAAGTGTGAGGGGGGAGGGAGGGATACAGTCGCCACTATTCATTATAAGCATTTTGGTATCCTTTGACGTAATGGTAAAAATAAAACTTTAATTTTTAAAAAAAGGCATTCTCATAACAGCCAGTCTCCCAGGGATTATATTTTAGGCACCCATCAACATGTGGATGCCTGGAGCCTAAATCCAGCCTCAAAGAAGCCGTCATTAAGGTATTTACATAATTACCGAGAGCAGCAAATATGCTATGTCAGTAGAACGTCCATCGACAAGTGGCTTCACATCCACTTGGGGAGTTTTACAAAAATGCAAACTCCTGCGTTCCACGCTCAGTGATTCTGATGCCAAGGCACTGGCAATGCCCCCTCTGAGTTCTTTAAAGAATCCTGGTGCCAAGGAAGGCTTGCGAACCACGAGACTAGACAGCGGTGGATATTGTGTGGAGTTACAGGCGACGGAAGGGGTATTATGTGTTCATATGTGCTTAACTGGCTCCATGTCAGTAAGAACGGTCCATCTTCCCTCCCGCCTGTCTTCATCTTAACCCACTATTTCCTCTGAGCTGCCAAGGAAACCAGAGCCAGCACCACCGCCAAGGTGAACTTTCTCTCCCAGCCCTGCGGCTCCATCTGCTGGTGAAATCCTGCTAAAACACTCAGAATCCTAAACCTGGAGATGCTCCTTAACTTCCCCTTTGGCTAATTTTCTGGGGCCTTTTCCAAGCCCTCAAATTTCATGAACCCTCCCATCAGACATAAAGTAAAATATTAAGCTTGAAAATATTTTCCTACCTGAAAAGTAAGATATATAAAGATTCAGAGGCATTAGGGCGAGTCACCAATGAGAATCTGAAGTCCATATTTCTTTCCTCCTGTAGCATGCGTACTCCTCATTCACCTCTCAGTAATTCCTTGGCAATAGATTGCAAATGATCAAACACACCCAGGGACACGGCATCCTCCCCACCCACGATTTTATTTTATTTCCTTGTCTTCATTTATTTATTTAATTTCAATCCTTTTATTGGGGGCTCGTACAGCTCTTATCACAATACATTGTGTCAAGCATATTTGTACATTTCTTGCCATCATCATTTTCAAAACATTTTCTTCTATTTGAGCCCTTGGTATCAGTTCCTCATATTTTCCCCTTCCTCCCTCGCACACCCTTGATTTATAAAAAAAAAAATTGTTATGTCATACACTGGTGGATGTCTCCCTTCACCCACTTTTCTGTTGTCCGTCCCCCAGCGAGGGAGGTTATATGTAAATCATTATGATCAGTTCCTCCTTTCTATTCCACCTTCCCCTTCCCTTCCTGGTATTGCTACTCTCATAGTTGGTCCTGAGGGATTTATCTGTCCTGAATTCCTTGTGTCTTCAGCTCTTATCTATATATACCTGTGTACATGCTCAGGTTTAGCTGAATATGTAAGGTAGAATTGGGATCATGGTAGTGGGGGGAGGAAGCATTAAAGAACTAGAGGAAAGTTGTATGTCTCTTCCGTGCTATACTGCACCCTGACTGGCTTGTCTCTTCCTTGTGACCCTTCTGTATGAGTCACAGACAAAGACAATTGTGACCAAATGTCTACAGATGGGCTTTGCGTCTCCACTCCACCTTCCCCCTCATTCACATTGATATGATATTTTATTCTGGTTCTTTGATGCTTGATACCTGATCCCATTGACACCTCATGATCACCCAGGCTGATGTGCTTTTTCCATGTGGTCTCTATTGTTTCTCAACTAGATGGCCACTTGTTTATCTTCAAGCCTTTAAGACACTAGATGCTATATTATTTGATAGCTGGGCACCTTCAGCTTTCTTCATCACATTTGCTATGCACCTATTTTGTCTTCAGCAATTGTGTTGGGAAGGTGAATATTACAGAATGCCAGGTTATTAGAACAAATTGTTCTTGCAGTGAGGGAGTAATTGAGTAGAGGCCCCAATATCTGTCTGCTACCTTGATACTTAACATGTAAATATATGTACATAGATCTTTTCCCCTATAATTATATATATACACATATATATGTATATATGTTTACATATGTACATGCCTGTATTTAGACCTCTATAAAGGTGCTTTGCCTCCTAGTTCTTTCCACTGTTTCTTTGTACTTTCCCCTTGTCCAACTATCATGTTCAGCCTTCATTTGGGTTTCAGTAATTCCTCTGTTACATTGCCCTATCAAGCCCTACCAAGAGTCCTACACCCTCCTCGCCAGTGATTTTAGGTCACTTGTTGTTCCCTTGCCTGGATTTGTTAATACCCACTTCCTTTCCCCGCCTCCCCTTTCCCATGTCCCCACCTCCGCACAACCATCAGTCCGTTGTTTCCTCCTCCAAGTTGTTTATCCCACCTATCTAATCTAGATAGACATTCAGAGACAATAATAAGCACAAAAACAAAGGAGAGCAAAACAAAACAAACAACTGCCAAAAAAAAAAACAACAACCAAAAACCATGGACAACAAAAGAAAAACCTGTAAATAGTTCCAGGTCTGTTTGTTGACTTTTGGAGTGTTTTCTGGTGGAATCTGATGGGGTGCCATGCCCTGTCCTCAAAGTCTACTTTTGGTATTCCCCAGGGACTTCATTGCTTTGCTCCTCTTGCTGCTCTGTTGCACTCCCTTAGTGTTTTGCCCCAGTGTCTCACTGACAATTTCAGATTCCTTGATATTCGCCTGTCCCTGACATAATTGGCTAACCCCTCCCCTCTCCCCATCTCTTCCTCTTGCGTGTCCTCCACCCCTACCCCAGAACTGTCTGTCCTCTTGCTGTCTCCTTGGGATTGCTTCACCTGTCCATCATATGCAAACAGACATAAAAATAATAATTAGAAAAAAGAAAACACATACATAGCTCCAGGTCTAGCTGTTGACCTCTGTGAGTATCCTGGGACCAGTCCAGATGAGGTGCCAAGTATTGGGCCCTTCCCAGTAAGAAGTCTACTTCCAGGGGTTTCTAAGGGGCTTCGTGGGCTTGCTCCCATTGTTGTTCTGTTGGGTAAGCATGATAGTGGGACAGGAGAAAAGAAAAAAGGAAATAGAGGAAAGGACTAAGGAGTAAAATTATATATAGGTATAAATATAGATTTGTATATATGTAAAAATATAAAGACAGGCATGTTTATCTAGGTTTGTATATATAAGTAAGTATAATAGGGAAGCAGACAGACTTTGGGACCCTACTTAAATCTTGCCCCAGTAGAAGAAAGGTTTGTTCCAATAAAGTGGCAGTGTAGGATACCCACCTCCCTGACACGAATGCTGAAGACAAAAATGGGTGCATAAGCAAATGTGGTAAAGAAAGCTGATGGTGCCTGGGTATTGAAAGATGTAGCAATGATCATTGTAACCGGTTCCCCTTTTCTCCCCCTTCGCTCCCCACCTTCCCCCTACCCTCATGGTATTGCTACTCTCATTATTGGTCCTGGGAGTTATTTAATTTTAATCATTTTATTGGGGGCTTGTACAGCTCTTTTACAATTCCATATATCATTTGTTTCAAGCATATTTGTACATATGTTGCCATCATCCTTTTCTAAACATTTACTTTCTATTTGAACCCTTGGTATTAGCTCATTTTTCTCCTTCCCCACCCTCCCTCCCTCACAAACCCTTGATGATTTATATATTTTTAAATATTTGATGATTATATATTTTTATATTGATATATTTCATATATTTTTTCTATTTTATATATAAATTTTTATATTTTTATATATTTATATATTTTTATATATGATTGTATATTTTTATATATTTTTTATCTCTTACACCGACCAATGTCTCCCTTCACCCACTTTCCTGTTGTTCATTCCCCTAGGCGGTGTGGGGTGGGGTGGTAATGGGTCATCATTTTGATTGGTTCACCCTTCCTCCCCTCCTCTTTTTCCCTACCCTCATGGTATCGCTACTCCAATTTCTGTTCCAGATGGGTTTATCTGACCTGGATTCTGTGTGTCGAGAGCTCTTATCTGTACCAATGTACATGCTTTTGTCTAGCCAGATTTGTAAGATAGAACTGGGGTCAAGATGGTGTGGAGGAGGAAGCATTAAAGAACTAGAGGAATGTTGTGTGTTTCATTGGTGCTATACTGCACCCTGGCTAACTCATCCCTTCCTTGTGACCCTTCTGTGAGGGGATATCCAATTGTCTACAGATGGGCTTTGGGTCTCCATTCTGATCGCCCTTGTTCACATCAAAATGGTTGTTTGCTTTGAGTCTTCGGACACCTGATACCTGATCCCATCAACACCTCATGCTCACACAGGTTGGTGTGCTTCTTCATGTGGGTTTTCTTGCTTCACTGCTCAATGGCTCCTTGTTTAACTTCCAGCTGTTAAGACCCCAGACACTGTATCTTTTAATAGCCAGGAACCATCAGCTTTTTTCACCACATTAACTTATGCACCCATTTTGTCTTCAGAAATCGTGTCGGAGAGGTGAGCATCACAGAATGCCAGGATATTAGAACAAAGTGTTCTTGCATTGAGGGAGTACTTGAGTAGAGGCCCAATGTCCATCTGCTACCTTAATACTTAACCTATAAATATATGTACATAGATCCTTATCATTATTTATCAATATATTTACATATTGAGTTAGTTAATTGTGCCAGCCTGGCCGATAATCACATGTGGAGCTAATTGAAAGGCGGAGGGATAAATGGGTGGTGAAGCCTCGCCTTTCTAGTTCTTGGGTCTCTTGTTTTGTGATGGTTGCACCGGGTGCAAGCTGCCTTAGCAGTTCCCTGCTTCAGCTTGCAAGATTGACTTCCTACAAGACATCCCCAAGGAGAAGCTACATGGACCTACCCCGATGCAGCCCTGGGTGCTGGAGCAGCCATGTGGAGACCCCTGCTAGTGCTGAGATGCTTGTTCGTTCACTGACTCAGCTTTCCTCCTGCAGTTGGCATCATTGCCTCTGTTTTGTGAGGTGGAGGACTTTGTGGACTGGTGTTGGGTTGATGGGTTAATGTTGGACTTGTGGGCTTGGGCAGCATTGGGTTGGGATGTTTTCGTGATGCACATTTTCTTTACATAAAACTCTCTCTTATACATGAGTTGCTGTGGATTTGTTTCTCCAAAGTACCCAGACTAATATACATATGTACATGCCTATGCTTATACCTCTATAAATGTCCTTTGCCTCTTGATCTTTCCTCTATTTCCTTTTACTTTCCTCCTTTCCCACTACCATGTTCGACCTTCATTCAGCTCTCTGTACTTCCTCTCGGCTATGTTGCACTTGATGAACCTCACCAGGTATTCTATCTTCTCCTAACCATGGGTTTTAGATCTCTTGTTGTTCCCTTGTCCCTGGGTTTGTTGATTACCCTTCCCTTTCCCCACCTCCTCCTCTCCCCTGTCCTTGAAGAACTGTCAGTCCCGTGGTTTTCTCCTAGGGATTGTTTTTCCTGCCTCTCTTATAGAGATAGACATGGGGGAAAATGGCCTGTAAATAATTCCAGGTCGGTCTGCTGAAAAAATGTGCTTGATACAATTGATGTATGGATTGATATAAGTGCTGTAAGACCACTCCCCCACCCCCAATGAAATGATTCATTAAAATTTAAAAATAAATAACTAAAATATATAGTGTCTGGGGTCTTAAAAGCTTGTAGTCAAGCAAGAAGCCATCAAGCAAGGAGGCAACAAAGCCCACATGGAAGAAGCACACCAGCCTGTGTGATCATGAGGTGTTGATGGGAAAAGGTATCAGAGGTTCAAAAGCAACAAACAAATGTGAAGGAACATAGGCAAGGTGGAGACTCAAAGCCATCTGTAAGACAATTGGACAGCCTCTTAAAGAAGGGCCACATGGAAGGGGTGATATATCCCAGGTGAAGGGTAGTACTGATGAAACACACAACTATTCTAGTTCAGGGGTTCTCAACCTTCCTAACGTTGTGACCTTTAATACAGTTCCTCATGTTGTGGTGAACCCCCAACCAAAATTATTTTTGTTGCTACTTCATAACTGTAATTTTGCTACTGTTATGAATTGGGAGACCCCTGTGAAAGGGTCGTTTGACCCCCAAAGGGGTTGCAACCCACAGGTTGAGAACCACTGTTCTAGTTCTTTAAAATTTCCTCCTCCCACTATTATGGACCTAGTTGTACCTCACTAATCGTGCTAGTCCTGGGTATGTACATGGGTACAACCAAGATCTTTTGATACACGAAATTCAAGATGAGTATCCCTTCAGAAACAGTAACGGAAGTATTGACTTCCTGCGGACAAGGGAAGAGGGGGTTCAAGGGGGGAGGGGAAACAGATAGCCATGATGACTACAATGCCCCACATGAAGAGAACAAACATTAGAATTTAAGGAGAATGAATACATGGGATGGTGTAAGTTAAAGCAAAGTAATAAAAATATATAATAGATATTGAGGGCTTAAGGGGGTGGTAGTGTAGGAGAGATAGGGGAGAAAGGGGAACTGATATCAAGGAGTTCAAGAAGAAAAGAAAATGTATTGAAAATAATGAGGGCTATTAGAACAAAGTATTATTGCATTGAGGGAGTACTTGGGTAGAGGTCCAATGTCCATCTGCTACCATAATACTCAATATATAAATATATGTACATATATCTATTTCCCTATCATTATATGTAAATATATTTACATAGGCACATGCCTGTATTTAGACCTCTATAAATGTCCTTTGCCTCCTAGTCCTTTCCTTTATTTCTTTTTACTTTCCTCTTGTCCCACTCTCATGTTCAACCTTCATTCGACTTTCATTAATTTCTCTTGGCTACATTACACTTGATTAAGCCCCACCAAAGCACAAAGAACACTTTGTTCTAATAACCTGGCATTCTGTAATGCTCACCTTCCTGACATGATCACTGAAGACAAAACAGGTGCATAAGCAAAAGTGATGAAATCTGATGGTGCCCAGGTATCAAAAGATATAGCGTCTGGGGTCTTAAAGGCTTGAAGATAAACAAGCAGCCATCTAGCTGAGAAGCAGCAAAACCCACATGGAAGAAGCACACCAGCCTGTGTGATTAAGAAGTGTCGTTGGGATTAGTTATCAAGCATCAAATTCCCAGAACAAAATATCCATCCAAAGTCCATCTGTAGACAATTGGACATCCCCTTACAGAAGGGTCACAAGAAAGAGACGAGCCAGTCAGGGTGCAGTATAGCATTGATGAAAAATACAACTTTCCTCTAGTTCTTTAATGTCCTCCCCACCTTACTATCATGACTCCAATTCTACCTTAAAAAATTCAGCTAGACCAGAGCATGTACACTGGTACTGATAAGAGATTGCAACACAGGGAATCCAGGACAGATAAACTCCTCAGGACCAATACTGAGAGTAGTAATACCAGAGGGCAGAGGGTAGGGGAAGGCGGGGGTGGGGGGGGTGTACCAATCACAATGATCGACCTATAACACACACACACACACACACACACACACACCAGGGGGACGAACAACAGAAAAGTGGGTAAAGGGAGGCAGCAGTTGGTGTAAGACATGAAAAAAATAATAATTTATAAATTATCAAGAGCTCGTGAGGGAGGAAAGAGGAAAATGAGGAGCTGATACCAAAGATTCACATAGAAAGAAAATGTTTTGAAAATGATGATGGCAACATATGTACAAATGTGCTTGATTGTGATAAGATCTGTAAGAGCTCCCAATAAAATGATTTTTTTAATGATAAAAAATATTTTAAAAAGAAAATAAGAGCAACAATTGCACAATTATGCTTGATCTAGTGGAACTATGGATTGTAATAATGTTTGTAAGAGCTCCAAATAACATGTTTTAAAAAAGAAAGAAGTACACACTGTGGTAAGACAATAATGGTATTAAGAACCCATCTTTTTTTTCCAAGAGATATCTCAAAACTCACATAATCACCTATATATAGGACAAGGTAGGACTGCCCCTGTGGGTTTAAGCTTCCTCTTTCTCTCACAAAGTCGTTGGTGGTGGTTTTGAAACAACTTTGCAGTTCGTTACCCAATCCATAGCCACTCCATCACTATGGGTCCTCCCAAGAAAGATGGATAGGGGAAAAAGCCACCGTCATGTTCCTTCCAAATTGGATGAAAGGAAACACAGTGAACAAAAATATAGTACAAAGCTTACTGGACTTGGGAGCAGAAGTTGTTGGTTCAAATATCGGCCCGCACTCTACTCCCTCTAGAATCAGAAGAAATGCTCTCCCGCTTCACAGTCCGGTGCCAGGCCCTCTGTAACGCACGGGTCAGTCCCAGCTCCTAGTGACACTGTGACACGGCGGATCCGGGGTCGGGCAGGACCTCCTCAGTCCACAAAGTGACATCTTTGCTCTCTACCACTTTAAAAGGACTTATGTAGCAGATTTACCTAATGAAATCTTGAAATTATGAAACAATATCATTCATGAACCTTCCATGAGCATTGCTTGTGGATCCAAGGAATATGAAATCTTTGCTACCTTCAATCTTCTCTCCATTGATCATGATCTTGTCGATTTGTTCAAATGTGAAGTTTTATGCTTTCTATACTGAGAATCATAGTCTTCATCAGCAAGTGCTTCAACATCTCCTTGATCCCAGCCAACAAGGTACTATCATCTGCATATCACAAATTGTTAATCAACTTTCCTCCAGTCCCGATGCTGAACACTTCCTCGTATATTACATAGTCCGCATACAAGCTGAACAAATATAGTGAAAGGACACCACTCCAATAGCATTCCTTTCTTGATTTTAAACCATGAAATATCCACCTGTGGTGTTCAAACTACTATGTTTAAATTTAACATGAACACAATTAAGTAGACTTGAATTCCTATTGTTTGCAATGTTGCCCATAATTTGTCTTGATCCACATGGTCTAATACTTTTGAATAATCAATAAAACACACATGAGTATGCTTGACTTTTAATCAAGGTCCGTTTAACATCAGCAATGATAAGCCTCATGCCATGTCCTCTTTGTAAAGCTTCATAGAGTCTGTTAAGAACCAAAGTCCCTCCATGCTTGCCCCTGAGCAGACTGTATCAAGTTCTTCCCCAAGAAGGACCCTGTAAAAAGTTCTGCACAAGCGGGAAAGAATATGCTCTGTTCAGAACCCAATGATCCAAGGGCAGTGATGGCCAAAAGGACATCAGTGAGCTGTGGATGATGATGAACGAAAATGACTCCCTGGAGCTTTTATGACACCTATCGATCAAGAAAACCTTGGCCTGTTTTTTCAAATCCAGAGGGGCCAAATCCCTTCCTTATTTCTGTATAGCATATAAGGGCACTAGATCAAGCTCTGACCTGGTGGTGTAGTGGTTATGAGTTGGCCTGCATTTCTAATGGTCTGCAGTTCTAAACCACCATCAGCTCTGACAGAGAAAGACTGGAGTGTCTACTCCTGTAAATGGTTATAGTCTTGGAACACGGCATCCCTCCCCACGCAGGGGCTTGCTGATCCAGCATTGAATTGATGGTTTGAGTCCCTGAACTCGGGCAGATGCAGGCTATGGCGGACCCTCTATTGTGCCTCAGAATGTCTACAGCCTGTTCTCACTGTTTGCTCAGACTTGGCCTCCAGCTTGAATTGGCCTCCACGTCATTGGATCCAACTTATGCTCTTCTGAATCCAACTTGGGTTTCTGTTGATATAATGTTATAACTGTGGCTTTAGGAGTATCTATTGCAAAAGCTTTACATGTGATATTAATGATATTGTGTTAACATTTCCATATTCTGTTTATCGCCTTTCTTTGGAATGGGCACACATATGAATCTCCCCAGGTACCTGTCCCCCAAATTTCTTGGTACAGATGATCATTGAGTGCATTTGTTGAAACACTTCAACTGGTGTTAGCATTGCATGCATGTGTGGAAACACCTCAATTGGCATTTAGTCGATTCCTGGGCCCTGGTTCTTTGCTAATGCCTCAAGTGCTGCTGGGACTTCAGCTTGCAAGGCCATCCAGTCTTGATGTGATGCTGCCTTCTGACTTGCTGGAATGTTGACTGAATCTTTTGGGGGCAGTGACTATCTGTATTCCTTCCATCATCCTTTGCTGCATACCATATCATGCATTCCCTTCCCCACATAATCCTTCAACATGGCAACTCAAGGCATGGAATTTTCTTCAGTTCTTTCAGCTTAAGGAATGCTGAGTGTGTTTGTCCTTTGTGATTTTCTAACTCCAGGTCTTTGCATTTCTCATTGTCTTCTTGAGCTGCTTTTTGAATTCTTCTAGCCAATTCTTTCTTTTTTGTTTTGTTTAATTTAAATTTTATTTTATTGGGGGCTCTTACAGCTCTTATCACAATCCATACATATATCCATTTTGTCAAACACATCTGTACATATGTTGTCATCAACTTTTTCAAAACATTTTCTTTCTATTTGGGACCCTTGCATCAGCTCCTCATTTCTCCCCTCCCTTCTCCGCCCTCCCTCCCCCCTTGCCAATTATTTCACTTGATCATTTCTTCCACCTGCTTTAGCTACTGTTACACTTATGAGCAAGCCTCAGGGTCTCTTCTGACATCCGCTTTCATCTCTTCCCCATATTTCCCAACTGTCTGCTTCAAAGTGTCTTATAGCAGTCCATTTCAGCTCACTGGTACCTAGAGTATGATCTTTATGTATTACATCCCATTTTTCACAACTTCTAGTTTTCCTAGATTTATTTGTTGGACCGTCCACCTTCCTAGGATTCCTGGAAGTTTGCAGCTGTTTCTCATTTTGAGTAGTGTCACATCAGCAGAAGGTCCCACAAACTCTACGCCATCCCCATCAGCACCAGCTGTACTTGTGGACGCAGCTCTATCCCAACCCTATTCGAGTGCCTTCCAACCTGAATGGTTCATCTTCCAGCACGATAGCAGATGGTGTCCAGCTGCTCCTCCTCCTCGGGCTTCGCCGGCCCATGGTTTCAGAACAAGATTGCTATGTCCATCTCCCTATTCTCTTTTAGCCTGACAACCCTGCTGAGCTGTGTCCACCATGATCACCCTGATGCTATTTGAGAGACCAGCGGCATACCTTTGGGCACCCCAGCAGGGCACTGGGACACCACAGCTATGACAAACTGACAAGCAGCGGTGGATCACCTAAAGAGCAATCCATAATCGACCCCCCCACCCCCACCCCACCCCAGCACCTGTCTTCACGCTCTCTGTTGGATCTTTGCCACAAATGGAAAACATACTCAGGCTGAGACAGAAGAAAGGGCCAATGACACTGGAGACTGACGCAGAAGAAAGGGTCAATAACATTGGAGACTGACGCAGAAGAAAGGGTCAATAACATTGGCAAGGAAGCTTAATTCATTTGTGTTCTTACCTCAAAACCCTCCTTCAGTTCTGCTGGTTTCTCAAAGCCTTCAGCTGCATCTTCTCACAGGCACACTGTACGTTCATCTAGTTGTGGGCTTTCAGTCTTCAGCACATCGCATTCTAGTTTTAGCACATTGAGAACACTCTGACACAGAGCTATGCCAAACTTGATGGATTCTAACGCCCACATACTTGGTTTTCTTCTTGTGGCATTTATTTATCAGTCCACGTAAAACATTTGACATTTCCACCATTTCCATGTGTGCAGCTTCGTGGTGTTCACTGTGTTCAGCATGTTGTGCAATCATCACCACTATCCATTTCAAAAATTGTCCATGACCCTTAATAAGAACTCAGTGTGCCTTAAGCAATAACACTCCCTTCCCCATTCCACTCACCTTAGCAATCATTACTGAACATTGATCGGTATGCTGTTATTTCAGAAACAAGTGTGATAGCACAAATATAAAAATGTATGTCCTGTTGTGTCTGACTGATGTTACCCAGCATGATGTTTTCAACTTCCATTTGTCTATCAGTTTGTCATACTGTGGTGTTGTGTTCGTGTTTTAATGACGAGGCAAAGCCATTCAACTATGTGAATCGTGCCAACAATGGGTAGCACTGAGAAGCCTGGGAACCCTAGCGCATTTCATTATGCTCATGCAAACCCCATACAGGGTACAAGAGGCAGTTGTACAAACAGAAAAAGAAAATGCTGCATGGTTTAAAATCAGGAAAGATGTGCATCCAGGTTGTACCACACTTATTCAATCTCTATGCTGAGAAAATATACCGAGAAGCTGCATTATATGAGGAAGTTGGCATCAGGATTGCAGGAAGTCTTTTTAACAGCCTACCCTATGCAGATGCTACCATTTTGATCGCTAAAACTGAGGAGGACTTTGTGGATCACAATGCAATGTAAACAAAATGAAAGATGTCACAACCGGACCAATAGACAGTATGATAGTAACTGGAGAAAAGATGGAAGCTGTTAAGAATTTCATTTTCCTGGGTTCTGCAGTCAATGCTCATGGAAGCAGCAGTCAAGAAATCAAGCAATATTTTGCACTGGGCAAATCTGCTGCACAAGACCTCTTTAAAGTGTTGAGGAGCCAAGATGTCACTTGGAGGACTAAGGTGGTCCTGCCCTGAGCCATCATATTTTCAATTGCCTCATACACATGTGAATAAAGATGATCTACTAAGAAGAATCCGAAGAATCAGTGTATTTGAATCATGGTGCTGGCAAAGAATATTCACCCATGGACTGCCAAAAGAACAGAGAGATCTGTTTTGAAGGAAGTACAGCCAGAATGTTCCCTAGAAGCAAGCATGGTGGGACATCGTCTCACGTTCTTTGGCCATGTTGTCAGGAGAAACCAGTCCCTGGAAAAGGATGCCATGCTTGGTAAAGTAGAAGGGGAATGAAAAGAGGAAGATCCTTGATGAGGATGATTGGCCCGGTGGCTGCAGTGATGGGCTGTAAGCATGGCAATGGTTGTGGGGATGGTGCAGGACCAGGCGGTTGTGCATACAATTGCTATGAGTTGGAACCAACTTGATGGCACCCTACAACAACAACTTAGCTCAAGACCAAATCCAGCTCGCTGCCATCTAGCGGAGTCTGACTCACAGCTAGCCTAGTGGACAGGGTAGAACGTCTCTTGTGCGTTTCTGAGATGATAACTCTTCATAGGGGCAGAAAGCCTTGTCTTTCTTTGAGGACTAGCTAGTAGTTTTGAAGTGCTGACCTTGCAGCTAGGAACCCAATATGTATCTCTCTAGGCCCCAAGACTCCTTACGTGGTTAGAGGATCCATATGAAATAACTCACTGTACTTCAGTATCTAAGTCACTATTTTCAAGTCTTTGGGGTCTATATCTAGGAGTACAATAGCTGAGCCACGTGGTAATTCCATGTTTAACTATCTGGGCAACCACCCAATGGCTTTCCACAGCAGTTGTGGTCCCACTTGCAATTCAGGTTTCACATTTCTCAGGTTTCACATTTCTCTACATCCTCACCATCTTTTCATGTACACATCAACCAATTGTACAGTTTCTTTGATGAGTGCACTGTCTACTGTAGTGTGAAGAAGCCCTGGGAGGAAGGCCCACCGGGAACGTCTATGGTGTTAACAATGCTCCTCCAGTCAAACAGCGACCTTATTAATCCCACATGTTCCAATTGGCCAGGTCAGCACAATAAGCCTACCTATCACACCACTCCTAGGTTTAGCGATGCCATTTCCCAAGAGAAATAAAAACAAAAACTTGCAAACCAATGTTCACATTCATCTTAGTCATAATGGCCCCAAAGTGGAAATAAACCAACTGCTGATGAACTGATGAGTGAATCTTTGTTAATGTTGAATATCCATACAACATAATATTATTTGGCAACCATGCATACTACAATGTGGACCAACCGTAGAAACATCATGCTAAGTGAAAGGTCAAATGTAAAATTCACATGACGTGTAAATCCACATATATGTAATGTCCAGAAAAGGCAAATCTGTAAGACATAAGAAAGATTATTGGCTTCAAAGGGAACAGAGCAGACTGAAATGGGCAGGCAGGACTTCTAGGGTAAATGAAAGGTTCCAAAATTGGATTGTGGTTATAGCTTCCCAACTCTTCAAACTTATTAAAAATCACTGAATTGTACACTTAAAAGGATACTTTTCTGATATATAAGTTGTCCACCAACAAAGCTGGGTCTTTTTAATGTCTACTGTGGTAGAGTGAGATAAAGGTGCTTAAGAGTCATGCATAAACGGATGTACTACCTGGTCCTTAGAAGAAATTCTGCATAGGAGGTGCAGCTTTTCCAAATGCATAACAAGGTAGGAATTGAATCCGGAAGAGTGAGGGAAATTTCTCAGGGAGAATATAGGGTAAAAAGGAGCGAACCAGAATCAAGACCCATTCCAGGGCTCATGGAATGCCAAAGAAAAATAAAGCCTCCAAAGAAAACCAAAAAGAAGAAACAGAAATGGGACAAGCCCAGTGAATAAGAGTTGGCATATGCTAAGGGAGGAGGTTGCTTTGGGCAAGGGCTACTAAGAAATCAGGTAAGTGTTAAAGATCCAAAGATAGGAAGGCCTTGTAGAAAAAAACAGTTGGATCTGGGTGAGTTGGATAACATTTCTGGGCATACCTTGCTCCAGGAGTTCTGTAAAAGTCCCAGAACAAGATCACATTCATTGCAGCAAAAACAAACAAGCAAACTCATTTCCATGGAATCAATTCTAACTCATAGTGACCCTATAGGACAGAATGCAACTGCACGTGTGAGTGTCCAAGGCTATACATTTTTTTAATCTTCCTTTTCTTTCTTTCTTTCTTTCTTTCTTTCTTTCTTTCTTTCTTTCTTTCTTTCTTTCTATTTTTAGTAAATAGTTTCATTTGGGGGCTTTTACCACTGTTATAACAATCCAGACAATCCAAATATCAATCATATTTGTGCACATGTTGCCATCATCAGTTTCAAAACATTTTCTTCCTACTTGAGCCCTTGGTATCAGCTCCTCTTTTTTCCCTACCACTGCCCCACCCCCCTGACCTCCCACCCCTTGAACCCTTGATAAATTAGAAATTATTGTTGTTTTCATATCTTATACCGTCTGCTGTCTCCCTTCACTCATATTTCTGCTGTTCGTCCCCCTGGGGGAAGGGGATCATATGTCGATCTTTAAAATCAATTCCCCCTTTTTCCTCCTTCTCCCCCCTCCCCATCCCCACCTTCCTCCCACCCCATGGGAATATTGCTAGCCCCATTACAGTTCCAAGGGAGATACCTATCCTGGATTCCATGTGTCAAAAGTGCTTATCTATTCCAGTGTACATGCTCTAGTCTAGCCGTATTTGTAAGTAGAACTGGGGTCATGATAGTGGAGGGGGTGGGCAAGCATTAAAGAACTAGAGGAATGTTGTATGTTTCATCAGTGATGTACTGCACCCTGGCTGGCTTGTCCCTTCCTTGTGACCCTTCTGTAAGAGGATTTCCAATTATCTATAGATGGGCTTTGGGTCTCCACTCTAACCCTACTTGTTCACATCGGTATGACTGTTTTGGGTCTTCAGATTCCTAATACCTGATCCTGTTGACACCTCATGATCACACAGGCTGGTGTGCTTCTTCCATGTGGGCTGTGCTGCTTCCCTGCTAGATGGCCACTTGTTTAACTTCAAGTCTTTAAGACCCCAGATGCCCAGGGACAAGGGAACTACAAGTTAATTAAAACCAATGGGGAGACAGGCATGAGATGCCTAGTGGGGCTTAATCAAAGGCAACATAGCAGTAAGGAATTACTAAACCCGAATGAAGGCCAAACATGATGATGGGACAAGAGGAACATAAAAGGAAAGAAAGGAAAGAACCAGGAGGCAAAGGACATTTATAGAGGCCTAAATACAGGCAGGTACATATGTAAATATATTTATATATAATGAGAGGGAAATCGATCTATGTACCTATATCTATATGTTAAGAATTAAGGTTTCAGATGAACACTGGGTCTCTACTCAAGTACTCCCTCAACACAAGAACACTTTGTTCTAATAATCTGGTATTCTGTGATGCTCACCTTCCCAACACGATTGCTGAAGACAAAATGGGTGCTCTATTAGACAGGGTTCTCTAGAGAAACAAGACCAGAATGCTAGTAATTATATATATACAGATAGATAGATAGATAGATAGATAGATAGATAGATAGATAGATAGATAACATAAGAAATAAACAGTTAATTAAATTATAAAGCAGTACAAATGGCTCAGTGCAACTCTCTCCCGTGAGACAGTTGTGAGACACTGGCAGTCCTTCAAGTCTTGAGGGCCGCTGGGTTGTCCTCTGTAGAGTAATTCAGGCTATCTGGGCACAGGCAGCAAACAGCAAAGCAGGTCACCAACAGTCAGCCAAATGACAGGGTCTCACAGTCTCCAGCTCAAGAGATGTACATTCCAATGGTGTGGCAAAGCCAGTCTAGAAGGAACCTCAAATTACAGTGACACAGTCCATGGGTTAGGCGTCCCGCTTGCAAATCAAGGCAGCAAGAACAAAAGAACAAGCAAGGTAGCCTCACACTGGTCCGATGTTCAAAGAGCAAGAGATGAGAAAGGCGAGGCTCACTGAGCCATTTATCTCTCTGCCCTTCAATTAATCCCATGTGTGTTTAATGGCCAGATTGGCACAATAAACTAACTACCTCAGGTATATAAGCAAATGTGAGTGGAGAAAGCTGATGATGCCTAGTTATCAAAAGATATAGTGTCTGGGATCTTAAAGGGTTGAAGATAAACAAGCAGCCATCTAGCTGAGAAGCAATAAGGCCCACATGGAAGAAGCACACCAGCCTGTGTGATCATGAGGTGTTCATGGGATCAGTTATCAGGCATCTAAGATCCAGAACAAAATCATACCCAATGAGAATGGGGATGGGGGGGGGGTGGTAAGGGGGCTGGTGTGGAGGTGAGACCCAAAGCCCATCTGTAGACAATTGGACATCCCCTCACAGAAGGGTCACAAGGAAGAAATGAGCTAGTCAGGGTTCAGTATAGCACCAACGAAACACACAACTTTCCTTTAGTTCTTTGGTGCTTCCTTCCCCCCCCACTATCATGACCTCAATTCTACCTTACAAATCAGATTAGACCAGAACATGCACACTGCTACAGATAAGAGCCTGAAACACAGGGAATCCAGGATAGATAAACCCCCCAGGGCCAACAATGAGAGTAGAGTTACCAGGAGGGGAAGGGGAAGGTGGGGGGGACAAAGGGGAAATCAATCAAAAGGATCAACATATAACCGCCTCCCAGCAGGATGAACAGCAGAAAAGTGGGTGAAGAGTGACAGAAGATGATGTAAGATATGAAAACAATAATCTATAACTTATCAAGGGTTTATGAGGGAGGGAGGGCAAGGAAGGGAGGAGCAAAAATGAGGAGCTGATATCAAGGGCTCAAGTAGAAAGAAAATGCTTTGAAAATGATGATGGCAGCATATGTACAAATGTGCTTGACACAATGGATGAATATATGGCTTGTGATAAGAGATGTAAGAGTTCCCAATAAAAGTATTTCATAATTTATAAAAAATACCCAGATGCTATATCTTGTAAGAGCTGGGCACCATCAGTTTTATTCCCCATATTTACTTATGCTTTGTCTTCAGCTATCCTGTTGGGAAGGTGAGCTTCCCAGAATGTCAGCCTATTAGAACAAAGTGCTCTTGTGTTGAGGGTGTACTTGAGTAGAGGCCCAATGTCCATCTGCTTCCTTAATACTTAACATATAAATATATGTACATAGCCCTATATCCCTATTGTTATATTAATATATTTACATATGTACCTGCCTATATTTATACCTCTGTAAATGTCTTTAGCCTCCTTGTTCTTCCCTCTATTACCCTTTACTTTCCTCCTGTCCCATTATCATATTTGTCCTTCATTCAGCACTCAGTAATTCCTCTTGGCTATATTGCCCTTGATCAAACCCCAACAGGCATTCTATACCACTCCAGGCCATCGATTTTAGATCTCTTGTATTTATTTAGATTTATAGCAGAGAGTCTCACCTTTCTCCTTCAGAAAAACTAGTAGTTTCGAACTTCTGGTCTTGAGATGCACAACCCAATACATAACCCATTAGGGCAGCTATCAGAGCTCCTTGGCATATCTAGTAGTGTGCTGTATGGATAAAAGAAGAATTAATAAGCCTGAAAAGTTCAAGGAATATTTAATATTCTGCATGTGGTGATGAGGGTGTACAATGGGCCAGTGCATGGGCAGAAGTCTGGGATGGGGATAGAGAGGCCACAGGGTGCAGGAATTTCGTCACTGCAAGTAAGTGGCCCGCAGTACAGATTAGCAGTGGAGACTGAACATCCACAAAGATGTGATCCTTTCTGTAGGTTTATTTCTTATCACCTATCATCATTTCTGTAAGATCCAGACATAAGGAACTGTTAGCAGTTTCCCAAACATGCCATTCTCTTTCACACCTCTTTCTCTTTTCTTCAGAATAAGAAGGAGGTGTGAACTCCCGTAAATAGTCAGAGTCCTGGAAACTCACAGGGGCAATTCTACCCTGTCCTATAGGGGTCGCTGTGAGTCAGCATTGACGTGATGACAGTGAGTGTGATTTTTGGTTTGCTTTCATTTCTTACACATCGTCATCTGCCTCAAATCTGCCTACAAACCATCCGTCTCTTCTCCCCGCAACTCCGGGAACCCCCCTCAGTATTCACTCTCCCCTTCCACATTTGCCTGGATCCCTGCTCATGTTTCCATGTGAAACAAGGGTTACTCCTCCCAAGCTTTTCCTCCATAGACACCGGCCATGCATTGTTACTCGCAGTGGGGTCCACTTCAACGCACCGTGACACCTCCTCATACAGCATAAGCAAATATTTCCCAGTCCCATGCTATCTTCATTATCTTGGATATGTTTCAGTCCATTGCTATGTCACAGTGTATTCTTTGAGGAAACCTTGGTGGCGCATCAGTTAAGTGCTCAGCTGTTCACTGAAAGTTGTCAGGCCCAACCCAATAACTGCTCAGCAGGGAAAAGATTTACAGCATTAGGAACCCTAGAGGCCAGTTCTAGCTCGTCTTACAGGGTTGCTATGAGTTGGAATTGACTCAACAGCAGCAGGTTTGTTGGGGTGTTTGATTTTTGGTTTTCCAGACTAGAAGACTCGTCTTCTATCACTTTATCAGACAATATTTTGTTTTGATCCACAGGGTTTTCATTGGCTCTCTTTCAGAAGTTGATTGCCAAGCCTTCCCCCTAGTCTGCAAGCTGGGCTGAAGCCTGTCCACCATGAGAGAGCTTACTGGTATTTGAAATACTGATGGAGTAGCTTCCACAACTGTGGCCACCTTCCAGCCAACACAATATGACAAATTGACAGATGAGTACTAACATCCTCCTGTAGAATAGGCCAGTTCCTTTTGTATGCCCTGTATTAAAGTTCTATCATAGCACTGGTATCACTTTCACCATTTCATTGATCTCCATGTCTATTACCTAGAGGGCTTGAAGGCACTTCGTTTGTTTTTGTTGTTGTGTTGTTGTCTTGAAATGCATAGTACATGACCCATAGAGAGCCCCATTTATGCAAATACCATGTCATTTGGTAGCTTAAACCCACCCAGACTCATCAAAGAAGGAAAGTCTAACAATTTGCTTCTTTTTTATTTTAATAGGTTATATTCTTTTATTTTATAATCATTTTATTCGGGACTTGTACAACTCCAATCACAATCCATCCATCCATCCATTGTACGTCAAGCATATTTGTACAATTTGCTTCTTTAAAGGTTACAGCCAAAGGAGCACCTGGGATTGCCATGAGTCAGAACCAATCTGATGGCAGCAGGTTTGGGTTTCGGTTTATCTGATCTGTAGGAGAGGAGATGACCAATAACCAAATCAAAAACGAATGCATAGAAGCAGAGCATTATCAGAGACAGTGCCAGAAGGTGAGCTCCTCATGTCAGAAGGTATTAAAAAGATGATTGAAGAAGAGCTGCCTTCTCAAAGGAGAGTCGATCATAATGATGAAGATGGAGCAAAGCCTTCAGGACCTTCATTTACTGACAGGGCATGACTCAAAATGAGAAGCGCTAGCTGCTCACATTTATTAATAATTGGGAGTTGAAATATACAAAGTATGAATTTAGGAAAATTGGAATTCATTGAAAGTGAACTAGAATGCATAAAGATCGATAACTTACAAGTCTACAACAAAAAAATACTAACAATCCTCTAAGAAGGTGAGCAAAGGATCTGAACAGAAAATTCACAAAGGATGACTGTCGATTGGCTAATAAACACATAAGGAAATGCTCCCATTCACTAGCCAACAGGGAAATGAAAGTCAAAACAACCATGAGATACCACCCAACGCCCATAACTGTAACCAAAGTTTTAGAAACTGAGAACAACAAATGCTGGAGAGGGTGTGGTAAGATTGGAACTCTTATCCACTGCTGGTTGGCTTGTAGATACATACAGCCACTGTAGAAGGCAATATGGCGATTGAAATACCATATGATCTAGCAATGCCATTACTGGGCACATACCCCAAAGAAATAAGAAGCAGATCATGAACAGGCATTTACTTCCCCATGTTCATCACAGCACAGTTCACAGTTACAAGAACCTAGAAACAGTCTAAATTCCCATCAGCAGATGATCGGATAAAGAAGCTCTGGTAGATACACACAATGGAAGACTATGCCTCCCTAAAGGACAGCAGCAAATCCATGAAACATCTCAAGACATGGAGGGATCTGGAAGACATTATGCTGAGTGAAGTTAGTCAAGCACAAAAGGACAAATACCGGATGAGTCCACTGCTGTAGGAACAAGCAGCAAAGTGGGCACAAGCTCAGGCATGTAGGGCATCCAGTCTATTGGCTGGGGGACCAGACAGCCTGGTAGAAAGCCTGACCCATGCCAATGAACCATAACCCACCCCCTCTAGGTACGTATTTTGGAAGTCACTAGGCCAGAGGCTACCTCACATCATTCGGGATAAAATGATCAAGGGGATGGGGGTCTAGTGAGAGATTGACATGTAAACTTTGAGGAGGTCCCCCCTGGGCTGGTAGACAGCCCTATCAGAGGGAGGAGGGATACGATGGGAAGAACAATGCATGAGTGGGGAAAGGGAGCGAACACATCTGGGGGAACACAAATGCATATCCGGTGGTAGGACAAGAGGGAGGACTGACTTCCAGTTGTGGGAGAGAATATCTGAAAATGCTTTTGAGGACCCTCGGCAGGTGGGGGCAGTGGCTTTGGTGGTATGCACTGGATGGACAACATTAAAGCTGGGCTGCTGAGTGCAACTTGGGCACCCAGGCCAGGCGCAGTGGAACACTGGGCCACTGAATCCTCGATCTTCATGGCACACAGCCTGCTCCAAGGGCTGTCAGTGAGATCCGATGCGGGAACTCCACGGGTAAACTAGACCTACCTCAGACACACTTGTAACTCGAGCTTGTAACTTGTAACTTCAGAAAACACGTGGGGTCTGAGGAAGCAGAAGCCAGCAGTACCGAGACTGTGGAACTGTCGTTAGGAGGACAAAGAAGGTCTTGCTACACCGATGTCTTATAGGCTGTATTAAGATACGTGTTATTCCGGCAAACCTGCCACAGTCACTCTGCTCTATTTGTTTTTTGTTTGGTCATATTAGGGTGTATCACAGAGGCTCCAGGTCATTGGGGGTTACCCACTTGAAGCTGTGGTAGAGGTTTTTCTGTTTTTTGGTAAATGAAACCCAGAATTGATGAACCTATAGTGATAGTAAGTAGAACAACAGTTAGGGTGGCGGTGGAGTGGGGTGTTCAGTGGGGGGAAGGGGGGAGGGCGGCAGCAGAGTAGATGATGTCAAGGAGTCCAAGAAGAAAAAGTATGTTTGGAAATTGATTATGGAAGCAAGAGTATCATTCTGCTTGATGCGATTGAACTACGGAATAGCATGACATTTGTACTAACTCCCAAGTAATAATAACTTAAAAGAACAATAACCAAAAAAAAAATAGATCCAGGAATGGATTTGGGGTTTACACTAAATCCTAGCTCCAACTTAAGAACAATTAGTTCTTACATCACGGCCCTGTTCAATACTCATCCTTGGGAAGGGAACACAGAGGAAACGGGTGCTATAGCAAAATGGTAAAATGTGGTCATGGTAGTTACATAATTCATGCCAACTTGTTAAATAGGTTATAGGGGTGGAGTCTGGCCTGTCAATCAGGTCACAGCCCAATTGATGCCTCCTGTGGGCATGGCCTTCTCATGAGGATTCTGGGAGTTTTCCTCTCTTCTTCCTTGGAGGTGGGACAAATGCTCTCTCTCTGCTGCACATTCCTGTCGACAAGCCCTGTGGAGACCCAAGCCAGCACTAAGATACTGACACTGACACTGTATCCACAAGATTTTTCACCCACTGGCCTGTGATCTTCCTGCATTCAGCATCATTGCATATGCTGAGTGATTGAAAGAGGACTTTATGGACTGGTATCAGACATATGGGCTAATATTACACGTATGAACTTGATATGGACTGGGGTGGGATGCTTTCTTAATATACAATTACTCTTTGATATAAAGTGCTCTCTTTTACATATATGAGTCTGCCTAGATTTGTTTCTCTAGTCTGCCCGGACTAACACAGTGGTGAAGAAAATAGATGGTACCCAGCCATTACATAAAATACCATCTGGGGTCTTAAAGGTTTGTCTCCAAACAAGCAGCCATCTAAGTGAGATGTCAACTAAGTCCACTTGGAAGAAGCACACCAACATCAGTCACAGAATGATTCTGAATCATGTGATCTGAAGCCTAGGAAGGATCAGTATCAGAGCCTAAAGTGTGAGAATATGGTTTGCAGGAGGCTGTGGATGACAGTGGAAGCCCCAGATTCATTTGAGGAACTGCATAGGAAATAAGCCAGCGGTGAACTCCCTCTGTCCACAATTGAGAGGGATGGGAGGGAAAAGTGGTGACTACACAGAGCAAATCTGCAGTCTGAAATTGATCCAATATGCAATCAAGATGGATTGATAATTATTGGTGACTGGAATGAAAAACCGACAGAAAGAAGGATGAACAGAAAGCAAAGGATCATTAAAAAGACAGGAAAGAAAGACAAGATCAAAGTGTATGTCAGAAGAGACTCTGAAAGCTGCTCTTACTCATAGAGTAGCTAAGGCCAATGGAAGAGATAATAAAATCAAAGAGCTGAACAGAAAATGTCAAAGGGCAGGTCAAGAAGACAAAGTAACATATTTGAATGCAATGTTCAAAGACCGAAAGTTAGAAACCAAGAAGGAAGACTGCTATGAGCATATCTTAAACTGAAAGAACGCAAGAAAAAAGCCAAGCCTTGAATGGCACTCTTGAAAAGCTACTGAGTGATGCAGGAAGCATAAAAAGAAGATGGGAAAAATGCAGAGTCACTGTCCCAAAAAGACTTAGTCAACATTCCACATTTCAGGGGAGAGCATATGAGCAAGAAGCAATGGTCCTGAAAGCAGACGTCCAAGCTGCACTGAAAGCATTAGCCAAAAACAAGCTTCAGGAATTGGGGGAAGACGTCCTGACTGCACTGAAAGCATTAGCCAAAAACAAGCTTCAGGAATTGGTGGAGGACCAATGGAAATAAATCACGGGGAGCACTCACTTGTCTAGGACAGGAGATTGGGAAGACAGCCACTTGACCAACTGACTGGAAAAGTCCATATTTGTACTCATTCCAAATAAAGGTGCCCAAAGAGGATGCACAAATTATAGAACAATGTCACGGACATCGCACGTGTAAAATTATGCTGAGGATTACCCAACAACAGTTGCAGCAGGACATTGACAGAGAGCTGCCAGAGGGTCAGGCCAGATTCAAAGAGGCTGTAGAACAAGGGATATCGTTAATGATATCAGATAGAGTTTGATTGCAGAAAGAGCATACAAGAAAGTTGTTTACTTGTGTTTCATTGGCTATGGCAATGCACTTAACTGTCTGGATCACAACAAACACTAATAGATAGACGTGAGAACACTGGGAATCCCCAGAACACTAAAGTGTGCTCATGAGGAAACTGTACGTGGATCAAGAGGCAATTGTAGGAACAGAACAAGGGAACACTGTATGGTCTAAAATCAGGCAAGGTGTGCATCAGGGTTATTTCTGCTTGCCAATTTATTCCATCTGTATGCTGAGTAAATAATGAGAGAAACTGGATTAGATGAATAAGAATGGGACATCAGGATTGGAGGAAAGAGTATTGGAAGAAATGCAGATGGCATGACCTTGCTTGTTGAAAGTGAGGAGACCTTGTAGCACTTGCTGATGAAGATCAGGGATTGCAACCTCAGGTATGGATGAGAACCCAATGTAAAGAAACAAAACCTTCACAACTGGACCAATAGGTAGCATCATGAGAAATGGAAACAAGACTGAAGTTGTCAAGGATTTCATCTTGCTTAGATCCACAATCAGTGTGCCCGTGGAGGCAGCGATCAAGATCAAGGATGCACTGCACTGAGTACATCTGCAGCACAAACTGAAGAGGGAAGAAGAGAGAGTGGAACACATCCCGCCCACCAAGCCCTGAGGACAACATTCTGACTTAGAGCAGCCAATGCACAGAGAGGATCACAGGGCCAGCCCCTCCATGAGACACAATGACATCCCTCACGGACACACAGCACTAAGGGGGACAACACTGGGGACACGGTGCTGGGGATGTGCCTGTTCCAACCCCAACGCAATGGAGTGAAACATTAAGGGCGTACAGTGGAGCAGCAAGGGGAGCAAAGCAACAAAGTCTGGAGGAATGCCAAAGGTGGACTTTGGGGCCAGGGCATGGTGCCCCAGCGGACTCACCTGGAAAACACTCCTAAAGGTCAACGGACAGACCTGGAACTGTTTGAGGGCTTTTCTCTTTTTGCTGTGGGGATTTTGTCTTGTTTTTTTATATTAGTTGTTGTTTTCTTTTTGTTTTATTTTTTGTTATGTTTTGCTTTTCTTTGTTTTTGTGCATATTACTGTCTATGCACATCTATTTGAACAAGATATGAGGGATGAACAATCTGGAGGAGATAACAATGGGACCTACAGTTCCAGGGAGACACAAGAGAGGGGTATGGGGGGGAAAAGGAGGAGGGTGCCAACAAACCCAGGGACAAAGGAAGAATAAGTGATCTAACATTGAAGCCAAGAAGGGCATAGGATGCTTGGTGGAGCTCGATCAAGGCCAATGTAGCCGAGAGGAATTACCAAAACCCAAATGAATAACAAGCATGATAGTGGGACAGGAACAAAGTAAAAGGAAATAGAAGAATAATTGGGAGACAAATGGCATTTATAGAGGTCTAAATACGGGCATATCTATATGTGAATACATTTATATATAATGATAGGGGAATAGATCTATGTACATATATTTATTTATAAAGTATTACAGCAACAGATGGACATTGGGCCTCCACTCAAGGACACCCTCAATGCAAGAATACTTTGTTCTACTAACATGGCACTCTGTGATGCTCACCTTCCCTGACATGATCACTGAAGACAAAATGGGTGCATAAGCAAATGTGGTGAAGAAAGCTGATGGTGCCTGGCTATCAAAAGATATAGCATCTGGGGTCTTAAAGGCTTAAAGATAAACAAGCAGCCATCTAGCTGAGAAGCAACAAAGCCCACATGGAACAAGCACACCAGCCTATGTGATTATGAGTTGTCGATGGGATCAGGTATCAGGCATCAAAGACACAAAACAAAACAAAAAAATCATATCAATGCGATTGAGGGGGAGGGCAGAGTGGAGACCCAAAGCCCACCAATAGTCAATTGGACACCCCCTGTCAGAAGGGCCATAAGGAAGACACAAGCCCGTCAGGGTGCAGTATAGCACCGACGAAACACACAACCTTCCTCAAGTTCTTTAATGCTTCCTCCCATCCACTCCCCACCCCCCACTATCATGACTCCAATTCTAGCTTACAAATCTGGTGAAACCAGAACATGTACACTGGTACAGATAAGAGCTCACAACACAGGGAATCCAGGACAGATTAACACACACACCCCAGGACCAATAAGGGGAGCAGAGATATTAGGAGGGCAAGGGAAGGTGTGGGGAGCAAGGTGGGGAGAGCAGAAAAAAATCTGCTACACAAGACCTCTTTAAAGTGTTGCAAAGCCAGGGTGTTACTTTGAGGACTGAGGTGTGCCTCACCTCAGCCATGGTATTCTCAATCACCTCATACGCATGTGAAAGCTGGCCAGTGAGTAAGGAAGACTAAAGAAGAATGGATGCATCTGAAGTGTGGTGTTGGCAAAGAATATTCAAAGTACTATGGACAACCGAAAGAGCGAATAGCCATGTCTTGCAGGAAGGACAGCCAGAATGCTTAGAGGCAAGGATGGCAAGATTTTTGTGTCGTGTACTGTGGACATGTTATCAGGAGATGCATCTGGAGACATCTCTCTGGAGATGTCCCTGCAGAAGGACATCATGCTCGGTAAAGTGGAGCATGAAAAAGAGGAAAGTTCTTCACAAGACGGAGTGGCCCAGGGGCGGCAGCAGTAGTCTCAAACAGGAGGACAATTGTGAGGATGGCACCCTACCAGGCGGTGATTTGATCTGCTGTCCATAGGGCTGCTGTGTGTTGAAATTCACTGGACACCATCTAACAAGGAAAACCACCAAAAGGATGGTGGTTCAAACCCAACTAGTGGCTCCACCAGCAAAAGGGGAGAGGAAGAGGGAATGGATGTTCGATAAAAGAGATCTAGCACTCTGCTCCCCTGAAGATCACAGCCTAGTTTCCCCTGCCATGTGAAATCACTTTGGAGTCAAATCGACTTGGCAGCCCCTAACAACAACCCACAGTAAGTATGGAATAAATGTAGATAAAACCCATGCAGCAACCAGGTCTGTCTACCTACTTCCCACCAAAGGAACATGACTGCGCATCCAAGCAGAAGTCACCAACACCTTAAGAACGCCCCCTGTTGTGATGGGCAGAGGCACTGCGAGGAGGCCAGTTATGTCCTCTCCGTGGTCCCCCTGCTCCACACTGCCAATGTCTCAACAAAGTCTTCGGGAAGTACCTTTTGCAAATATTATCTGCGGTCCCTCTCTCTGTGGGCCACCACATATCTACAGAAAACATCCTCCTACAGCAGTGAGTTTTGTTTTGTTTTGTTTTAATCATTTTATTAGGGGCTCATACAACTCTTATCACAATCCATACATACATCAATTGTGTAAAGCACATTTGTACATTCATTGCCCTCATCATTC
>NW_022111324.1:56083516-56088968 GCF_000313985.2 Echinops telfairi
TAGACCTCTATAGATGTCCTTTGCCTCCCAGCTCTTTCCTCTATTTCCTTTTACTTTCCTCTTGTCCCACTACCATGTTCAGCCTTCATTTGGGTTTCAGTAATTCCTCTCGGTTACATTACCCTTGGTCATGCCCTACCAGGCCTCCCACACGCTCCTCACCACCGATTTGGATCACTTGCTGTTCCCTTGTCCCTGGATTTGTTAACATCTCTTCCTTCCCCCCCACCTCCGTCTCTCCCATGGCCCCCAGAACTGTCGGTCCCATTGTTTTCTCCTCCAGATTGTTCATCCAGTCTATCTTATTTAGATAGACCTGCAGAGATAATAACATGCACAAAAACAAGACAGAGCAAAACCAAGCAACAAAAGAAAACAAAACAACAACAAAGAGCCAATGACAAAAAACAAAACACAACACAACAGCAAGAAAGAAAATCTTGTAGTTAATTCAAGGACTGTTTGTTGGCCTTTAGGAGTGTTTTCCCATCGAGTCTGATGGGGTGCCAAGCCCTGGCCCCAAAGTCTATTTTTGTTATTCCCTGGGACTTCATTAGCAATGAGTTTTACATTACTGAATGATCTTTCATAGCCCACAATGGGGCCCTGCGTTGACCAATAGAAAGGGTATGTACCATAATGGCCGGGCAGATCTCTATACCTGTGCTAATGGAGAGCTTGGAGGTAGTTCTGTGAAAACAGAGCCAGCGGAAAAGCCTGAGAAACGACAACTACAGCAGGTGCCCTGGGACGTCTGCCTTCATTCCACAGAGGAGCAAAGAGGAGCAGACCAAGCCTGTAGGCCTTGAAAGAGTAGGTCCTTTCCCCAGAAGCCTGTGGACCTCTTTGGTCAGCAGATTTTCCAGGTACAACAGTTGGCCTAGCCAGTCTCCCTGCCACAGACAGCACATCCCAGGAAACGGCTGCTGTTTTTCCATTGGAGGTTGAGATAGTCAAGATTTATTGTGCCAACCTGGCCAATAAACACATGTGGGATTAATTGAAGGACAGAGAGATAAATGGCTCAGTGAGCCTCACTTTTCTAGTTCTCGGGTCTCTTGCTTTCTGATGGTCGGACCAGGGTGCAACTACCTTAGCCAGTTCCCTGCTTCAGCTGGCAAGGCTCACTTCCTGCAAGACATCCCTGAGGAGAAGCCACATGGACCTACCCCGATGCAGCCCTGGGTGCTGGAGCAGCTGCATGGAGACCCCTGCTAGTGCTGAGATGCTTACCTACTCACTGATTCGACTTTCCTCCTGCAGTCACCATCATTGCATGTGTTTTGTGAGATGGAGGAGGACTTTGTAGATCAATGTTGGATATATGGGCTAATGTTGGACTTAGGGGATTGGACAGCACTGGGTTGGGCTGCTTTCTTAATGTCCGCTTACCCTTGATATAAAACTCTCTCTCATACATATGAGCTTCCCTAGTTTACCCAGACGAACACAGAGGTCCTTTTCTCCATGTGACTCTGTGTGATGAAGTCAGGTCTGGCAAGAAGGACCCCAGAGGCTCACAAAAGAGTGGGGAGAACAGGAGGCGGGGGGGAAGGGAGCCCATATTCCGGGGTAAAAATGATAGAAAATGTAGTGTTTCCTGTGGTTGGGAACCGGTTTGGGCAGGCATGGTGCTGACTATCAAGTCCCTCAGAGCAGACCTGAGGAACTGAGTGTGGGAGAGCGCCAGGGGGGGCGGGGGAGGGGGGGCAGGGAGGGAGGGAGAAGCAGAGAGAATGTAAGGCATTTTCAGACAATGTTAAAAATCCTTTCCGGTTTTCATATGGTGTTGTTTTCCCAGGAAAGAGGCAGGAAAAGCCAACCGCTCTCAACAGAGGGTATTCATCTCACCTTGTACTTTGGGGTCTGCCCCTTCCTCCTGCAGACAGAGCTAGTTTTCAAAAGCAAGAAAGAGGATACTTAAAAAATAAAAGTAAGGGGCCTCTCTCTTCGCATGATATTCTTAACAAAACTGCCAAACACTCAGTGGGAGGGGGGGCAGGCGGGGAGACAAAAATAAGAAAACAGTTGCTCTTCCTGAAACAACAGGTACTTTTATCGTGATCAATGTTTTAGGCCAAATGCACAGGCAATCCCCCTTTGGGTGCTTCTCTTGAAGCCCTCCATGGAGTCTGGTAGCCCAGCGGTGAAGTGTTGATGGCACTTCAAACCCGCCAGCCGCTCCGAGAGAGAAGGACGAGGCTGGCTCTCTTGTAAAGATGTGCAGCCTGGAAGCCCTACGAGTCAGACTCAGCGGGCAGGCACAGCGTGAGCCCTCCCAGGTGCCCTCAGCGGGGCACAGGGAGAAGCACGCAGCTGCTTCCTGCAAGGTCAGAGGAGTCCTTGGGAGCAAGACGAGGCTGTCCGCTCCTAGGGCCCAGCCTTACTCCACCCTCTAGGGTCCCCTGGGTCAGAACAACAGCTGTGCAGCAGTCCTAGAACTGGCCATTCCCTGAGTCCTTTCTCCATTCATCGCTGGGATCCCACAACGTTGCTTTTCCTGGCTCCACTGATTGAAGCCGACACTGTCACGTCTGGGGAAGAATTCCTGGCTGGTCTCTGAGGAGCCCTTGCTGTGGGTGTTTGAAAACTGCCAGGTTGCATCTCCTCTCTTCTGGGATAGTCTCTGAAAGCAGGCTCTAAATGTAGATGGACTATTCATTACAACGGAGGGCCCGTGAAGTCAAGTGAACAGCTAGCCCCGTTGCTATGGCAGTGAAAGAGCCGTAATTGCAGGCAAAGTTGGGTTGAAGCAAGTGCGAGGTGAAACAGTCCGATTTCTTTTTGTCTTTACTGGGCAGGGGGCCCTCAAAAGGCCCGTGAAAAATCTCATTATCTTTCTATGTCATTTTTCCACAAACGTTTTGAGCCCTCTCATCTTTATTTCTTACTGCGGCAAGAACAACTGGAATTGGATGGAGACCTGTCTGCACCCCTATACTGAATCCCAGGGGATTTCTCTGTATGGAATCGAGTTACCTGGGTTTTGCAAAGGGTTAAGGGGCTCACGTGCTAACTGGAAGGCTGGAGGTTGGAAGCCACCCCTAGGTGCCTAGGAAGAATGTCCTTTTGAGCTACTGCCCAGATATCAGCCATTGAAACTCCCACGGAGCACCATGCCACTTAATTGACTTAATGACCACTGGTGCCCAAGAAAGCCGCAATCTTCTCATTACCGCACCACCTTGGAAGCCTTAGAACATGAAAGCTTGTTGAAAGGTGATGTGGAGGCACGGCTATAGGGAAATGGCGAACAAGGGTGAAAACGACAGGGTCCATGTCCCTCCGAAGCTCGTGAGCCAATGTAGGAGTCAGGCACGTGAACTTGGGGCAGGCAGGGCATTGGGTTTCTATCCCACATTGCAGTCAAGATGTGCTTCCCATGGGTCCTCCCTTGGGAGTTGGAAAGGTCAAACCCTTTTTCCTTATTAAGACATGGTTTGTCCTATGACTGCACATTCCCTCACCCAGTTTCTAGAGGTCACAGGGCATGGATGACAGCATCAGTTTGATTGCTGATGACCTGTGGGCTTATGTGTCCTTGCATTTAAATTGTTCTGTCTCCTTTCTAGCACACGAACATCATTATCAATGCATTCAGACGTGAGTATTGAAGTATTATGAACACGATAATGCTTTGTCAACATACACGAAAGTTCTTCAAGGTCGTCAGTAGTTTTCAGAAGGGTAAAGATATCCCGAGATCAAAGTGCTGGAGAACTGCGGACGTAATGGCTTCATGACGTGCTTTTTCTCCCAAAATACTATCTTCTTACCTTGTCACTGCACCCTCGCCCCACTCCTGTGAACTCTGACTCATGACTGCACAGGACTGGAGTCCAGAGCTGCATCTTCCTCTCAGCATCGCTCAAGCCAGGGATCATCGCCTTCTAAAAGGGAAATGTCAGAGACGGGAGCCAGGGAGTGTGCGTGTGGGACTTCTGAGGGAATGTGGGAAACAGCAAAGGGAGCCAAATCCAAACCACAGCTTACTCTCCGACACCGCGGCCCCCCACCCCCACCCCAGTCAGAAACAATGAAATATAACAGCAGAAAACAGCTAAATAAACTCGAGGGGAAAACAAAACCCGAGCAACATCTTGGAAAGCATTCATATGAGAAAGCAGACGAGTCGTCTAAGCCCCGCACTCCAGGTAAATGAAAAGTATTACAACATCAAAGGGGGACTGTAAACCAGCCAGAATCCAGATGACAAGAAACCTAAGACCCGGTCAAGACTCTCAGGCAAGTGCGTCAGTTAGTTTTGCTTTTGTGAAAATGTATACATTTAACATAGTGAACTTTACAATGCTTTGTTTCTTTTTGTCAGTTAATAATCTTCCCGAGTATGCCCACCCTTCTACCCATTTAGAATCCTCCTATTTCTAAGCAGCTTGTCACTGCTTACCATGCTTTTATGATACAGGGTCAAACACTATATAAAAGAGGAGTGACTGTTGGTGGGTCCAGGCCACCCATTCAGCAGCTAGCCCAAAAGTGAGTGTCCGGGTCTCGGAAGAGAGTCCTAAGAATAGACTTTCTCCGAGTTCAGTCAGTAACATACATTGGTTTGGGTTTGGGTTTTTAATAAAATTACATCTCTCTTGGATTCCTGTCATCTAACTTCCCACTGGAATTTCTTTTTCTTTCTTCTGTTCTCCATGAACTTTGACATCTATGTAGTTTCAACCGTTGTCACATTTGCATGATTTTCTAGAAGTGGAACTTCTCAGGCATGGGTCTCTGTCGGCAAACCATCCATCTCTGAATCTTATCAGTAGTGCCCCTTGCTCTGAAGTGAAACTTCAGTGAGGGCATCCCGATTCTGTACTTAGGGTCATCACTCCACTTTTCTTAATTTTGTCTAGCTTTCCCCTAAGCCTGGTCCCTGCTCCACAGCACTGACCCCATTCTTAGTGTCACCTTTCAGTGGCTTTCTAAGTCAGAAAGAACTCGGGGACTGTGGGCTGGTGGAAGGTCCCCATCCTGTCCCTCAACTGTCACTAGATCTATCCTGGGCTGGGATGTGTGCTTCCCAGGCAAGTTTCCCTCCTGCCATGCTGGTGCTCTTTCTTCTGCAATGGGGCTGCTCTTGCATCTGTCTCGAATCTTCTCGGTGTTTCTCGTTTCTCCATGCATTCGTAAGACACAGTTTAATAGCGTAGCATCTTTGAGCACTTCTTATCTCCTCTCTATTCTCCGTGAGAGCAGTAAGTATCCATTCCGTTGCACTTGCCAGAGAGTCTTGACCGGGTCTTAGGTTTCCTGTCATGCAGATGCTGGCTGGCTTTTGATGTTGTAATACATTTTCATTCACCTGGAGAGCGGGGCTTATAGGACTCGTCTGCTTTCTCATATGAATGTTTTCCAAGGTGTCGCTCGGGTTTTGTTTTTGTCCCATGAGTTTATTTTGCTATTTTCTGCTGTTATTTTTAATTGCTTCTGACTGGGG
>NW_022111324.1:56089068-56120666 GCF_000313985.2 Echinops telfairi
CGAGAGTAGGCTTTGGTTTGGATTTGGCTCCCGTTGCTATTACTCACATCGCCTCAGAAGTCCCACACGCACTCACGCTCCCTCGCTCCCGTCTCTGACAGATCCCTTTTAAACGGCCGTTGATCCCTGGCATAAGTGGTGTTAAGAGGAAGATGGGCTTCTCGCAGAGATGCTCTGGAATCCAGTCTTGTACAGTCATGAACCTGGCCATCTGGAAGTCTCCTCTTGCTCAATGAAATGGAGTAAACATTGTCCATTATGAAATCCACCACACAGGCTGCCAGAGACGAATGGGATCCCACCCAAAGGCAATCGCTGCTCTGACAGGGAAATTGGCTAGCTCTGCCTGAGACTACTCCAGCCTCCCCCGTCCCTGATGTCACAATTCTGAGGCTGCTGCCTGCCTCGGAGGTTGTAGAAAGCTCTGTAGGGTCTCTCTGTGTGTCCTACAGGGTTCTGTGAGCCAGGTCCCTGCCTGATGGCTTTTATGAAAAAATATCTCCTCCCCATTGGGGGACTCTTCTTGGCCTACTTCTTCTATTCTGCACATGACGAATTCAGACCAGGTAAGTACCACGTGACTCATTTTGGAGGCATAGGTTTGAAACACAGGGGTTCTGGAGTATTCCTGAGGAATGAGATAAGTGCCTGACCCCCAAAGTGGCTTAAAAATACAGAGGGGGCCCTGAGTTGGTACTGTCTTCCTGTGTCCTCCAGCACAGGCAAGGAGCAGGAGGGATGTGGGGAGGGGGAATCGTGTAGTCAAAAGCTTGCCAAATAGGCCAGGCTTTCTTTGGCGCCCTGCATGGAACGCGATTTCAAGCGCTCTACAAAAATGAGGGTCATTCAAAACCGCAGAGCGCAGCCTGGTCATTGGCTCCATGGAGAGACTGATAGAGCGAGTGGGAAGCAGAACAGACTTGACAGCTGAAGGGAAGCGAGGGAGGAATGTCTATGGACACGTGTGTTCTTGACTGCTTTAAAATGTTTCTCTGAATTGGAAAGGAAAAAAAACCTGGGTACATCTAGAAATGCCTGGAACTCCGGGTACATGTACCCTCTAACCTTCTGCTTGTAAATTCTGCCCCCAGAGGGGTTTTCAGAAAGACCAGCAAGGAAGCCTGGCTGGCTTTGAGCAACGCGGCCAAACACCCCCAGCAGCTGCCTTCCAAGGTTGGCTGCACTTTGAGACCGGTTTATCAATGGTCATAGACCTTAAAGTGACACATCCAAAGACAGCTGCCCATGCCAGGTGGGGGGAGGGGGGAGGGGGAGGGGCCTGGCTGCCAAGTTGGGTATAGTCCTCACTTTCTTTTGGGGTTCCCCAGAAATGCTCCAAGGAAAGAAAGTGATTGTCACAGGGGCCAGCAAGGGGATTGGAGAGGAGATAGCCTATCAGCTGTCGAAGATGGGAGCCCACGTGGTGGTTACGGCGAGGTCAAAAGAAACTCTACAGAAGGTGAGGGATCCGTGCCACGAACATATATGCTCTCACAAGCGACATGCGTTCTTATGGATACACACGGGCACGCAGAGGTAGGCAGTGTCTACCAAACTCAGCCTCACAGCCATAAGTGGATTCTGACTCACAGCAGCCCTGTAGGTCAAGGTGAACTGCCCCTGTGGGTTTCTGAGACTAACTCTTTATGAGAGTGGAAAACCTCATCTTTCTCCCTCGGAGTGGCTAGTGCTTTGGAGTTGCTGACCTTGTGGCTAGCAGGAAATCACCAGGGCCACTTATAGGTCTACCTACACATATTCTCATATACATATATTTAAATATTTAATAGTTAAATGTGTCCTCTCATAAACAGGCTCAAACGCTCACAGGTAGATAAATATATACATTTGGGTGTTTACTCTCCTACACAAATCTATGCCACGTATGCATACACAAAGCTCTTGGGCTATATGTATGGTCATAGGCATGCCTATTCACGCACATTTGCACACGTAATCATAGATATGTAGGTATGCATCCAGACACCCAAATTCCAGTAGGTGCTCATGAATATATACCCTCATGCCCATGCCAGCTCCCTCTAGTCCCCGCAGACTCACAAACACAAGGATGTGAAACACTCACCTCCTTGGTGTTACACACACACAAAGCCCTTCCCCTACCCTTAACATGTCCAGGGATATATATTCACAAAAGCCTAGCACTCTAAATCATGGACATAATTCCCAACGTAGTGATAATTTATCCATTTACACCCCACCTGGTTCCAGAAAGTATTTCAGACAGGACAATGATCGGGTAGTTTTATTTAGCAACACCCCTGACGCCCAACACCTACCCCCACCCCACCCCACACACACACACTAGCACTCCTACCATTTCTTATCAAAAGAGGGTTGTGAGTAGCCTCTTGCTTAAATCACAGTTACTTCAGAGAATGGCCCCCAAAGGTCTGCCGCCAAGACCAAGACCAACGTCGCTGCTGCTGTGTCCCTACAGGTGGTATCCCATTGCCTAGAGCTGGGGGCAGCCTCTGCACACTCCATTGCTGGCACCATGGAGGACATGACCTTCGCAGAACAATTCGTTGTCCAAGCAGGAAAGCTCATGGGTGAGGCTGCTTCTCCTTCCTCCTCCTCTGACTTTGCATTCGGTGTCAGTCTCCAGGGAGCTTTAGGGAGGGACGGTTCCCACCCCAGAGTGTGTCTCTCAACACAGCCATCTTTTGCAGGGGGACTAGACATGCTCATTCTCAACCACATCACCAACACGTCAATGAGCTTGTTTAATAATGACATCCACCACGTGCGCAAAAGCATGGAGGTCAACTTCCTCAGTTATGTGGTCCTGAGTGTAGCCGCCTTGCCCATGCTGAAGCAGAGCAGTGGAAGCATTGTTGTGGTCTCCTCACTCGCTGGTGAGTGGAGCAGGGAACCATGTGGAAGGTAGGACTAGCAAACGTGCCATTGTTTATCCATTTCCATGAAGAGAAGTAACATGGTGTAAACTTGAACTTGAAATGCTCGCAGCACTATTTAGACAAAGCTGATGAATACACCTTCTTGCTCATCCACCTTCTCAGTAAGAGATACTAAGTAAAGATTTGAGTATATGGATTCAATGAGGGGCATGCATGCTGAGTAAAAGAGAGACCATTAAGAACAAGTGGGACTATTAAAAAAACAAACAGGAATTTGTCAGGGTTGGTGGGGTAGACAGTGCTTGAGAGTAAGTGAGAGAAACAGTTCTGAGTGATGGCAGCCACCAGAAGCCTGGTGGCTTGTGATTGGCAAATAGGAGACTGGGTGGACATTGAAAGCCAGCTAGAGGCTCCGCCTGTCCTCATCCTGAGACCTGGTCACATCAATACCACTTTGCTTCCTCCATGACCAAGAGTGGTTGCCCAACAAGGTAAAGCTAGAAGGGGCACAGCTTAATCAACATAGAGTTGCTTGGTAAGTGAGAGAAGCCAAGGTAAATGAAATGAGCCGCAAAAGGAGGCATATTATTAGTAACGGATCTACCTATCTTTTGAGTGTCCCCCAGATTTTGAACTGGCGACATTACAAACCCAACGTAAAGAACCAACTGAAGAGAGAGGTGGTGTGCAGAGGGCTATGTGCGATCAGGTGCGGTCCCTAAGGCCATAGAAGAGCCAGAAAGTTTCCACTTGAGGGATTTCTAGGCCCAGATCAGCAGCAGTCCAGGAGAGCGATGTTATCTCTCTTTGTGGATCTGTCATTTTGGAAGAATCTGGCTGGAGGTGCCTCGAACACAGGGCACCAAATCAACCTTCTCAGTGTGACTTCTGGCAATAAGAAAACCAGTAACCCTGGGCATGGTCCTTTGTGAAGTGCTCTACACACACTAGTCATATGGTGTCTAATAATACCATCGGCATTGTAAAGAGTTCTCTTTTCGGCCTGGGAAGGTCTGACTGGTGATGCACTTCCCCACAAGGGAAGTGCATCTTGCGCGGGACCAGCCAACAGAGTGATTGATATGCATCCCCGTGCTTCCAGACAACACAGACTCCCCACCCCTCCCAGACACAGCCTCTCTCCGGCTGAAAGGAAGAGAGAGCTTCCGGATGCATACTGAGTGGGAGGGTGCTGGGCACATCCCCAATCCATCCAAGGACATCAGCCCAAACCTTCAGATCAGCTTTCCTGATTTGAGTTGAGTCAATAACATCCACCCTAAGATGCGCTTCACCTTTGACTGAAGAGCTGCCATGTCAATAACACTCCCACAAGCTGGGTACACTCAGAAGGAGGCTGTTCACCCTAGAAGCCCAAGGGCATGATGAAATTCCAATAACCCTCTGTTTCCACATGACTTCTACACCTATCAAATGCCACTGTGTATTTTCTGTAGACTCCCTGGAGATGAGATCTAGTTGGATTTCTTTTCCTTGTGTCTAGTGTTTATGAAGCTGGGAGCATTCAGTTTGTTTGCTTTGAAGCGTGTCTGTGAACTTGCAAAATGCAGGCACGTTGCTTTCTCTCCCTAAGTGAAGAACAGTCTCTGTTCTGTGGCACATTCTTTTGAACAGCATGCATAATCACACTCACCAATCCTTCCTCTGTAAATTCTGGATTCCACAAACACACGAGAGGAACCCTCAAATTGGTCCTGAAGTAAGCCAAAGAGAAAGGGGGGGGCATGGCTAAAGTTCATCACCCTTCCAGGGAATGCACTCAGCTGTTTGTTGGAATTCAGTGACAGGTGCTTGTTTCCCCAATGCGTTTTTCAGGTATTGAGTGACATTGCCGAGGCAATGTGTGCTTCTGTCTGGTAGTATTCCACGTGCTCGACAAAGGCTCAGCATCGTCACAGGCATCAACATGGGCAGCAATGGCTCTTCTGGGAAAATCTTTCTACATCCGTTGGGCAGCACCTTTGGTTTGTTTTGGTACCTGCTGATTGAGCCTGCATGTGTGTGTGAGCCTGCATGTCCATCTCTCCTCCTTCCCCTACATATTAGTTTGAATCTAAGTTCAGTTGCTATAACAAAGACCCAAGCTTACAATAGTTTAAACAATTAAAACAATGCCTCTTCTTCCATACAACAGCCTAGGGGGGGATATGCAAGGCTAATATGGTAGCTATTTCTGTGACATGAGGTTGCCCAAGGACAGACTCCTTCTATCTAACACTGCTATCCCTAGAGTGTTATCCTTCTGTTCACGTCCAAGAGGGCTCATCGTTCTGTGTGAATTTCAGCAGAGACAGTGGAGATGGGGAAAAAGGAGGCTATAACTCAACTTGAAATTTGGTTGCATCCCTCTTGCTCACATCCCAGTGGCCACCTAAGCCATTGATTCTGACTTGTAGTGACTCTGGAGGGCAGAATAAAGCTGGACCCCCAAGGCTCTGAATCTTTTTGGAAGCAGATGGCCACATATCTCTCCTGTGGGATGGCTGTGAGGTTTGAACCACCGACCTCTCAGTTAGCAAGCAAGCACTTAACCCCTGTGTTACCAGGAGTCTTCCAGAGGCCAGACCTGGCTGCAATTTTGGTTGTTATTTAAAGTGGTCATGCACAAAGCTCAACATCACAGGTTGTTTCCCCAAAGACATTGTTGTTGGTCAACAACTGGCAGTCTCTCCTGTGCCACCCATGCCAAGAAGCACATTGAGACTAGGAGAAAGGCCACCCTCCAATCTACCACCCCTACCGCCTACCTCGCCCCCCCCCCCCCACACACACACACACAGACCCACTCTCACTCATCTCCAACATCCTTCACAAAGACGCATCCCTTCCATCAGGGGACAGTAGGAGATGCAGAAGAAAGGAAAAAGAGAATGCCTGTGTGGTGTTTACGGAACAACTGAGACCAAGATATTAATACTTGAATTCGATTGAAAAGAAAAATCAGTGGATTGGGCAGGGAACAATTGGAAACATCTGGAAAAGATTTACCTCCCATTAGTTAAAATGGGTCTTCTTGACTAAGATTCAATTACATTAAAGTAAAGCCTATTCCATGCCTGGGCTCCTGGCTTTGTGAAACCCACAATGTGGCCATCATGTCAGTTACACGCAGTGGCTAGAACAGTTCTTAGTGCTGCTGCGTCTCCCCTCCTTCGCTGCCGCTCAAGGAAGCCTTGGGCAGACCCTGTCTCCTCGCTGTTCCTTTTCCCTGAATCACTTTAAATCCCACCTCATCTGGCGTCTTTTTGGCTTCAACATTTCCTCTTCCTCTCTATCTACTGTTATTCAGTAAACTACTTTCAAAACTCAGTTTTTGGCTCTATTGGTGATACAAAGAATAATAATAATAATAATAATAATAATAATAATAATAAAAGCCCTAAACACTTGGAAAAAGCCTGTGTAGGCATAGTAATTCTTCTGGACCAAGAAAATTGTAAGTCATACTTTTAAGTGAAACTAAAAGTAATAAAAGACCGAGTTTCTTTAAACAATCTACATGAAAACACGTCAAAAGGCATAAAATAACTTGGCAATTAATCTCTGACTGCCTAGAAGGCCTTGGAAGATCCTTAAGCATTGCTAGATACCTATTTCTTTTTCTCCAAGTAAATCGTTCTTGTAAATAAATCAATATCCAAAATGCATATATTTTTAAGCCTTATCCAAAAATACTCATTTCTGATTTATTCATTCAAACAATGCTCCTTACTATTTTTTCGTGTACATGTGCAGTATTCCAGGCCCTCAGTGAGCTGAGTTTTTCAGAAGCCTGTTGCCAGTGGGCTGATTCCTCGTTGAGGAAGGAATCTCTGCAAAGGCAATGCTCTGTCGGAACCCTCAAATGGCCTGACGGGGTAGGTCACTTGTTGGGCCTTAACCAGTTTGTCCGGAGAGGGCTGCCTGTGTGGTCTAAATCTATTTCAATAACCCAAGATTAAGAGGGGGAGGGGGAGGAACCAACAGGTTTTTCAACTACATGTATCAACTAACAGCATATGGAATATCCACAATATTGTTTATATAAAGAAAAGAACATACAGATGTTAATCTCATCCCCCCTCCCAGCTCTGGGCTACCCACTGCTTTCTAATGGTTGGCCAATGCCTCAATGTATGGAAACTCTTGGGATACAATGGGGAGGGAGCTCAAAGTCCTAGATGGAAAGCAGCCTAGGACCTACACTGTAAAGGGAACTTTATCCCTTGCCTGAATAGTCCTAACTTGTCTAAGAAAAGATGAATTCTTATAATTTTAGTAAATGCAACCTCCACAGTGAGTCGAAGTGTTGGCGCACGTGAACACAGGAATTTAGATTTACCATGCCGTTGAAATATGTGGAGGTGAGCTATGTGTGTGTAGATAGATGGATCATCTATAATACCTGTAAGAGTGCCAAGAGGCTCAGAGTAATGGTCAACAACCAGGGCATACAACTTCCAGGGGTCATTGTTGCTTTAATTCAAGAAATTTTTTGTGGGTAGGGGTTAAGACAGAATTTACAAGGGCTTATCTAAGCATTCAATGTTGTATCTTTTCCAAAAGCAGAATAGAAGAGGTGGGAACTCGATGGGCAAGGTAGGAGAGGAGGAATTAGACATGACAACTACTGCTTCCGTGGTTTCTCCTGAATGGAGCTTAAGAAAGCAGCTGCCCCTCCTAGACCATAAGTATCCTTATCCTTCACATGTTCTTCTGCATGAAGATAGGTGGGTTCTACTGCCATGTGAATATATAGCTTATATGCCTATAGATTTATCCACCTAGAAGTTTGAGAAAGCTTACAGAAAATACACTTTCTTTGAAAATATATAAATAGGATTTTTTTTTTCTTCTAAACCCACTGCCATCAAAACGCCACATCCCCAGCCTCATGTCCTCCCATTGATGATGTTGATTCACCTTACGGTTATTAGGCCAATGCTTAACCCACCATGCCATCAGGGCGCCAAATAGGACATTGGGTCTTAAGAAAAAGAGAACACAAATGTATAAAAATTAGACTCAATATAGATGTTGTGCTTACGTTTCAAATTTGGCTCTTGAATTTCTCAGCAAAAAAAGAAGATAAAAGAAAAGTAATAAGAAAAGCATATAAATAAAATTATATTCAAAAGAAGAATGCACAAGAAGCAAATAATTTTTGAAACAAACTTCTCATAAAAGATTAGAAATAAAAGACACAAAATCATAGAAAGATAAATGCCCGCAACAATTTTTTAATGTTTCTATGACTATAAAAGTTGATACATGTGCACTATATATGTGTGAGTATATATATGTGTGTGAGTATATATACACACACACATATATACACACACACACACACACACACACACACACACACATATATATATATATTCAAACTCACTGCTATGGAATGGATGCTGACTCTCAGTGACCCCTTGTGGGTTTCTGAGACTGTAACTGTTTATGGGATTAGAAAGCTCAGTCTTTCTTCTGAGGAGTTGCTGGTGGTTTTGAACTGCCGACCTTGTGGAACCCAGCCCATTGTTTAATCACTACATCACCAGGGTTCCATAGCATATATGTGTATGTGAACATGTGTATATGTAAACACACACATGTTGTTGCAGTCCGTTGTCATAGAGTTGGCTCTGTTCATAGCGGCCTTATGGAAAACAGATCGAGGCGCTGCCTGGTCCTGAACCATCTGCATGGTGATCAGTATGTGTGTTTTGGTCTCATATAAACCCATATCATTGAGGTTGCCTCTTGTTTTTACTGACTCTGCTTTACCAACCATGATGTCCTTATCTAACAATTAAGCAGTTCGGAGGACACCTCCAAAGTAAGTGGGCTGAGGTCTTTCCATCCGCGCTGCTAAGAAGCATGCTGGTTGTATTTCTTCTGAAACTTGATTTGCTTGTTCTTCCGGCAATCCACAGTACATTCTGTATTCTGCCCCAGCACCACACTTTCAATCCCTCGGGGTTTCTTGTGTCTACATTAACCCGCTTCCACATGCCTATGCAAAGCTTGGGTCACAGGCACATTAGTTACCAAAGTGACATCTGTGCTTTTTAAAAATTTAAAGAGGACTTTTTCAGAAGATATACCCAGTTCTCAATGCAATACTTGATCTTGTTTTTTTAACCGTTGCTTCCATCAACAGTGATTGTTGTTCTAAATAGAATCGTTGGTAACTTCAATCGTATCTCAGTTTATCATGATGTTGTATATCCGTCTAGTTTTGAGGATTTTTGTCTTCTTCATCTTCAGTTGTAATTCATACTAAAGGCTATGTATACTCTTTGACTTCATCCATAAGTGCTTCAAGTCATACTTATTTGGGGCAAGTATTCAAACTTTAGACTGAAAAAATAACCCAAGAAACTAGACTATATGAAGAAAAATACGACATCAGCCTTGGAAAAAGATTCATCAATAGCCTGTGGTACATAGACGACCCATCTTACTTGTTAAAAACGAAGATGACGTGAAGCACTTACTTACGCTGAAGCACAACGTAAGCAATGTGGTTGTTGTAGGGCAACATTGAGTTGGTTCTGATGAACAGCAACTGTACGCACAATAGAAGGAAACACTTCCCAGCCCTCCGCCATCCTCGACAACTGTTCTTATGTTGCAGCCACTTAGTCAATCCAGCTCATTTCTGGCTTTCCTCTGTTTCATTGCCCTTCCACTTTACCAAGCATGACGTCCTTCTCCAGGGACGGGTCTCTCCTGATAATACATCCAGAGTATATGAAAGGAAGCCTCTAAGGAGCACCCTGGCTGTGCTTCTTCCGAGACAAATCTATTTGTTCTTTTGACAGTCCGTGGTCCATGCAATGGTCTTCACCAGCATCACGATTCCAAGGCAATGGTAGACCTGTCTGATACAATTATCTTCTGGACAAGTGTTTCTAAAAATTGCTACTCTGTACAAGTATAAAAGTGCCTTGTATATAAGAATCCAAATTAATCACCATACTATTGCTCGGTAAGTGTGGAATCAAAGAAAACAGAAGGGCATAGTTGTCATGATCTATTTCGTTGATTGTAAACTCCACATTCAGTCACATTTAAACAGCACCGAGGGAGGATATAGCATACGGAGAAATGCTGTGTCGCGAGCACTGCTGATGGCACGAAGGATAAGACATGGAGGAAAGTGATTTTAGGAATCCACAGAAGTGATCCATGACTAACAAGCACATAAAACCTCTCTCCACAGAAGTCTAAACACACTTTGGCAACAAGAATAAAGCAAAAATTCCATGGGATAAATAGCTTCTCCATTGGCAGTGTTTTTGTTACTTGGTACACAAGATAATAATGTCGCACAACTGATAGCAGCTTCAAAAACAAGCCAGGTGCCGTAGGGTGGACTCTGACTCACAGATATTTGAGCCAGAATATTCCGTGCTCCCTAGATTTTTCAGCAGTCTTTCAGGAGTAGATTGCCAGGCCTCCCTTCGGATCTGCCTCTGGGGGATTCATAACTCAGCCTTCAGTTAGCAGCCAAGCACTTTAACCATTTGCACCACCCAGTGACAGAAGGCATCTTTTGAAAAGATGCTTTATTCTTTGTCAATGTTTTTAAATGTACTGGGGCTTGATTTGTGATCCAACAGATGGTCAGTTCTGCAGAATGTTCCTTGTGTGCTAGAGAAGAACATGTACCATACTGTTGTTGGTAGAGAATATGTATATAGGCATGTGTATATCATAGACACAGACAGATGTGTATTCAGACATACGTGTATATTGAAACTCTATAGCTTATGTATATGAGGTCGAGTTGATTATATTGTTTATATTTTCCATGTATTTATTGTTTCTTTCTAGTTGTTCTTTCCATTATCAAAAGTGGTGTTTGAAAGTCTTCTACTATTATTGTGGACTTGTCTATTTCTTGTTTCCATTCTGTTAAGGTTTGTGCTTGTTTGTTTTGATTTTGTTTGTTTTGTAATGCTGATATGTGGTTTCATATAATTTTCTGTGCTGAATTCATATTTGTTTACATATTTTCTTTTCATTTCCTTCATTCCTCCTGATTGTGTGTTTACAGAGCCCTTATGATTTTCTTTTTTCTTTTAGCTATAAGATACTTAATTTTCTTTGTGGTTATACAATAATTTATTATCTTCCCATTGAAAATAGTCTGTTCTATCTTGATAGTATTTTGACTTCATTTGGAAGTTCTAGTTCCCTCGTTTTGTTTTACGGTTGTTGTCATTTAGAGATTGATGTCTCTGGCACTCTGTTTTCAGTCTTGCATATTAATTTTGAAAATCCTTCACCTAGGGTGGGTTACAGGTAATGTTTGCTGTTTGATGCTTTCTCTCTGTCCAACAGGCACCCTCTAGCATTTCTTTTAAGTTACCTGGTTTTTATAACAGTTTTTAGTATCCATTTGTCTGGAAATGATATAATTTCACTATTGTATCGAAGGGATAATTTTTTGAATATGTAATTCTTGGCTTCCAATTGTCTTCTTTCAGGGTTTTACATGTCACCCCACTGTCTTCTTGTCTGCATGCTTTCTGCCAATAAACCAGAATATATATTTTTTTCTTTCTGTTAAGAAACCAGAACATATTCTTTTCTTTCTTTCTTAAATCATTTTATTGGGGGCTCATGCAACTCTTATTACAATCCATACATACATCCACTGTGTCAAGCACATTTGTGCATTTGTTGCCATCATCGTTCTCAAAACACTTTCTTTCTACTTGAGCCCTTGGTGAAACCAGAATATATTCTTATTGATCCTTCTTTGTAGGTATCATTTCATTTTTCCAGACCTCCTTTCAGGATTCATTCTTTGGTTTTGAAAAATTTGATTATGAAAGGTCCTGGTGACTATTGAGGTCTATCCTATTTGGTGTTCGGTGAGCTTCTTAAATATATATCTTCTCATCTATTATGATATTAGGGAAATTTTCTGCCAATAAATCTTCAACAATGCTCTCTGTGGGGTTTGTTTTTTACTTTACATGATGACTTTATTTTAACATATTTCATTACAGACATGAAACAGCCAAGGAAGTAGGTGGGCCAACCCTAGCCCAATCCTGGGGCTAATAGGAATGAGGTGCAGGCAAATCTCCCTAATAATCCTCCTCCTGGGGCATCTTCGTGTGGTGGGGGCCCTATTACTTTAGGTTGGGGGGTGAGCCATACAAACAAGGAATGCAGGGAAACCTTGTGCCCCACCAACCCTGAGGCCCTTCTCCCCTCAGTACACCCAGGCTGTACCTCCAGTTCGCTATAGGTGTTTTGTTGTTGTTTTTGTCTCTTCCTATTCTAGAATTTTAACTTCCATAATTTATTCCTCTTGATAGCACTCCATATAATTCTTCATCTTCAACCTCTTTATTCAGTCTTTTTTCTAATTATTTCTATAACACATTGGTAATAAGGGATGTGTCTTAATTTTTACTGATTTCACCATCCACTGATTCAATTGTACTTTTTTACTCTCTTTCAACATTATCTATTTCTGAAATTCTAGTGTTCATCTTCTGGATTTCTAGTTGCTGTTTTTGTATGGTTTCTAATTATCTGTTTATTTTGTCTGCTTGTTCTATCATTGTTTTCCTGAATTCTAGAATTGTGTCTGTATTTTTTGTTGTTGTTTATAATGTATTTGTTTTTCTTTGTTCTCCTTGATTTATTGTATATACATATATAAGATTTATTGTATATACATATATCTAATACATTATATATATTTAAAGACCCTATATATAATTATTTTTAATTCCTTATCAAGTGGTGCCATGATTACTTCTACCTCTGGGAGGTTTTCTCTCCCTGCATTTTGGGCACTTGCTTAAGCCATCTTGTCTTTTTTTTTTTTTTTGTATGTATGACTTGAAGTTGTATTTTGTATCCAAGACATTATGGTGTTATTGTGAATTTTTGTTAATTGTATGTTGACTTGCTTCACCCTGATCTTGGTTTGGGTTTGCACTGATGTACCCAGATGGCAGGCTCAGTGTGCTGCTCCGCCAGTTTGACAGCACCGGGTGCTCACTTCTTGTCTTCAGATGGATTTTGGTTGTGGATGAAAGTGTGAACATGAGTCTCTGCTCACTAGTTGGGCAGATGAGAGTGGTCTGGGAAAGTGTTGACCGCTGGGTGTCATCGATTCCGTGGTGCTAGAGCTAGGAGTGGCATTTCCTCAGTGGGCAGGGTGACAAGCATGGTGAATGTAGTTGTCAATGTCGTCACTGACTCATGGAGAAAAAGCTGTGGGGGTGGGGAAAGAAGAAGATGATGTGAGAGAGAGAGAGAGAGGAAGGAAGGAAGGAAGGAAGGAAGGAAGGAAGGAAGGAAGGAAGGAAGGAAGAAGGAAAACAAAAAACTGTAAGTGAAAAGAAAAAGTGGTATGGGATCAAGTTCAATAACTCTCCACCAGTTCTGGAGACAGAAGTGACGGGCATGCAGCCCCACCAACCCTGGAGGTTATAGGTACACTGTGATCAATCCATGAGAGCACACCTTGCCAATCACAGAGGTGGTGGGCATATAACTCTTACCTTCAAAAGCACGTGTAGGCCACTAAGAGCCCAGAATGACCAGGGAAGGCGGGGTGGGGTTTCAGGCATGCCATCAAGTGGGGGAGGCTCAGTGTTACCAGACACGAGGAATGTGGGACGTACTTCTGGTCCCAGGAGGATGCACAACTTAAGTGGGAGAAAGCACCAGTCTCTGGCATGGTCACCATTGCACTCTTGGGTAAATGCAACTTGTTACCTGGTTCCCGTCCCAACTCAACACAGGGGAAAGGCCAGAAGCCAGAGCTTTCACCTCTACCTCACAAACTGTCCCCACTACCTGGTTCCTCTACTTACCAACCATGTACCACTGCTGGTGAGTGGTACTATCAGTATTTACTTTTTCCCTCGTGTTTTGTGGTCTCCCACCTCTCTGGAGGTCTAGCTCACTTTCCTTCCTTAAATCTACCTTTGCTTCTGCTTGCTTTGCTTCACTTCAGGTTTGCCTACATCTGTCGCTGTCTTATCGGGAATTCCATGAAGTTGTTGTCCTATAACCCAACACGCCCACTCTCCGTGTTCACTGCTTTCAGAGTCAGTGTTTGATCTACTTCTTGATCTTTTTGCTTGAAACACATCGTCCCTGTATTAGCATCTGTTTCTCTTGGTTTATCAGGTCTTTATTGCAGGGAAAAGGGGTGGAGTGTCTTGCTAGTTTGCCGTCTTAGCTTCACCCTCACCCCCCAAGGCTGATGGCATCTTTCCTCCATGTTGTTGCTAGGTGCTACCCAGTCCATTCCAATTCATAGCACCCTCCTATGACAAGAGTCGAACTGCCGGTAAAACTTGCTTGGGGTACATTTAAGGAAGCCGGTCACCAGGTCTTTTTCCTGCAGAGGTTCTGGATAAGTTCAAACTGCCTGCTTTGGGGTTAGCAGCTGAGCGCTTAACCATTGTGCCACCAGGGCTCCTCGGTAGCATCTCAGATAAGATGAAATGCATCATTTCTCCCCACAGTCACTAGGCGACATACTTCTAAAAGTCAGAGACTGTTCATTCACCTCTGCTACCCTCTGACAACACAGCTGTTGATAAAATTCTTGATGAAATGGTTTGCTAGTGTCAGTATTTCTGCTGTCGTGTCTTTTCTTTGATAGTGATGGAGACCCAGGGCGGTATTTTCCCTCCCTGTTTGATGTCTGTGTCTAGGCTTTTATGTCAGAGATGCAATTGGAATTTTGGAGAAGGACGGTTCTTCCTTATGGGGGGCTGCCTGACTCATTGTAGGACATCGAGCTCCCCTGACTTTGGCTAGACTCCTTGGCCAAAGTTGCATGACACCTTGACATGCCCCATTTAAGTTGCACTGTTCTCACTTTGCCTCAGGTACTTTGGACATATTGTCAGGAGAGACAGTCCCTGAAGAAGGACAGCGTGCTTGGTCCAGTCGAGGGGTGGTGAAAGAGAGGGAGGCCCTCGATGAGATGGTGGATTCAAGGGCTCATACAAGAACTCTGGTGAGGGTGGCACAGCACCGGGCAGGGGTTCGCTCTGAGTTGGGTCGCTGTGAGTAGAAACTGACTCCAGGGCCTCAATCAACAATAGCAACAAAGCCCCTGATGAGAACTACGAGGAGAGAGGTTCTCAAACTGAGATCATGCACAGCAGGGAGTTCTGGTACCCCCATGAGCTGCATGTAAGATTGCGGGGGTGGGAGAGAGTAAAGAGGACTTGACCCTAGGTGGCATCATACAGTACTACTCTTTCTGGTTTCTCTGTCTGCTATTATTTTTCAAAGTCAGAGAGCTCACTTTGCAAAGATTAAGCTGCCAATAGTCTTCATCAACCCTACAACCCTCCACTCCTTCAAGCTCCACCATTCGATATAGTATTTGGCCTTTATTATATTAAGATAACATTTATCTATAGCTCAGCCTTAACCCTCTAGTCCTTTCATTATTAATTGAGAGTGGATAAGATCTCACACATTAATTCTTCACAAAGCAGGGGCAGAACAAGGAGCCTGGTGGTACTGTGTGAGAACCCTTGTGCTGCTCACCATGAGGCCTGTGATTCAAACCCAGCAGCGGCTCTGCCACAAAAAGATGAAACGCTCGGCTCTCACCAAGACACCAATAAATCCGCATAGGGTTTCTAGAAGTCAGAATCAACTCAGTGATAGTGGGTTTGGTTTGGTTTTAGTTTTACTGAGGGTAATCAGTGTCTGGGGCAAAATTATACCCACACCGGTCACCCATTTTCATGATAAATAGATATTGATGGTGATGGGTCAATAGAAGTGTCTCCCTCCTCCCTCCCCCATTTGTCTGCCTTAGTCAGGTGCCTTTCTCCCACCACCCCACGCCCAATTTATTTAAAAACATTTTATTGGGGGCTTATACAACTCTTATCACAATCCATCCATCCATCCATTGTGTCAAGCACATTTCTACATTTGTTGCCATCATCATTCCTAAAACACTTTCTGCTTGAGCCCTTGGTATCAGTTCCTCATTTATCCCCTCCTTCCCCCACATTTCCTCCCTCCCTCACACTTGATAATTTAGAAATTATTATTATTTTTTCATGTCTTACACTGACCAATGTCTCCCTTCACCCACATTTCTGTTGTCCATCCCTCAGGGAGGAGGTTATATGTAGGTCCTTGTGATTGGTTCCCCTCTCCTCCCTCACCCTACCCTTACCCTCCTGGTGTCACTACCCTCAATATTGGTCCTGAGGGATGTGTTTATCTGTCCTGGATTCCCTGTGTTTCCAGCTCGTATCTGTACCAGTGTACAGCCTCTGATCTAGCCTGATTTGTAAAGTAGAATTGGAATCATGATAGTGGGGAGGAGGAAGCATTAAAGAACTAGAGGAAAGTTGTGTATTTCATTGTTGCTATACTACACCCTGACTGGCTCGTCTCCTCCCCACGGCCCTTCCGAGAGTACAGATGTGCTGTACTCTCTCTTCCTCTCCCTTAATTTGCTCCTGTGTGCTCTGATCAGACATGTCCCTCTCCCTGAGCTGCAGCTTCAGTGCTGTCTTCTGAAGTGGATTCTTCTGCGGAGAGGGGAGGCTGTCTTCCTAGCTGGGATTGGGACCAGCCCCTCAGACCGCTCTATTGGTTCCCTGCTTCATGCCGGTATGTTGCATTCACGTCTTGGAGCACCAGGTTGAAGTCTGGTCCCTCTTTCTCTGTAGAGATATAAACAATACCCTCCTCTCGAGTGGGTTAGTGCCCTGTTCCCCCACTATGCATGTCTTTTTTCCTTGCCCCTGCCCCTCCTTTTTAGTTGGCTACCATATGTATCCCTGGGTTTGGTCTAGCCCCTGCCACACTACCTGGACCTCACAAACCCCAGGTGCCCTTCATATTTGTGACACTGGAATATCATTGGTGTCTCATCTGGTGTCCCCATGGATTTGCACCCAGAGGCAAGTGGCCCTCTTTTCCCCTCTCTCCTCATGCTTCTGAATATCTGTCTTATTTAAGGAAAGACAGTGGCCATACAGGGTGAATAGAAACTTCTCAGTAGATCCCTTTCTTAAAATGGCATCTAGGTCGTGTGTTATATCTGCCATAATATAGTTATACCTCTGCCAAAGAACAATTCTTTGAATAAACCATTTATTGCAACTATATTATTCTGAGATTTATGAAGAATATCTAATATAGATATCTTTGCTGAAATTTTCAAAGTTCCTGCATACACAGGCATTTCATTACTTATCCATTTGTACCAAACATCAACATAGTTGTGTACTTCCCCCAAACAAATGAAATCCAATGTTGTGGAGTTGATTCTGACTCAGAAAGACCATATAGGCAGAGCAGAACTGCCCCATAGGTTTCCAACACAGAAATCTTTGCGGAAGCAGACTGGCACATCTTTCTCCCCTAGAGTAGATGATGAAGTCCAACCTCTGACCTCTCCATTCATTACCAAGTACTTACCTAACCGTGTCACCAAAATCCCTAACTGTACTAATGGGATCAAAACTTAACACAATCATGTTCAGTTATCATGTTCAGTAATCCATTGTATGCACATACTAGTGCCTAAAGCAAAGATTTTGACTTTTTTTATAGACAGCTAGAGTCCTAATTTAGATTACAAGACTCATTTCATCCTTGAGTCTATATAAATACAAATCTCAGACAAGATTGTGCTTAGAGAGTCATTTCCATACCATCACTGAATATTCACCTAATTGAATAATTATTTTGCCGACTTACCAATAACATTTACTACTTACAAATGGTTTGTAGAAATAATGTAAAACTTTAAAAGATTTTAAATTTTTTATTCTGAATTAAGGGGGGTTGCGTATCAGATCATCACTTTTGCATCACTTAGACACGTACCGCGCTCAGTGACTTGCCCTGGTTCCCAACCCAGTCCCCCAAACGGGTTCCCCCAGCTCCTTCTACCAAGATATTATCTTCCCCCTCACCTAAGTGGATGCCCATCTATCCTTGAACCTACTGCTTCCCCGCCTCTTCCTTCCCGTCTCACCAGTGATAACCATTAGATTCTGTTTCTTTGGGTATGAAAACATTTTCTTTATTTTTTATATCAGGGGTCTCATACTAGATTTGTCTTTTTGTGATTGTCTAACTCCACTGAGTATAGTGTGCTCAAATCCATCCATGGTGTGTAGTAATCCATTGTATGCACATACTAGTTTACTGATCCATTCTTCTAGCTGTGGGCATTTCAGTGTTTCCATTGTTTGCTGTTGTGAATGAATAGTGCTTTAAAAAATTCATCTCATTTTTGTTCCTTATTTGGAAGTAGTTGAGTGATGGTAATTGTTAGGTGCCACGATTTGGTTCAGGCTCGTAGCAGCCCTGTGTACAAAAGAACACAACATTGCATGACCCCTCATCAGTCTCACGATTATTATTATTATGTTGGAGCCTATGGTTACAGTTACTGCGTTTTGCTAGCTCGTCAAAGGTCTTCTTTTTCACCGACTCTCTGCTTTGCCAAGCACGATGTCCTTTTCCAGGCACGATCTCTCCCCAAGCCATGTCCGAAGTATGTAAGATGCAATCTTGCCACGCTTGCTTCTGAGGAGTAGTCTGGCTAAGCTTCTTCCAAGATAGATTCGTTGGTCGTTCTGGCAGTTCATGGTGCTTTAAATATTCTTTGCAAACACCATCATTCAAATGCATCGATTCTTCTGCACTCTTCCTTGTTCACTAGCCACCTTTCACATGCATATAAGGTGACCGAATACCATGGCTAGGTCAAGGCCACCTCAATCTTCAAACTTTTTTGCTCTAACAATTTAAAGAGATTTTGTGCAGTAGATTTGCCCAATGAAATACATTGTTTAATTTTTGACTGCTGCTTCCTTGTGGATCCAAGGAAAGTGAATCCTTATCAACATCAATCTTTTCTCTATTTATCGTAATGTTGCCCACTAGTCCAGGTGTTTGTATTTTCACATGGAATTGTAACCCATTACGAAGGCTGTCGTCTTTGATCTCTTCCAAAACGTGCCTTGGGTCCTCCTTGCTTTCATGCAACAAGGCTGTGTCATCTGCATATCACAGGTTGCTAATAAACCTTTCTCTAATCCTGACGCTACCTTCTTCTTCATAGTCCAGCTTCATGGATTATTTGACCAGCATACAGATTGAATAAGCATGGTGAAAGGATACAACCTTTCCTGGTTTTAAACATTACAGTATTCCTCTGTTCTGTTAAAGCTCCTGCCCCTTGGCCTCATTCTTAGTTGCTTGGTTAGGCTTTCTCATATCTGTAACTGATGGTCTTCTGTATTTTTTTTTTTTTGCAATTTTAAGTCTAAATTGGACTGTATGGACTAAATGGGGGACATTATTTCAGCAGCAAATGTCTATTTGGTAGACCAGCAAACTATCAGCAAAGGTGGAGAGGATGAAAAACCAACAAAGTTGCATTAAAATGGCAAAATCCTCTTTTCATATAAACATCAATGAGTAGTTAGATTCAAAATATAAACAGCATGTTGCTTTATTCAAACTGGTTGCTAAAGTTATGACTTAAAAATAATAAGTAGACAAATAAAGAATTAAAAATGGGAGCAGATAGTATGGCTTGATCAAGGGCAATGTAACCGAGGGGAATTACTGGAACCCAAATGAAGACCAAAAATGATAGTGGGAGAAGAGGAAAGTAAAAGGAAATAGAGGAAAGAACTAGGAGGCAAAGGGCATTTATAGAGGTCTAAATAAAGGCATGTATATATGTAAATATATATTTTATATAACAATAGGGAAATAGATCTATATACATATATTTATTTATATGTTAAGTATCAAGGTAGCAGACGGACATTGGGCCTCTACTCAAGTACTCCCTCAATGCAAGGACACTTTGTTCTAATCACCTGGCATTCCATGATGCTCACCTTCCCAACACAATCACTGAAGATAAAATAGGTACATAAGCAAATGTGAAGAAAGCTGATAGTGCCTGGCTATCAAAAGATATAGAAGTTGGGGTCTTAAAGGCTTGAAGATAAACAAGAGGCCATCTGGCTGGGAAACAACAAAGTCCACATGGAGAAAGGGGGAACTGATCACAATAATCTACATATAACCCCCTCCCTGGGGGATGGACAACAGAAAAGTGGGTGAAGGGAGACATTGGTCAGTGTAAGACATGAAAAAATAATCATTTCTAAATTATCAAGGGTTTGTAAGGGAGGGAGAGGAAAAAATGAGGAGCTGATACCAAGGGCTCAAGTAGAAAGTGTTTTAAGAACGATGATGGCAACAAATGTACAAATGTGTTTGGCACAATGGATGGATGTATGGATTGTGATAAGAGTTGGACAAGCCCCCAGTAAAATGATTTTTTTTAAATCCACATGGAAGAAGCACACCAGCCTGTATGATCATGAGGTGTCAATGGGATCCAGTATCAGGCATCAAAGATCCAGAACAAAAAATCATATCAATGTGAATGAGGGGAGTGCCCAGTGGGAACACAAAACCCATCTGTAGACAATTGGACACCCCCTTACAAAAGGGCCACAAGGAAGAGATGAGCCAGTCAGGGTGCAGTATAGCAATGATGAAACATACAACTTTCCTCTATTTCGTTAATGCTCCCCACCCACCCAACCCCCACTATCATGATCCCAATTCTACCTTACAAATCTGGTTAGACCAGAGCATGTATGTGGGTCCAGATAAGAGCTGGAAACAAGGGAATTCAGGACAGATAAACCCCTCAGGAGAGTAACAATACCAAGAGGGTAAGGGAAAGGTAGGAAGAGAAGGGGGGAACCAATCACAATGATCTATAACCCCCTCACTGGAGGATGGACAACAGAAAAGTGGGTGAAGGGAGACATCGGTCAGTGTAAGATATGAAAAAATAATAACAATTTCTAAATTATCAAGGGTTCATGAGGGAGGGTGGGTGGGGGACGGAAGAGAAAAAATGAGGAACTTATACCAAAGGCTCAAGTAGAAAGAAAATGTTTTGAAAATGATGATGGCAACATAAGTACAAATGTGCTTGACACAATGGATGGATGGATGGATTGTGATAAGAGCTGTCCAGGCCCCCAACAAAATGATTTTTTTTTAAATGGGAGCAGAGTGACATCCTCCCTCTATGTTGGAAAAGAGAAATTTGCCTTACAAAACACATGAACTTTGAAATTCACACACACACACATGCAATTATCTTTCTCAATGGTCAAAGTACTAAAAATCCCCTAATTCATTGACCTTTGCCTGCCTTTACTAAACAATGAAATGGGTAGGGCAAAACATAAACAGAAATAACACTTAAATAAATAAATCTACTAGCTTTCCTGCCTGAATAATTCGATCTACAAACCATTTGACCCGTGCCTGTGAGGCTGACTGTGACCCCCAGTATATCCCCACACAGATCAGAACAGAACTGCGCTTTACAGCTTTTCAGTGGGTTAGTCTTTGAAAGTACGTTGCCAGGCCTTCTTCCAAGGTGCCTCTGGGTAGACTCAAACCTCCAAGCTTAGGGTTAGCAGTAGAGCTCAGTAACTGTTTGTACCATCCAGAAACTCCCCAAGACACATCAGTGGATGCTAAAACCAGTGGGTAAAAGGTTAATGAAGAACAAAATATTTACCTAGTCTCAAAATACCACCCCACAAATACACTGTGATTACAAAGATGGATAAAAAACAATCTTACAGTAGAGAGATCTAACTGACACCATGTGAATCTAGTAATCAGGCTTAATTAGCATCCCCAATAACAGGATAAATGAAACTGTGACCCTGCCGTGAGGATAAATTCATTCGCAGGAGCTCTGGTGGGGTGGTGGGTTACGCCTTGGGCTGGTAGCCAAAAGGTAAGCAGTTTGAATCCACCTACTGCTCTGAGGAATAAAGAAGGGAGTTTTCTACTCCTGTAAAGTTACAGTCTCGGGAATCCCCAGGGGCGGTGCTACTTTGTCCTACAGGGTCACTGTGAATCAGAATTGCTCAATGGTGATGAGTTGGGCTTCTTTCATTTTCTTAATGTGCTGTTAAGAGTTTCACATCGCTCTTTAGAAGAGGGAAAAATGACTTGCACCATTTCCCTTTCCGGGAGCTGCAGATACGTCCAACCAGCCGTGACAAGATGGCGTCAACTCACTGGCAAAGCCGCTGAGAAGTCAGCAATCTGTGGCCACGCTTCAGCCTGAACCAGTGCTGGCAGATCTCATTCTACAACAGACATGACCTGTGCTTTTCCAGGTGTCAAAGTGATGAAAGAAAGCCCAGGAAAGACTGGGAAACTGCTCCAGGTGGGAGGGGACTTGACGCGTCAATGTAGCAGATGATTCTGGGTAGGATCTTTGGGCCCTAAAAGGTCTCATTGGAAAAAACTTGAACGGGGCATGTGGATGAGATGGCAGGATGGCATCAGTCCTCTCCTCGGTTCACCCGTGGGCTGTGGTTGTATAAGAAATACACCCAGAAGGACTCCAGGGGGATAGGGCATCAGGTCAGCAACGTGCTCTCAAGCAGCTGTGGCTAGGAAAGATTCTTTGTGTTGCTCTCGCAGTCTTTATATAGGGTCATGGTTATTTCCAAAGAAAAAGAATCTCCCACAGAGTGGGATAGAGTCTTGGAGTCGGCAGGAGGGGGAATTTCTTAGGGGGATTTTTCTCTGTTTCCCGGAGATCCCCTGGGGGAGATTCCGTCTGCCATTTTCTTAGCCTACAGTTTCCTCCTTAGCTCAGGGGCTTCCACCAGCTCAGTCTTCTTCAATGGATCACCTCACCGTCCCCAGGACAATGAGCCCAGGCTGGCACCCTTCCTGCCCTCTCCAGTGCTGTGGAGTCAATCCTGACTCACAGAGACGCTGGTCACAGGCTACTGGCCATAGAGTAGAGTGGAAGTGCCCCAAGACTGGAACAAACTGCCACATCTTTTTGCTACAGAGCAGGTGGTAGTGACCAGCCACTGAGCTTCCCTACAGCAGCTGGGTGTAGCCACTGCACCACTACGGCTCCTGTGCCCTTCTGAAGGGTCCACATTTGGTGTTCAGGAAGCAGGCACCAAGAGATCCTACCTGGCATCTGCAGGTGTACTTGACTGACAATGTACTTGGCTCCAGTATCAGGCTAGGCCAGTTCTATCCCTGCCCCCTAACTCTACACTTTCAGGTATGAGTCAAATACCAGTCCCCAAACTCCGGGGAACACTGGCCAAATTCTCCAAATAGTCCTTCAGACACCCCTTTCATGTGGCAAAGGTCAGCACCCCCTGACTGCTGGTGGGATATTCACAATTCTCCCTTCTTCATGTGCAATGCTTCCTTTAGGCTGGAGGTGGTTGATTGGTTAATACCGGCAGAACTGCGTTGGGCCCATTCTTTAAGTATGAGTGAGGATTCTTCACGTGTATTCTTTTAGGAAATCTCTTAATACTGTGAGACAATACTGGGTCTCCTACTGTGAGACAATAGGAAGAGCTACATTTAACATCCTGTTCCCCAGGCCATTCGAAATCCTTTGTCAATTATGATCCAGAGAGACTCAATAGGGCCAAGTAGAACTACCCCATTGGGTTGCCAAGGATCTAATCTTGCCCTATCTTTCTGCTGTGGAGCAGCTGGTGAGTTCAATCTGCCCACCTTCTGGTTAGCACCTGCGTGCTGAGCTTTTACAACACTAGCCCACTAGCCCTATACAGACGTGCTCTTCCCTCGTCACCTTATGGCAAGATTGAGTAAGAGGAGTTTCTGACTTCTGCGGCAGCTTACACTGTTTTAACACCATGCACTCCCCTCGTCTTATTCTGATCTCTCTGATTGTCCCTTCTCCGTGTCCTTTAAACTGCTCTCCATCAGGCCAACCCTTCCTTGTTGGCTTCCTCATCTCTTTCATCCCTAATGACCGACTCTCTGTTCACTCAGCACACTCTCCCTGAGCAATCACACCCCTACCTGTTGCCTCCATTGCTATACATGCCAGGAGGAAACATTCACTATTCGTGTACTAGTCAACCAAACTCAGGCCACCAAGTCAATGCCAACTTATAGCAAAAGCCTATAGGACAGAGTAGAACTGCCTCTGTGGGTTTCTAGACTGTAACTCTTTATGGGAGTACAAAACCCCATCTTTCTCCTGAGGAGCAGCTGGTCATGGCAACCTCCTAACATTTCAGTAAGTAACCCAACACATAACCACTACACCATGTGGGCTCCTTCTGTTCCAGTAAGAACGGTGCATAAAAAACTGATTTGTAGCATTTCCGTGGTCTAAATGCTTCCACCACGGTCATAGAAACATGGAATCACTTGCTTGCAAAATTTCTGCAGATTTAGCTACCTTTTCTCATGATCTAGTATGTGTTGGCTCAATGTTGATCACAACACCTACGGTCCACCAAGGACTGGGAAAGGTCATGGATTGATCCTAAGAACCTGAGATGGTGACCTCAACTACCAAAGAATTTAGACCTTTGAGGTCTAACTGAGGCAAACTGTTGAGAACAGCTGGGAACCACGGGGGCAGGTTCCATGATGAGTTCCTAACCCTTGAAGTCAAGCCAGTGATACAGGATGGACCTCAAGTCGGGGCTCATGAGAGGATGTGACTAGTTTCCTTGGAGTCTCTGTAAAATCTTAATGCAGGCAGAAACGAAGCCTTATAATCCTTGTCACAGTTCTTTTGCACTCTCAATTGAAGCAGTTTGAAATCGCCTTTGAAATGGAAATCATGTCCAAATCTCAGCAAGGCAGTTGGGGATGGAGGTTGGGGAGTGGATGAACAGAAGGACCGCAGCCTCCTTAGGACCTCCTCTGCTCCAGTACTGAGCCCCAGCGCGTGGCTTCTCTGCCAGCTCTCACTGTTTCCACAGTGGCTGAGACCCAGCGTTTCTGGGACAGTGCTAATTGCAAACATTCTGCCCCATTTATCACCACGTCTGCACTCAGATTTGTCAGACTCCATGCCCTATATTTTGCCTCAGAAAATCTAGTCACCATAGTTCTGTTTCTTTGTGGTTGAAAATGCCCCATAAGAGACATCTAGCTGCCACAAACCTATTCTGCCACTGGGACTCCAGTCTCCACGCACAAGCCAAAACCTAACCTCGGGCAAAAACACTCAAGGGGCTATAGCAGAGCTTAAATTATAAGAACTTGGCTTGCTGAGGGCTGCAGTTTACAATGAAACTGTTCACTCCACTTTTAGTGGACATAAATTTTAGCTTGACATAAATTCAGCTTCTATTTGAGTTTTTTCTGACCATAAACCAGCAGTGTAGCAGAAGCTTGGCCCTCAGGCAAGGTGTGTTTGAAAGCAGATTACAATCCCTTAGCCAGTCCTGGTGGCATCATGGGTTGCACATTGGGCTACTAGCCACAAGGTTGGCAGTTCAAAATCATCAGCAGATCTATAGGAGAAAGATGAAGTTTCTGTTGCTGTAAAGAATTTACAACTTTGGAACCCTTCAGGGTCAGTTCTGCCTTATATGATAAGGTCACAAGGAGTGAGAATCAATGCCAGGCAGTGAGTTTGAGCCAGGCCAGGGAGAGGCAGTCTTGCCTGCAAGAAACATGACTGTGCGCCCTTTAATGGAAATCGAGGCACTGAGTGGCATAGTCATGAGTCTATCCAGACCATCACGGGCCTTCCCTAATCTGGAGTTGTGGAGCTATCCATTCATAGCTCTTTCCCTGTTTCCACAGTCCCACCTATGACAGAGATTAATTGATTGACCACCAACCATAATTCTGTGACAACTTCCTCTCATCAATCTTCTGGACACCGTGTAGCCTAATGCTGATGGTTCCCTTACTTGAATGGTTTGTCAGTGTCCTATTTAAGATTTAATAAAGGTGCCTCTATAAAATATAGCCCAAAACAATCAGCCAAAGACAAGGCTCCAGGAATTGATGGAAAATTGAAATATTTCAGCAAGCTGAAGTAACACTAGAAGCACACACTCATCTATGGTAGGAAATTTGGAAGACAGCTACTAGGCCAACTGACTGGAGGAGATGCATATTTGTACCCATTCCAAAGAAAGGTGACCCAGTAAAAACTCGAACTATAGAACAATATCATTGATATCGCATACAAGTGAAATTTTATTTAAGATCATCCAACAACAGTTGCAGCTGTACATTGACAGAGAAGTGCCAGAAGTTCAGGCCAGATTCAGAAGAGGACATGGTACAAGGAGTATCATTGCTGATGGCACATGGATCTTGGCTCAAAGCAGAGAATACCAGAAAGATGTTTACTTGTGTTTCATTGAATGCCACAAAGGCATTCAACTGTGTGGACCATAATAAACTTTGGAAAATTTTGAGAAGAATGGGAATTCCAGAACACTTCATTGTGCTCTTGAGGAATTTGTACTTGGATCAAGAGGCAGTTGTGTGAACAGAACAAGGGAATGCTGCATGGTTCCCCATGGGGAAAGGTGTGCATCAGAGTCGTATCCACTCACCATACTTGTTTAATCTGTATGCTGAGCAAATCATCAGAGAAGCTCAGTTATATGAAGAAGAATGTGGCATAAGGATTGGAGGAAGGCTTCTTAACAACCTACCATAGGCAAATGACACAACCTTTCTTGCTGAAAGTGAGAAAGAATTGAAGCACTTGGTGATGGAGATCAAGAATTGTAGCCTTCAGTATAGATTCCAACTCAATGTAAGAAAAACAAAATTCTTCACAATTGGATCAATAGGTAGTAACATCATGATAAACGAAGAAAAGGTTGGAGTTGTCAAGGATGTTGTCTTGTTCGATCCACAACCAATGCTCATGGAAACAGCAGTCGAGAGATGAAAAGACCACATTGCATTAGGTAAATCTGCACGAGACCTCTTTGGAGTACTGAAGAGCAAGGATGTTCCTTTGAGAACTCAGATGCATCTGACCCAATTCGTGGTACTCTCCCTCGCATCTCATATATGTGAAAGTTGGACACTGAATAAGGAAGACCAAGGAAGGATAGATGTGTTTGAATTGTGATGCTGTGATTGAAGTAGCATGGACTGCTAAAGGGACAAACTGATATGTTCTGGAAGAGGCTAAGGCCAGAGTGCACCTTAGAGGCAAGGATGGCAAGACTTCGTCTTACTTGTTTTGGACATCTTGTTAGGAGAGACCATTCCCTGGAGAAGAACATCGTGTTTGGTAAAGTGGGGGTGGGGCAGTGAAACAGAGGAAGGCCTGCAACACGATGGCTCGACCCAGTGGCTGCATCACGGGGCTCAGTCATAGGAATAATTGTGAGGATGGCCCAAGGTCATGCATACGTTGTTTCTTCCGTTGTGCAGAGGGTCACCGTGGGTCAAAGCCAACGTGAAGGAACCTAAGTACAACAATAAAATATATTTGAATCTTGGGTCTTGTTCTCCCCTAGAGCCTGACTAATTCTCAATGATTGCTTCATCCATTCATATTTACTTAATTAATCTCATCTTCTGGTATATTATTTTATATGGTAGTTGAATGTAGAGTACAGTGTGAAAACAACTCTAATTTTCCTTCTACTTCCCCTTCAGACTCATACTTTTCTGAAAAAGCTCTGGTGGCACAGTGTATAGAGCAGTGGTTGGAATCCTAACCACAAGATCGGTGGTTCAAATCTACCAGTCACTCTCTGGGGAAAAACCGAGGCTGTCTGCTCTTGTTATAGTCTGGGAAGTCCTAGGAACAGTTCTTCTCTGTCCTACTGGGCCACTATGAGTTGGAATCAACTCAATAGCCATGGGTTTGTGATTTTTTTCTTTCCTGAACATAAATATAAGCAAGAACACACTACACTACTGCTATGGTCATTCTAGTAATACTAATTTTTTAAAAAATACTAATTTTTAAAAGAACCCTGATTGCTTCTAGTATCAGAAATAGTCTCACTTCGGTAATGAAAATGTCCAGTCATGTGTAATTTGACTTCTTAAAAGGCTCCTTTTTCAAGCTTGAACCTGTTGCCCCTTTGATCTTAAATGGTTGATTATGCTAACACCAAAGTAAATTCACCTCCAGCCTTAAAGAGGGACTAAGGGTCATAGTCTTGGGGTCTCACCAATTTCCATCTGACCATGAAGCCTCTTCTCTTTTACTATGTTGAATTCTTTCCACATTTTTCTCTCTCACTCTATTTCAGACTTTATAATGCAGTGTTTTCCCAAGGGGTGATTCTCCCCCCTGGAGGATGCTGGAACAATCCAGAGGGGCTACAGAAGCAGCTATCCACATGTGGTCATAGATTATGGGCAAAGAATTTTCATTACCAGGAGGGTGATGAGTAAATTTCTCCCCCAAAAGGGAGCATAATAATAAGTTTGGGAAGCTATGTTCCAATATGATCCTTTTCACAGCATTTGGCACAGTGTAGTTATTCTGGTCTTAGAGTTGTAGAGTCTGGTCCCTTAGGCCATTCAACTGTTTCCACATGTCTTTGATACTCATCACTCTTCTTTCCTCTGGACAGGGAAAGACCAAAATGAGCATCATGACTGCAAAAATGAGCTTCTGGTACAGAAAAGTAGGGAAGGAAATATGTGACGACCATCATGGGGCTTGGATAAAACAGGGTTACCAGACAATAGCAAGTTGAAATTTCAGAAAATTAGCTAAAATATTTTCTAGCATACAAATAGCTATCTTGAGCCAACTTATTAAACTATGTGTACATTCTTCCTGAAGCCTGCTGGGAAAGATTCTTTTGATACCATCTTGGCAAACATTTCTTCACATATTATGTCTTTGTTCCTTTAAATGTTTGATGAGGGTTGATAAAGTTACACAAGAATTTACAGCTTTAAACAAGTGGTTTTATTCTTATAAGAGCAGAAAAAGGGGGTTGGACAAATTTAATTCAACAAGGTAGCTTTGTTTAAACCTAAGACAGTCTTCTTTAATCTTGCCAAACACCTCCACTTTAGAGTGCCCTCATACAGACTCAACTGACCTCCTCAACAAAAGACTTACACTGTGTTTTCTAACATTGTCTCTTTATATTTTCAAGATTCTTACTTGGAATATGCTCTTAATCATTATTATTGCAATCTTATGTGATAGCCTGCCAAGAAAATAATTCCTTCCTGTTACAGTGTGCTAAGAAAACAATTCCTTCCTGTTATCTGGTTAAACCACACCGTTTCTCAAGCCCCTCTCCAAACACATCCAAAAACAAGGGGCAACTAAAAGCTGCTTCTCTCAACGTTACAAACTCACAGCCATCAAATTGACTCAGACTCAGAATGATCTTATAGGACATAGTAGAACTGCTCCCTAAGATTTCTCAAGCTGAAAATCTTCATGGGAGCAGAACGCTTCATATTTCTCCCGTGGAGCCGCTGATGGTTTCAAACTGAGGAGCTTACAGTTACCCACACAGCTTATCGCCCACTGCACCCAGAGCTCCCAACATGAACGAGAAGCAGAATGAAGAAGCCGAGAGAGGAGTTTGGTTGCTTGGCTTGTTTTTCGTTTGTTTTCTTTCAGACAAAAATGGAGTTCAACTTGTACCACAGTTTGTCTTTTCAGTCATACCAAGCACCTCAAATTTTGATATACATCTACACAGTGGGAATTCAGAGGAAGAAACACACCACTTCAGACTCTTTTTTTTTTTTAAAGGGGGATGGGAGGAAGCCTTGGAAATGGCTCCCAATGAGAATAAGCTTCTTGTTTGGAGAGAAGAGCAATTGACTAGATTCCTGGCCCACCAACAAGAAAAATTCCATTGTCTACTGCACAATTTGAACTCATTAGGCAGTGGCCTTGGCCATAACCATAGCTTCGTATTTTTAAATTATGAACAGTACAGGGTTCGATCTAGTCTATGTACAACCTATATTTATAAACCAACCCCCATAATTTATAGTGTATTAAAAATTTGAAGTATATACAATGGTCCATTATAGCAAACAGGCACTACTGTGTAATGCACAGGAAAGTATCATTATTTCATTATTATGTTAAGGATGCTTTAGTGTATCTGGATGTGTCTCTAATATATTTTTTGGTGGAGAGTCCAAAGTTTTATTTAAAGACTCATACAAAATATTCCCAAGAAATGAGTTTTAATCATCTTCTTCCGCTTCTTCATCCTAGTTCATCTGGAAGTAGTATAATTCATAACATTATTTGCTGTTGGTGACCACGTGCAACCAATCACGTAATTATTCCTCTTCAAATATTTTTGGATGAGATATTTCAAATACATTTTGGGAAAGGATGCCTCAGAGGTTACCGTAATCTTGCTCTTGCTTCTTTCCATGGTTATGACTGCTCCCCTGAGATTGCTGGCTTTCCCATTCACCGTGATTCTGTCCTGAAGAAACTGCTCAAAACTGACAGTATCCATGATTCCATCTTCTACAGGGTGGATGCAACCAAGGGCGAAGGTCAGAACCTGATTTTTTCCCCGCCCTCCGCCCCCACCCCACACTTTTCCATAGGCTTTTTCACAGCTGCCATGGTGGCAGTGGAGGCAGAAAGAGAGTTCAGGGAACTATGCAGACACCTAATATTTTTGATGCATAGAATGGTACACTATTATAGCAGGGAGCACTATTCAAATGAGTTGAAGAGGATTTCATTTTTAAAAAGGAAAAAGGTATGACCCCCAGTGAGTGAGAACTGCTGATTCCAACTAAAGAACTTCTTAAAAAGACAGAGTTCAAGGAAGCAAGAAATTATAATAGCATCGTTTTCTTCGTTTATCTTTGGCTGAGACCGCAATGAGGATTTGTGAGGGATGAGAAATGGACTTCTATGGGAGAATTGTGTACAGAGGGCTACAGTGATTGATTTCAGGAACTAACACAGGTTTTAGTCACACTCACATCCTCCAGTAGAGGTCATACGGCATCACTGGCTGAGGTTTATACAGCTTTAACCAGATGGGTCAGGAATTTACAAAAACCATTTTGACATCAGTACATTTCTCAGAAACAGCTTCTTAAGCAAAAACCCTTTAAGTTGTTTGGGAAACAGCTCCAAGAAGGTTTCAAATAATTCTCCTTATGATGTCCTTGTCATGAAAAACTCCTAGTTGGGCCCACTTTATATGAAATACAGCTGTATCAAGATTCAGGAGCCTTTCTGTCACTGTTAGATAACCATTTGTCGGTTAACTGCAAGGCTGGTGGTTTGAATCTACCAGCCACAGGAGAAAGATGAGGCTGTCTGCTCACATCAAGATTTGTAGTCTCAGAAAGCTTATGTAAGGTCCCTCTGAGTTGGAATCAATTCAATGGCAGCAGCTTAACTCTTTCACAAAAAGTTCTGCCTTCTTCAATTCTTACAGTGCACCACGAGGGCAGTTTTGACATCCGTGAAGGGGTCAAATTGTGCTTGTGTTCCTTTAGTTTGGGGGTGAAAAAAACCAAAACATCTGAAGGAGCAGGACCAGGACTGAGGGTGTGTGGAGCAAAGCTTCCCAGCAAGATTCTTGAAAGGCAGCCCTTGCTCACCTCAAAGAATGAGCAATTGCATTGCCATGATGGAGACAAACATCCTCAGCACAACTTTTCTGCTGTTTCTCATTGATGGAGTGTTCAATTTTCTTTGGTACAGAGAGGAACTGGAGACACAGGGAATCCAGGTCAGATGGCCCCTTCAGGACCAGTGGTGAGAGTGGGGATACCAGGAGGGTGGAGGGAAGATGGGGCAGAAAGGGGGGACCGATTACAAGGATCTACATGTAACCTCCTCTCAGGGGATGGACAACAGAAAAGTGGGTGAAGGGAGACGTC
>NW_022111324.1:56121038-56140989 GCF_000313985.2 Echinops telfairi
GGGAAGGTGGGGGGGAAGGAAGATGAGCGGATTCCGGGAACCCAGGAGGCAAGAGAATTTGGGGAATGATGAGGGCAACAAATGTATAGATGGGCTTTACACAATTGATCTATGTATTGTGATAAATTGTATGAGCCCCAATAAATTGATTAATTAAAAAAAAAAAAAGAATCAAGAAAATATTCGATCTATGAAAAAATAAAACTTCCTATACATTGACAAAAAGTGTCATATTAAGCCCGCATGATTGCCTTGTGTCCTTGTAGAAAATCTGTTAATATTACTTCTTTGGAACCCAAAAAGAATAGTCAGCCTAACTTTCTGAGCTGACTCCTCTGCTTTGAATTTAACTGGCTCTGTAGATCCCCTCGGAAGCCACTGCTTTGACTGCACTTTTCTTTTTTTCAAACCATTTTATTAGGACATGATCCAGACATCAAGTCACTCAATAGTTCAGTCATATCAAGAAGTGTTGCATAATTGCTACCATCATCAGTTTTAAAATATTTCTTTCCTTCTTGTATTCCTTGATATTAGCTCCTCATAACCTCTCCACCTCCCCTGCCATCGTACCTCCCAAGAATCCTTAATCTAGTTATTGTCTCTAGAAATTCACAGATCCTGGGTTTCATATACAAAAACAGAAATGTGAAACAGAGAGTCAAGAAGGCTACCAACAATAACAAAATACAATATAGATAAACCCCAGTGTGAAAAAACCAGAAAATATTAAAAACCAGATCAAGTTTAGAAGTGTGTCAAAAAGGGAAATCAAATGATAAGTTTTTAACCACTCAAGTCAAAATTTTTCATTTTAATCTACTATAATTATCTATAACTGGCTACTCTCTCTACAATACTGTCTGATCATTCAAATCCTTTCATTGTGTTCTGAGGGAAGCACCAGAGGCTTATTCTATGTGTAGATCCTGCAAACACATTTTGGGCTTTCACGGTCATCCATAGCATTCGGCAAACCAAAATTTCACAATATAAACTCTGACACCATTCCCTCCTTTGGATTTGGATTATATTATTTGCAATCATTGGATCATACATGTTGGTGTGCTTCTTCCATGTGGGTTTAGTTGACAATTAGGCCTTTTTTTCTTTTCCTTTTAGAGACTCTGGTTTTTTGTTTGTTGGGGTTTTTTTGGGGAGAGGGGTTGTTGTTTTTTAAATACTTTCATTGGGGGCTTTTACATCTCTTATTACAATCTACACATTCATCCAGTGGGTCAAGCATATTTACACATATGCCTCCATCATCATTTTCAAAGCATTCTCTTCCCACTTGAGCCCCTGATATTGGCTCCCCATTTCTTTCTCCTCCCTCCCCCACCCACCCTCCCTCATGAACCCTTGATAAGTTATAGATTATTTTTTCCATATCTTACATTGTTCTCCATTGCCCCTCACCCACTTTTCCATTATTCGTCACCCTGGGAGGGGGCTCTAGGTTGATCTTTGTGATTGATTCCCCCTTTCTCCCCCCACCCTCCCCTAATCCTCCTGGTATCTCCACTCTCCTTGTTGGCCCTGAGGGATTTATCTATCCTGGATTCCCTGTGTTGCAAGCTCTTATCTGTAGCAGTGTGCATGCTCTGGTCTAATCCAATTTGTAAGGTAGAATTGAGGTCATGATAGTGGGGGGAAGGAAGCACCAAAGAGCTAGAGGAAAGTTGTGTGTTTCATCAGTGCTATGCTGCACCCTGACTGGCTCGTCTCTTCCCTGTGACCCCTCTTTTTTTTTGAGTCACTGTAAGGACACGAAGACAGGTGAACCCTGAGAGAATGTGTGTGCAGCTATCCACTCATCACAAAGGCACGAGTAGACCTGTGTTGTTTGGCATAAACCTGTTCCTGTGTGAATTGGAAACTTACTAGCAACACTTTTCATTTGTCCTCATCATTACATAAGGGGTCTCAAATAATTGATAGGAAAATACTATTGTCTTGTCATTCCATTTTTTTCAAAAACTTTCTTTTCCTTTTTTAAAAATCATTTTTATTGGGGGCTCTTACAGCTCTTAGAACATTCCATGCATCAATTGCATCAAACATATTTGTACATATATTGCCATCATCATCTCCAAAACATTTTGGTACCTGAGCCCTTGGTATAAACTCCTCTTCTTTCCCTCCCTCCCACTCTCGTGAATCCTTGATCAATTATATTTTGTTATTATTGTTTCTATCTTATACTGTCTGTTGTCTCCTTTCACCCACAGTTCTGTTATACGTCCCCTTGAGGGTGGAGGGAGAGGGGCTATATAGCAAACTTTGGGATGGGCTCCTCCTTTCTCTCCCTTGCCCTCCCCCTTCCCCATGCACAATCTTTCTGAAGCCCCTTCATCGGTGCTGCAAATACATCTACAAATGTAGGAGAGTATGTAGGAGGAACATTTCTTCCAAATTCAAAAGTAGGAACTCACTACCATCAAATTGATCCTGACTTGCAGTGACCCCACAGGACAAAGTGGAACTCTCCCTGTGGGTTTCCAAGACTGTCAATCTTATGCTAGCAGAAAGCCTCATCTGTCTCCTAAGGAGCGGCTGGTGGTTTCAAAGTGCTGATCTTAAGGTTAGCAGCCCACCACATAACCCACTACCCCAGCGGGGCTCCTCTATCTCATGAAGTACCCTTGAACTCTAGAAGCTCCCTTCAGAATGGGGAGGTATTTCCAGTTCATATGATGGATATGTACTTTCACCTCAGATATATTGAAACCCAATGAAGCAATTTTGCTTGGTCTGATAGGGTCCCTATTAGTTGTATTGACTCGATGGCAGTGAGTTTGGTTTGGTTATATGGAATCAGAATTGTATTCTCATTCAAGGTAGAACCAGAATAAACCGGCTTAAAATGCTAGTTGTTCTTAGCCTTTGAAACTCAGCTGAAACTGGCGTGTGAAAAGTCCGTTTTTAAAATCCTGTTGTATATTGGTTATTACACTTTGACTCAGCTTTTTTTAACTTACAGAGCCATTTTTTAAAATGAAGTTTAAAGGAGCATTCCCCTTATGATATAATGGGTTATATGTTGGGCTACCAACCACAAGGTCAGCAGTTAGAATCCATCACCTGCTCTGTGGAAGATAGATGAGGCTTTCTGTTCCTGTGAAAGTTACAGTCTCAGAAACCCACAGAGGCACTTATACCCTTTATTATAGGGTCACAGTGAGTCAGAATAGACTCACTGACAGTGAGTTATGCTTTTCAGCCTTCTGAAACGCCTAAGTATGCTTTCATAGACCAGAACTTAGAGCTTTCCTCATGCAAACTAATTGACATTATTCAGGAAAATGTTTGAACACTGTGCCTGTGTATAAAAAACAGATTTAAACAAAATGCACCAACGTTGCTTTGGAATGGTGGAAACATGGGAGATTTTTCTCTCTTCTCTTTTTTTCTACTTTTGGATAACATTCCAGGTTTCCTTTGTTAAAAGCCTAAATGGACAGAGACACCTCAAAATCAGCATAACAGAATAGTGTGTTTGCTGTGAGTAGATACTGTTCATATCAGGCAGCCTCAACCCACAGGTACCAGGCACGCCAAAGAAGTGAGAGCAGGTTACAAAGGTGTGGTCCAAGCAGGGCAGTCTTGTGAGGGTCACGTGTTTTCTCAGAGAGCATACAGAAGTCCAGGGCCAGTAAGGTATAAAAACAAGAGTTACAGGGGGTATGCCAAAGAGTCAGAACCGACTCTTTGGGTTTGTTTTTTTGTATATCCTAAAGCACAGCCTCCAGCCAGACCTGGCTCTGGCTCCTGGTTCTGCCGCTACTCCTCTGCCGCTACCTTGGTGTCACAGTTGTTTCCTGGATCAAAGAAGTCTGATGAAAAGGGGGACTTTGGGGTCCACTCTGACTCTTCTCTCTTGCTGGTAGTAAAATCCCCACCTCCTGGTTCTGCTCCTGACTGATTTTATACCCAGCAGGGTGGTCATCACAATTAACCCTGTTTAGCAATCCCTCAAAGCCAAAGCATAGCACATGCAGTATCGTTCCCCATCTTACCCAGACATATCAAAGGTCATTTGGTGAGAGTAACAGAGGCTATGGCTAGAAGAGCCATATAAAATAATTCACTGCATTGCAGCAAATCTGTGTATAGCAGAGGCTTGAATACTCATAATTCAGTTATCGCTTACTCACCGACCAAGATGGGATTTCAACTCTCTAGAGAGACTTCTTGCCATGTCTTCTGCATGTCCCTGGGTTAGGTTCAGCAAATTTATGCCACCATGACTCCCTCCCTCAAAACTCACCCCATGAATGATTTATACATGATGATACTCTTTGCTACTGAACTTTTCAATACATCCTTCCACTCTAGATCCAGGTGAGAAAAATCTAAGCCTGTGGGATGGGGTATGAATGTGAATCTGCAGGTTAGCAGTCTTCCCACATATTCCTTATGTTTCATGAATGGGAGAAATCCTGTTTTAAATGTTTGCACCTTAACTATGACATCACTCATTTATTGTTTTAAATATGATTTGAATATTGAGTAACAGATGTAGGGCACTGAAAATTGAAATGTTCTCCCTTGCCTATAACAATTTGTCTTTATTCATTTAAAAAACTTTCTGTTGTAAATTAAGTGAAAGTTTACAAAGCAGATCTTCAATTCTACATTGCACAAGTCACTCATGTATGTTGAAAGAGATGAAATGTGGAGGTAGTTATACTACAATGATGTGATAATAATAAAGCTTAATAATGTTTGCTGGGTTTTGTCCAATCTTGATCACTATTTTTCTTCACATTTGAAAAACTTTAAGAGTTATGTTTTATGCATCTATCTAGTGAATTTTCTAGGAACAATATTCTTCTGTACCTTTGACTCTTCCCTCTTTGCTCTTTTATTCCTCTTTCTCTTTCTCCCTTCTCTCACTTTGCTTTTAAAAACAAAACAATTCTTCTTTTATTCTGGTGGGGGGAATCCTTTTTTATACCTTAAGCAAAATTGTCCATAACTCATAATTAGGGATAAAAAGATAAATGCATTTAGCTCCAAGAAACATACAAAAATACAATGTTCCAAATATCCAGGCAATAGGTTCACATAGTCTCCTGTGCCTGCATCTCCATTGCTACCTGAACAGACAGATTATGAACTATCACAGTCCATCCCCTCACAGAAGGGTCACAAGCAAGAGATGAGTCAGTCAGGGTGCAGTATAGCCCTGATGAAACATACAACTTTCCTCTAGTTCTTTAATGCTTCCTTCCCACCCCACCCCCACCTCCCACAATCATGACTCCAATTCTACCATACAAATTCACCTAGACCAGAGCATGTATACAGGTACAGATAAGAACTGGAAACACAGGAAATCCAGGACAGATAAACCCCTCAGGACCAATAATGTGAGTAGCAATACTAGGAGGGAAAGGGGAAGGTGGGAGGAGAAAGGGAGAACCAATCACAATGACCTACATATAACCCCATCCCAGGGGGACAGACAACAGAAAAGTGGGTGAAGGAAGACATCGGTCAGTGTAACAACAGCAAGATCTAAAGCATATTCTCCTCCCTCTTCTCTCCATGATAACCACCAGGGTGCATTGGCCACTGTGTGTTTATCTATTTGGTCTTCGTATGAAACATAGATCATACAATATTTATCCTTATATGCTTGACTTATTTCACTTAGCATTACACTCTCCAGGTACATCCACATTATGTTTTGTGGACTCATTGTTGTTCTTTATGGTGACTTAGTGTTTTAACGCATATATGTCCCACAATTTGCTTATCCATTCATCTGTTGATGGATCTTTGATTATTCCCATTTATTTGCTATTGAGAATAAAACAGCAATGAACACAAGCATGCATATGACTGTGTCATTATTTTAAATTTATCAGAACTGTAATGAAATAAGCACTGGGCTTCTAACTTCAAGGTTGGTAGTTCAACCCCACCAGCCACTCCATAGGATTCAGGTGAGATTCTCAGCTGCTGTAATGATTTACAATCTTGGAAACCTGATGTTGGGTCTCTAAGAATCAGAATTGTCTATGTGGCAGTGGGTTTGGGTATATACCAAAGAGTCCTGGTGGCTCAATAGGTTAAGCATTGGGCTGCTCACCAAAAGGTTGATAATTAAACCCACAAGCTGTGGGAGAAAGGCAAGGTGCTCTGCTTTCGTAAAGGTCCGCAGCCTTGGAAAGCCTATGGCACAGTTCTACTCTGACCTATGACTGCACTGGGAGGAGGAGTTGTTTTGCGGCAGTGGGTTTGGTTTTGGGTGTTTAGAGGTATCGATCATTGGAGTGGGATTGCTGGATCCTTCGGCAGTTCTATTTCTTTCTTTCTTTTTCCTGAAACTATCGTACTGTTTCCCATAAAAGGCAACTTTCACTTCTGACACCAATGTAGAATTAAAGGGTGCCCAAGATGACCCTCAGATTTGATAATTTACTGGAAGCAAAGCTGTTATACTTGTTGCATGGCTTGTGACAGTGAATGGATACTGGCTATAGTCCTCAGAGGGAGAGACGGGGGGTGGAGGGGTGGGGGGGATGTCTACAGTTGCAAGTGCTGCACTGCCGGTCATCTTCTTTCACGTGACTCCTAGACTCCTAGACAGTGCCAATTCTCCCGGGAAAGATCTGTGACAACACACAGAGGATTTTCAACCAGGAAGCTCACCTGAAGCTGATTTCCAGAGTCCTTTTGGGTCTCCACAACATAAATAGAGTTGACTATCCAGGTGACTTGCCTTCGTCTCCAGCCCCTCCAGAGGTTGAACTTATACTACAAGGCCCCACCATAGCATTGTACTGTTAGGCTATGAGACAGGGGCTTAGAGGTCACCTGCAGTAGCGGAGGGGAGATTCAGATCTCTCGTTGGGTTCTTCTCTACGCATTCATAGTCTCCTACTGAGTAGAAAACAGAATTGCAAAGAGATGGACTTGGGTATTTAGCTGAGGAGGTTTTCAAGCCTGCTCTTTTTCACTGTTTATAATAAAAAATGAGAGGAAATCCAAAACTTGAGGGATCCACAGAGGGAAAAGCACTGTGAAGACAGAGCAGAGGCAGGAGGGATGTGTCTACATGTCAAGAATGTCCAAGATTATCAGCAGACATGTGACGCTGGAGGAAAAAGGAAACGCTCTTCATGGAGCCTTGCAAGGGAACATGCTGACACCTAGCTTTTGGACTTCTGGCATTTGGGGCTGTGAAGGATTTCATCGTGGCCGTTTGCAGGGCCCACAGTTGTGGTCATTTGTCATGGTAGCTGAAGGAAAGGAATCCAGAGAAAAGAGAAGGGACTAGCCCCAGCTCTTTATGAGTACCCTCATGTCAGCTTCGACGTGAAAAGAATTCTGCTTTTCATAAACTTTGCCTATTTGGATAGAACTGCCAAATCAGGGTTTCTGGGGTACCAGCCCCCACAATAGAATGGGTCCGAGGGGTGGGTGGTTGTGTAATTGTGGGGTAAAATAAATGAGACATCAGACAAGGTAAAGCATGTAATTGCTCACCTCCCAGACAGCCAGGACATCAGTAGCCAGGTTCACGCAGATTGAGAATATATTTCCAAACAAGGCTTATATACGTTCATGGGGTGTGTAAGCCCCCTAAGTACAGGTAACCTCATGGGAAACAGGAAGGGGTTGTATAATAGGCATCTGAGTGACAGAAAGGCACACACCTAACAAGATGGGCAGGCTCTAGAGTCAAAATGGCAGCCTAACCTTGGTCATCCCTGAGTTAGCTTGACCTTAGGTATCTTTGGGCTTTCCTTCAGGGGAACCATCCATTATCCTTATCAGAGGGGAATGGGCTCTACTAGGATGGGAGACTATAGGGTTTGATTGCTCTAGATGGTCGGTAACCTTCAGGAAGATAACCTTTAAGTAGTTGAACTCCAAGTGTACAGTCATTGGCCATATGTTAGCAGGCAGCACCTTAGGTTTGGCATATATTATGGGGGGACAACCTGGGGAGCAACTTTTCTGTTTCCCACAAGAGTTCACCAAGAGCTTCTAGAAACAATATGAAGTGACTTCTGTAGAAGACATTTCCCCCAATCACCCCACCCCCACCCCCAGTGGTTTGAAATGTGGGGAACTAGACTTGAATTTGAATCTTGGTTCTCCCACTCATGAACCATGCAGTTTGGGGCAATCAATGAGCTCTTACAGTACAAAGTAGTAGGTGTTGTTGTTGTTGTTGCAGCTATTTTGTTGTTAGTTGTCATCAAGTCAATTCCAATGCCCAGCGGCCCGAGTATGCAAAGCAGAATTGCCTCCTAGGATTCTCAAGGCTGTGACCTTGAGAAAGCAGGTCACTGGGCGTCTTCTGAGGCCTTCAGGGGTGGGCCCTTCCTTTTGGCTCCTAGTCTGGTACTTAAGGGACTTATAAATAGAACTAAAGAAACATTAGCTCTGATTGAGCTCTAATTTTGGGGGGGTCTTACATTTCTCTCATATGCCTACTTGTCTCTGCAGGATATTTTTCTGCAGCCCAACTGCAGCTAATTAGAAACCCTGTGTGGCATGATTCAGTTTCTCAAAAGAGAGTTCATAATGTGTTTTCAAGTCAATTTGTACATTAGCTATCACTGACAACCTTTTAAAGCTAGGAAGGCAAAAACCCTTTGAAGAAATGTAGAATGCCAAGGGCAAGCATTTTTATACACCAAAGAGTTTGAGATGAAAAATATTCAATCTATTTATCACTTCGTTTATTTTATTTTAATTAATCATTCTACTGGGGGCTCTTACGGCCCTTATAACAATCCATACCCATACACCCATTGGGTCACGCACATTTGTACATATGTTGCCATCATCATTTTTGAAACATTTTCTTTCTACTTGAGCCCTTGGTATCAGCTCCTCATTTTTTTCCTCCCTCCCTCACCCTTCCAACCTATCTTTTCATTTCTATGCCTCACTCCATGCAAATTTCTTATCTCAAGATTAAAATCCCCTCTCACCTTATTTGTTTTTTTTATTATTTTTATATTCCATTTTTATACTTCAGTCTCTGCCTCCATTTTCACACTGAATTTTTCCTGTTGTATATCTGTGTCCATATGGATGTTTTCACATGATCTTTTATTTTTCACATGATCTTCTTATAAGGGCATAGACAGTTTTTAGAGATCGCCCTAACTCAATATAACCTCATCTTAATTCTCTAATCTAATTTTAATTTACTTATTAGAATGGTGTTTTCCTTTTCTTCAAATAGTCTGCTATTTGCCTGAATATAATTTATTGAGTTGCTTGTACCTTTCTTGCTAATTTAAAATACTACTACTATCACTAACACTACAATTATGACCAGCAAAAATGATGGCATTTACTGATTGCTTTCTACCTATCAGATTTTGTGCAAAGTTCATGTCACTTTGATAAGTAGGTCTAGGGGTTGGTCTAGCCTGTCAATCAGGTCATAGCCTGATGATGCCTCCTTGTGAGCCTGGCCTTCTCATGAGGATTCTGGGAGTTTTCTCTCTTCCTCCCTGGTGATGAGACCAGTGTGCTACCCCCTGAACAGGTTCTTTGCCTCAACTGTGTGCTGCACTACCCATGGGCTGAGCCAACCTGTGGATCTTGTCCCTAGAGCTTGAGGCTCCTTTGAAACCTGTTTCTTCCCACCACCCCCTTCACCCCCACTGCTGCTAGTGCCTACATCACTTGAGCTGCTGGCTGGTGGATCCTGTGCCAGTGCTGTACATGGCTTGAGTTCTAGATCCCATCAGATCCTGCTTCACTAAGCTCCAGTACTACCAATTACTGCTGCCCCACCCTTCTGTCTACTGCCCGCAGGCACAACTCCACCTGTCTTCCCTGAAGGCAGACTCCACTCTCTACTTCCTTGACCTTGAACCAGAAGCCTGCATGAGTTGAAGGCCCTTCAGTATATTAACTGTTCCACAAAAGTGAGTTGAACTGAGCCCTCTGTAATGCTGCTGCTGTGTGGACTAATTAGCCATTATATTCCTTCTTGCTGTATAAACCAACCTTATATATACATAATCATAAGTGTCCTGGTTTTGTTTCTCTAGAGGACCCTGCCTAATAGTATATTACATGGATTATTTCAGCTTAAAAATATTATTATCCACACATTGCAGCTAAGAAATACCATACTTAGGATTCACACCCAGGTCATCTGACTCTAGAATTCATACTTTCAACCACTGTGCTATTCTTATAAATAATTTGGATTTCTTTTTGGCTTGAAAAATAAGGAAAATTATTGACATAACTGGAAGCCCAGATGTAGGGCGGGTTTCAAAGTTGATGTGGCTCAAACTTAATGTCCCCATAATCCTCTTGGCTTTCTCCTCAGGCTGACTGTGAGATAGCTACAACAATTCCAGTCCCCATATCCCTGCACAAAATTCCCAGTGAATGAGAAAGAGGGTTGTTATTTTTGGAAACTCTCAGAAGAGCAAAGTACTTTCTAAGATATCCCAACAAAATTCTTCTCATGTCTCATTGGTCCAAAAGATGGCACATGCCCATTCCTGTATCAATCATGAATTAATTGGCTGAAATTAAATAGGTTATACAAGCTCATCTTTTTTTCATTTACATAATGCTTTTATTAACTTGTGGTATTTCTTTTTCCTTCTTTTTTTTTTAATAAATCATTTTATTGGGGCCTCTTACAGCTCTTATAACAATCCTTTCATCAATTGCATCAAGCACATTTATACATATGTTGCCATCATCATTTTCAAATTATTTTCTTTCTACTTGAGCCCTTGGTATCAGCTCCTCTTTTTTTCCTTCCGTCTCCCACCCCCCACCTTCGGGAACCCTTGATAAATCATAAATTATTATTTTCATATCTTACACAATTCATGTCTCCCTTCATCCATGATTCTGTTGTTCGTCCCTGGTAAGGGGGCGGGGGAGCAGTTATACATAGATCATTGTGATCAGTTCTCCCTTTCTTCCCCCACCTTTCCCCTATGCTCATGGTATCACTACTCGCATTATTGTTCCTGAGGGTTATCTGTCCTGGATTCTGTGTGTCAAAAGTTCTTATCTGTACCAGTGTACATGCTCCAGTCTAGCTGGATTTGTAGGGTAGAAATGGGGTCATGTATGGAAAACCAGCCCCCTCACAACTGAATGGGTCTAAGTGGTGATTGTGTAATTGAGAGGTAAATTAAAGAGACAGAAGACAAGATAAAGCACATAAAGTCTCACCTCTCATCATGACTTCATGAGCCAGGTCCAAGCAGAGAGGGTGAGTAATGTAATCTCATGAATTTACATAATTTGGGGCATGCAGGCCATGGTAAACACATGTAACCGGAAGGGGTTGTACAATAGGCATGTGCATAACAGAAAGGGGATGAGCTAGGGGTATATAAGCAATAGGAAGGGGAGGCACTAGAGGCACGCAGGTGACAGGAGGCATTTATATAACAAGATGAGAGGACTTTAGAATCAAGATGGCAGCCTAACCTTGGTCATCAGAGTTAACTTGACCATAGGTGTCTTTGAGCTCTCCTTCAAGTGAACAATCCATTATAAGGAGTGGGTCCTACTTAGCGTGGGACAGACAATAGGGTCTGATTGCCTTTGATGGCAGATAGCCTTTAAGCAGTTGACCTCTAAGTGTATGGTCAATGACCATGTGTTTGCAAAGAGCTCCTTAGATTTGGTATTATTATGAGGGGACATTGAGAGGAATAACTTTTACTTTGGAGCATGTGATTGGGACACCATTCCAACCCACAAACCTGAAGGTTTCCTCCATGGGAGCCTTGACCTCCCAGTCTCCTGAATGTATGAATGCTGAGAGTTTGTCCCCATACACTCTCTTCCTGGCTTGTTTCCCACAGTCATGATGGTGGAGGCGGAAGGAGCATTAAGGAACTAGAGGAATGTTGTGTGTTTTGTAGGTGCTATACTGCACCCTGGCTGGCTCATCCCTTCCTTGTGACCTTTCTCTGAGATTTCCAATTGTCAACAAATGGTCTATTGGTCTCCACTGTGACCCACCCTTGTTAGAACCTATATGATCATTTGTTTTTGGTCTTCTGATGCCTAATACCTAATCCCGTTGACACCTCATGATCCCACAGGCTGGTGGGCTTCTTCCATGTGGGCTTTGTTGCTTCCCTGCTGGATGGCTGCTTATTTATCTTCAAGTCTTTAAGACCCCAGACATGATATCTTCTCATAGCCAGGCACCATCAGCTTTCTTCACCACATTTGCTTATGTATCCATTTTGACTTCAGTGAACTTGTTGGGAAGGTAAGCATCACAAAATGCCAGGTTTTTAGAACAAAGTGTTCTTTTGTTGAGTGAGGACTTCAGTAGAGGACCAATGTCCACCTGCTACCTTGATACTTAACATAATGTGCATAGACCTATATCCCTATCATTATATATTTATATATTTCCATATATACATGCCTATATTTGTCAGCTTCCCTTTGGCCCATGGCTGCAGAGAGGTGAAAATGACTATAAGAAAGTATTTGATTTAGCTGTGAGATGCAGAAAACCAAAAGTAACAGTAAATTAAACAAATCAAAAGTATGTTTCTCAGGTAAATGGATTTCAAAAATAGTTCGGTACAGGTTTAGTATGGCAGCTCCATTGTCAATCAGTGGAGACCAATCTTGAACTGACCTAGATTTTGTAATGAAAGGACCAGTATTTTAAAAAAAAACTATTATAACAGCTAAGGGTCCAAGGTCTCAAGCCACTTCTCCCTCCTCTTGAGACGGGTATGAATAGGCTTGTTTCTTCTTAGGAATATGCCTATGTGCCCTCCAAAATTACCAGACTGGGAAAAGTAAGTGTATTAATTTCCCAGAGTTGTTGTATTAAAGAACCACACACTGAGTGACTTTAAAAAAATCTAGAGAGTTTGAGCATAAAATCAAGGTTTCAGCAGGTTCCCTCTGAAAGCATTTAGTGAAGAATCCTTGCTTGTCTCTTCTTAACTTCTGGTGGTTGACGGTCGTCCTTAGCATTCCTTGACTTGTAGCAGCATTACTTCAGTCTCTGCCCCCATTTTCACGCGGATTTTTCCCTGCTGTAGATCTGTGTGTCTGTATGGCTATGTTCACATGATATATGCTTTGTATTGTTGTTGTGCTGTCCCATCTCCTTTACTGCAAACCCCATAATACACTACTGTGTAACCCAACTCCTTCTGTGCTTCACACCTCTGCTCTTCCCTCTCTCTTGTTCTGTCCCCAACAGTTCTATTGATATTTAATTCACATATCGTGCAATTCAATCATTCAAGCATATCAAGAGGAGTTGTACAATCATCACTAAAATCAATCTTATAACATTTTCTTCAATCTTGTACTCATTATTAATTCCCAATTTCTCCCCAACCTCCCCAGCCCCACTGCTAAGGAACCATTTCTAGTTACTGTTTCTAAAGATTTAACTATGCTGATTTCATATACAGAAAGGAAAAAACCATTTTAAAACAAACAACAAAAACTAACAAGGATAATAAAGTAAAACATAGAAAACCCTCAATCAAAAGGAAAGCAGAAAATATTAAAAACTAGAACAAATTTAAATGGATCTTAAGGAAGATTAAATCCAGGCTATTAAATTGTAAGGTAACTGCATCTGCAACAATCCACTTTCCATTGCATTCTGTATGTTAGCAAGGCTATTCACATCCCTGGTCCATGGTCAGAGGAGATCCACCAAGATTTAATCCATGTGTATTTCCCTTCACGTTTTTTTTTTAAAGTTAAACAGCTTTAAAAATAAAGGGAAGTCTAAAGGGAGATAAAATGATAAGACATTACATTTTTACCTATGTATGGCATTATTGACTTTACAGTGCTCTCTGTCTGATACCATGAATATTCACATCCTTCAACTGTGATCAGAGGGAATTCACGAGAGGGTAAATAAATCTATGTGTGGACCCCGCAATGGATTTTGGGCTTCCACGGTCATCCATAACCTTCTGCAAACCAGGAGTTCACAATTTAAACTCTGACGCCATTCACTCCTTTAGATTGGGATTATATTATTTACAATCCTCTCATCCCATAGGCTGGTGTGCTTCTTCAATGTGGACTTAGTTGAGACCTCACTTACTTGTCTACTGGTTTGAAAACAAGCATTTGAGAACCTAGACACTGTTCTTTCTCATAGCTAGGCACCATCTAGTTTCTTCACCACACTTTGCTATAGCACCCTTATCTTTAGTGATCTCTTTCTAAGGTTGAGCACCAAGCAGGTCCATGTCATAGAACTAAGTATTCTTAGATTAGGGTTAGAATTATGTCCAAACCCAAAATCCATTCATGGTTTAGATAGGTCTCGTTCACCTTAGAGACATCATTGTCATTTTATATTAGAGAACATTATCAATCATCCCCGTGGGGCATCACTTCCACTGCTATCAAGTCAATGCCAGCTTAGATCGACCCTATAGGGCAGGGTAGAACTGCCCCTGTGAGTCTCTGAGCCCACAAATCTTTTTTTTTTCTTTATTGGCACAAAATCTATATACCATACAATTCAATAATTCAATCATATCAATAATTATACAATCATTAGCCCAATTAATTTTGGAACTCTTTTTTTTTTTTTACACAAACAGCAGAGTTTGTGACAGGGCAAAACTTCCAATAATATTCATTCACAACAGCAGAACCATGCCAACCAGATAAATGCATGTCATAACGAAGCAAGTGTGATATTAAAATAGTAAGTATATGGTAGTTCCCAGCTACCATTCATTGAGCACCCTCAAGGCAAAAAAATGGAACCAAAGTCCAAGGTCCACCAGTTCTATGCCCTTTGGTCTGGTAATCTCCTGCTTCTTCTCACACGAGGGAGTTTCACCCTTAAGTCCAATGGGGACAGGTGAATTTCAGATAAAGCCCAGTTCACTTAGTGGGGTTTCCACTTCAGGTCCTTCTGGTGTGGCCTATGAAATGTGTTGTCGGCCTTGAACTAGGTCAAAAGTGTCCAATTAAGAACCTATTAGCAGGCATAGTCTCCCCTTGCGTTCCACGTAAGTATTGTTAAGCTTTTTTTCCCTACTGGAACTGTCTGTTGGATTGGGATGACCTTGACAAAGTTTTGTATGGCAGCAACTAGATAATCTCCTCTCCCTCCCCAGAGCTTGAAAAAGTGACCCCAACTGATGTGAGGTCTCCTCTGTCAAAGAGGGTTTTAAGATGTACATTTAGTGGGGGTGATACATATTTCATGGATACTAGACAGGCTCTATCCCTTATCACTTAGGGGACAGGATTAGAACAATACATGCTCTGGGAGCAGTTGCCTGGCTTCAGCTTGTTGTTTAACATGATATTCTTTTAAGGATATAGTCCTATTTGGAAATCACCCTAATCCAGTATAACCTCATCCTAACTTAATTAATTACATGAGCAAAGACCCTATTTCAAATAAAATCACATTCTGAGGTTCTGTGTGGGTATGAATGTGGGGAGAATACTATTCAAATCAGTAAAGAAAATTTCTTTGGTCTAAGGGAGGTATGAACTAAGTCTCCACAGAAGAAGCACACCAGCTTATGTGATCCAAGGATTCTAAATAATAAAATCCAAATCCAGAGTAGGGAATGGTGTTAGAGCTTAAAATCTGAAAGCCTGGTTTGCAGAAGGCTATGGATGACAGTGAAAGCCCAAAATTCATATGCAGGAACCCCACATGGATTAAGCCTCCTTTAATTCCTTCTGACTTTCATGGATCCCTTCGAGCCATAGTTCAGGTATGTGAATAGCCTTCTTGTCAGACAGAGAGCATTCTAAGGTCAATTATGGCCGATGTAGGTAGGTTAAAGTGTAACACATTATTTGATCTCCCTTTTGACCCATTTTACATTTGTTCCAGTTTTTAATATTTTCTGCTTTTTTTCTGTTGTGGTTTTCCTCTTTTATTTTGTCATGGTTGGTGGGTTGTTGTTGTTTTGTTTTGTGTTTTGTCTTTGTTTTGTATGTTTTTCTGTATAGGAATCCCAGGACAGGTAAATCTATAGAGATCATAACTGGATTAATAATTTCCCAGGAGACATTGGGGGGACATGCATAGCCAACAACGTGTACAAGAAAGAAGAAAATGATCTGAAATTGATTGTGGTGATAATTCCACAACTCTTTTTCATATGATATTACTATTGAATTTTATGATATGTGATTTATATGCCAGTGAAACTATTTCTTAAGTGCTTTGGGTAGAACAATAGGTTAAAGATTGCACAAAGACGTGCATTATCATCTTTTTGTGTGTGGGAACTGAAGCATAACCTCTCCATTATCAATGACAGATCACTGCATTGGCAAAAGGTTCTTGCCCAACCCATAGATCACTAGCTGTCTTGGGTCAGAAGTGGAAGGGTTGGAAGCTATGCAATCACGTGGCTTTTTGTTTGCTGCCCAGCTTATTTACATTTACTTCAAATGTAGCCAATCCTTTTTCAAAAAGTTTGCACCAAAACCCACCCAGGCTCTGTGAGAAGAGTTTCTTCAGGACTTAAATCATTTTTTTTTCCTTTCAGCAATTCAACATAGAAAGACTATCTCCATAGGGAATAGTGAGAAATTAAGAGTCAAACAAAGAAAAGGACTCCATAGGCATTGTAAAACCTGCTACAGACATAACAATGACCAGTTCGCTCAGAAGCTCAAGTATGTCATCTTGCTAACCTATTTCTTTCATCTGTTATGTAGGGAAAATGGCTAATCCATTGATTGCTCCTTATTCTGCAAGCAAGTTTGCTCTGGATGGGTTCTTCTCTTCCATCAGGACAGAATATTCAATAACCAAAGTTAATGTGTCAATCACTCTCTGTTTCCTTGGCCTCATCAACACAGGTAATGTCAAGACATTGCAAATTAAATGACTGGAAATTAATTTCTTGCCTTACCACTGTGAGGAAAGAAAGGTACTGAACTCTGTGACTCATGAGCAATGCACTAAAAATACAAGAGAAAGCACCAATCTTCTCATTTAATGAAGGACTTCTGTCATTAGTAGGACTTGTAACCATTCTTTGACTCTCTGTTCCATTCTGACCACTGAGTAGATCAGATGACATGACACTCATCACCTCACCCTCTTGAACAACTATGTCCTATGGACACTCAGTGGCCATTCATGTTAATATATGAGACATACCAAATATAAAGCTGTGATTTTTCTGAAAAACATGAACAGCACTATAGATATCAATATTATATGACGAGAACATATGACATAGGATATACTGAGGACAGCAACATGGTTGAGCATCCTTGCCAAAAGTGGCACGAATTCACTCCAATCATAACAAAACGCCAGGCACACCCAAACTGTGGGACATGCTACAAAACATTGATCCATAGTCTTCAAAAGTGTCAAGGCTGGGAGAGAGAGAAAGACTAAGAAAACTGTCACAGTTAGGAGGAGACAAATAAATAAGCACAATCCTGAATAGGGTCCTAGAGAAGAACGGGGGCATTAGAGTGAGGAGCGAATCTATATTCTAGTTACTTTACTTTACCTCATATACATAAGGCTTGTGTATGAGGTTAAGATGAAGGGGAGCAGGATCAAGGATCTAAAGGAACACTTTCTACAATTAGTCTGTTAGTCCAGATACGAGTTTACCGTGGAGCAGGTATATTTAGGTGGAAATTAAACAATAGCAATACACATATGAAAGTGAAGTAAAGAGTCACAGAAAGAGATAAGAAAGGATGGAGGGTGGTCTTAAATACCTTCAAATAATCTGACCAATGTTGACAAAGATTCTTGTACATCTCTTCCTTTCCTAAATTGTGACAAGTCATTATCATGCAGCATTCTGTTTTGCCCACTGATTCTTCTCATTAGTGACCTGTTCATCTTCGTTCTGAACTCCATATATCTCCCAATCAAAGAACCAAAGAGAACATGGTCCAAATCTCCCAACCAATCACTTCTAATTCCTCCAACAAATCTTCGTCTGGGAAAGTAACCTGTGTTAACATTGCTCCATAAATCCTGAATATACCCAATCTTTTCTATGTGTTCCTTCCCATGACAAGTACATACTGGCAGACAGCCTGGCACCTATGCTCTGGGTATCTACAAGCCTTCCGTAGACTAGACTGTATTAATTTTTTATAACCTCACGCTTCCCTTGTTATTCTACAGAAACAGCCATGAAAGCAATTTCTGGAATATATGATGATGCCTCAGGTCCAGCTCCGAAAGACCAATGTGCGCTGGAGATCATCAAAGGGGGAGCCCTTCGCCAAGAAGAAATATATTATGGAAATATTCCCTGGGTTGCTTTTCTTCTGAGAAACCCGGGAAGAAAGTTCATGGAATTTCTAAACTTAAAGAGTTATAATATGGATAAATTTAAAACCAACTGAGAACTCCCTTAAGTATAGGCAATGTGGGGGAGCCTTTGACTGTTCTGCATGGTATTTATCTGAGCCTCACCCAGGAAGCCATTTTCCAAAGGGATACATTGACTATCCCTAGAGATTTGCAAGTCACAGATCACATCTCATGATTTGAAGGGGTTCTTCTAATGGCTGCACAGTAGAAATTTAATTATCATAAATTTGATTATAATAAATATCAAGAGCCATTGCAGACAGCAGAACTACAGTTACCAAGCAATTTGTTAGTAACCACCGACATAATTCTAAGGTAGTTATATAAAATTTACCTCTTTGTATAATAATATTATGATGATTAAGACAATATTAATTAGAATAAAGATCACATGAAAATTTTAAAAATTATAGCTGGAAGCTATAGCTTGAATTTATTTAATGTACTTTTTTAACACCATAAACAAGTGGAATTTTTGGAATATGGATTTTGTAATTTGTGGTCTTCACATGTTGAAAAGAAAATCACCTGACTTTCCATTTGATGGACATAGTGTTCTTAGAGTTTCTGAATATTTCAAATGTTCTTTATATTCTTTCATAGTGTGCTTTATTTAGGCTGGGGTCTCTAGAGAAGCAAAAGCAGTGAATCTTACATATTTATATGTATTTATAAAGAAATTCCTCTCACAGAAATGGCTCATATAAGTTGGAAAGTCTCAAGTCCATGAGCCCGATGTCACAATGGAGGATTCTCCTGACTTGCATTGATGAACTCAAGATCAGCAGATCAGATCGCAGGCAATATAGCAGCCTCAAGTTTCAAGAACCGGGGATCAGATAATGATGAGCTGGACGCAAGATCCAAAGTGAGCAAAAAAGTCAGAAGCTTTAGCAGATAGTCCATTTTTATTGCATATAAGCCACAACACTGAGGAAACTCCTTTACAATTGATTGGCCATTCATAGCAGATTTTATCATGAAGAGGATTATTTATATCAGATTATATCATGAAGATTACATTATATAGGATGACAAAATGGGGGATAACGACCTCATTATATAACTACTGAGTTGCATTATTACATGATTGCCAAATTACATTGTAACTGCCAAACCACTAAGAATCATGGCCCAGCCAAGTTGACACACAACCTCAACCATCATGTTCCTTTTGGAAGGAGGACACGTGGGCATGAGGCAGTAGGGTGGATCCATGGAAGCGGAGAACTCCAAAAAGTAGAGCCCTATAACTTGTGCCTGTTTACTGGGCTGAGAGTACATCAAGAATTTCTATCTCATTTGTGACTGCTCATCAATACATTAGAAGTTTGGAGAAGCTTTGAAATTTTGATCTTGCCACTCAAGTGTTTTGGTCTGTTATTCATTTCACAGACACTTGACAAACATCATTTGCCAAGGACCAAATGTGAAACACAATATCAACTGTTCTACCACCTCAGCAAAGCCTTATGTCAGTCAGGGAAACAATAGGTAAGGGACGGCACACTCAAGGTGGAGAATGTTAGTAGAACTTAATTAGAAAGAACTCTACAAAAACATGGACAAGCAGCCATCTAGCTCAGAAGCAACAAAGCCCACATGGAAGAAGCACACCAGCCTGTG
>NW_022111324.1:56141649-56177509 GCF_000313985.2 Echinops telfairi
CAATGAATGTACAAATGTGCTTTACACAATTGATGTATGTATGGATTGTGATAAGAGTTGTATGAGCCCCTAATAAAATGATAAAAAAATAAAAAAAGAAAGACTTATAATCTAAAAAAAAAAAAAACATGGACAAGGCATAAGGAAAGTACAAGAGATGGCGCAGTGTCTCAGAACCAGTAGAACTGTGAACTGTTTCCAGAGCCTAAAAGGCAGAACAAATTGTTTGGAAAAGGCCATGCCAGGAGCTGTGGTATTCAGTTAAGGAATCAACCAGCAGTCCAAGCACCATCAAGAAAGAAATTGGGAGAATAAATACCTCAGTCTCATTCTCTTCCCTCATTCAGATCTCATGCTGGTGCTTCTCATTAGAAGAGCAGATTGGCAAGGGAGCAGATGGGTGTGCACAGACCATACAGATTAGCTACCCAGGGCACAGAGAAGAGTGGAAAGGGTGGGATATATTCTAGAGTGACAGACAGAGGCTATTCAGGATGAACTGTCAAATGTAGGGTATCCATGCTAAGTAATGCTGAGACATGAGACATGGACCTGAAAGTATAAGGAAAACAGCTCATTTTCCCTCCTCTGAATCTCAATGGCTGATCAGGCAGAACAGAGTTGAACTAGCCTTGTAGACGAGAAGCTGGATCTGACAGTATGACTATGGTAGACTTTTCTTACCATAGGGTCCTTTCCAGAGAATGTTCAGTGAAATGAAGACCTGACCAAATAGAAACTAAAATTGGAAGTTTAGTTTTTGACTACATAGCTTGATTTCATACACACACACACCACATTAAATGTGGTCTCAGAGACATCTCCACTTCTGACCGATCAGATGAATAACCCCACTCCCCTGTAGAAATGAGTCTTCTTTCCCTTCGTAGACTTTGTGAGGGGCTGGAATGAAGTCATTCCACGAGTGAAGACTTGAGACAATATTGGAATTTGATGGTGAGAGCCTGTGTGATCACGAGGTGCCGAAGGGATCAGTGATCAGGTATCAAGGAACAAAAAAATCACATCACTGTGTGCTCACCTCCATGATACGATCATTGAAGACAATGGGTGCATAAGCAAATGTGGCGAAGAAAGTTGATGGTTCCCGGCTATCAAAAGATATAGTGTATGGGGTCTTAAAGGCTTGAAGGTAAACAAGCAGCCATCTAGCTCAGAAGCAACAAAGCCCACATGGAAGAAGCACACCAGCTTGTGCGATCACAAGGTGTCGAAGGGATCAGGTATCAGGCATCATCAGAACAAAAAATTTTATCATAGTGATAGAGGAGGTGAATGTGGAGTAGAGACCCAACGCCCATTTGTAGGCCACTGGACATCCCCTTACAGAAGGGTCTCAGGGAGGAGACGAGCCAGTCAGGGTGCAATGTAGCAACAATGAGAAATACAATCTTCCTCTAGTTCCTAAATGCTACCCCCACCCCACTATCATGATCCCAATTCTACGTTGCAAGTCTGTCTAGACCAGAGGGTGTACACTGGTACAGATAGGAACTGGAAACACTGGGAATCCAGGGCGGATGATCCCTTCAGGACCAGTGGTGTGAGCGGCAATACTGAGAGGGTAGAGGGAGGGTGGGTTGGAAAGAGGGAACCGATTACAAGGATCTACATGTGACCTCCTCCCTGAGGGATGGACAACAGAAAAGTGGATGAAGGGAGACGTTGGACAGGGCAAGATGTGACAAAATAATAATTTATAAATTATCATGGGTTCATGAGGGAGCGGGGAGTGGGTGGGTGGGGGATGAGGAGTTGATGCCAGGGGCTTAAGTGGAAAGCAAATGTTTTGAGAATGATGAGGACAATGAATGTACAAGTGTGCTTTACACTATTGATGTATGCATGGATTGTGATAAGAGTTGTATGAGCCCCTAATAAAACGATTAAAAAAAAAGAAATTTGGTGGTGAGAAGTTAAACCTCTTGCTAAGTGAGGCCTTCCTCAAAATCCAAAAGCAACTAAGACATCTGTCACCACATACTTTACTGTCTCCACTAACATGATGTTAAAACCCCACGCTCTGTCACCGTGGCACGACTAGTCTAGGAAACTCTTGCCAAGGAAGACAAATGTTGCAAACACATTTTTAAATGCTTAACTTGTCAACAAGCTGCATCAAATGACTATTGTTCAAGATTCTTTAAAATCCTTAAACTGCCACCTCATTGTGCTCCTCCAAGACAAACTATTATCCTGCAACCTAATTAAAGTACCACACTGAAAATTCAGCCCACCTTAAACTACACTCCCATACCTCAGAAATAATGCCACCTTTTTCTTCCACACCCAAAGATGCTACGAAACTCCATAAAGGTAGTACTCCCCTATCTGGATAAGTCACAACCTCAGTTTTGCTTTATCAGCAGGTTATTTCAGTTTTGTAGTCAGGAGGCCAGGAGTCAATCAGCCCTTCCCAAAAGGGTCCTCTCAAGAGACCTCAGCCAGTTCCTCACCTGACTTCCCTCTACTCCTCTTCTCAGGCACTTACTTCTGTGGGAACTTTCACTGCCTCCAGAAATCTTACCCCTATGTGCAGTAAAGAGTTACCCTCCTTGGCTCAATCTACCTCCCTAGCCATACCGGGGCCAAACATTTATGTTATGCCAAGTCTCAAGTTCAAGAATGGGCATGGATCCTGAAGGTCAAAGTTCCTTTTTGGTATCTCCCAGAGTGAGATACAGGCATGTATTTTTCTTTGTTCATTGGAACTCTTAGACCAAAAAACATTTCTCTCAAAAACAAACATTCTCCAGGGACAGCATAATTTCAACTCTTCTTGGAAAAAGAAGGCATCTCTATCATCCCATGAGTCACCAAATTTTATCATTGCTCAGTGCATCATTTGATGTCTTACTTGCTCCACAGCACAACCTAGCAAATAATACAGGAGCTATATTACACCTCAAAGGATCTTCTCTGTTCTGAGGACATTCATGGAAGAACCCCTAGTTTGAAGTGGGTAGGAATGAGGAACCAGCTGAGAAGGAACTGAGATAACACGTACATTTTTCTTCCATTAAAAAGTCAACTGGACGGGCTCCACGGTCTTTAAGAAATTTTTTAGAGGTAAAAATCATGACTTCCAAACAAATATAAGATAGGCACGTGTCAAACATTTTGTTGAACGCGTGTTTAATAAAAGTAGCCAGTAAAATGTTACACTCAGCTCAAAGGGGAACTCAAAGAACCACGTCTATATAGGTAATCAAGAATATGGAAATGAATTTGTTTGAGAAATACAAAGCTGTTCAGTATCTCTAGGGCAATATTAAACTGCGTTTCTGTGGCACAACATCCACGTCTATGAACAAGAATCACTTGCTTTGCAACAAGTCTTCTATAACGTAAGGCGCGGAGAAACAGCACAGAAATAGTGCAGAGCTGAGGAATCTCAGAAGGAGCGACCCGCACATCTCACTGCATTGTGCTTTGCTTCGTTGTGTTGCGCAGACACCGTGTGGCTCTTACATCCTGCAGGGTTATGGCGCCTGTGCGAAAGCTAGTTCATGGGCACAGTTGTTCCAACAGGATGGGCTCTCTTCATGAACCCGCGTCATATTTTGACAGTTCTCTTAGTATTTCAAAGATTTCCATGCTATTGTACACTTAGTAGACTGCAGTCAAGTGTAGACATAACTTTGTATGCACTGGAAAACCAAAAATACACATCACTCGCTGGATTGCAATATCTGCTTTATTGTAGTGGTGGCGTGGAACTAAAACCGCAATAGCTCTGAGGTCTGGAGGCAGGCAGCCTAGTCACTTCCTTTCTTTTTTCGTGGTTTTTTTTTTTAAGGCTGAGAGAATGAGGGAAGAGAAGCATTGCACAGTCTGTACATGTTAAGCCTCATCAGCAATCAAGAAAAAACTAGTTAAAACAATAAAATACCCTAGTCCCCACGTGAGTAGGAAAGTTAAGAACAAGTGTCGGCAATGTGCAAGAATGGAAGCATCATGACATTTTGTTGGTTGGCGTGCAAATTGGTAACATTACTTTTTAGAATCCATTTAGATACTAATGGTATACACTAATGAATATACCCTACTCAGAATCAGTTAAACTTAAACATTATGGTGAATTTCAATTTTTCCAATAATTCTTTATCTGGGTAGTTCTAACGTTGATTACTGTTGTTATGTTAGGGCCAGGTTCTTCTCAACTTGCCTCTTGGGCTAATTTACCTCCAAGTCCCAACGTGATTGCTTACATTCTAGTTGTTATGTGTACATTATAACATCCTCAGGCAGACAGGGTATTATTGAAATCTTATTTAAATTATTTATTATTAAATGTATTATTCTTATTTATGATTAAATTTGCTCTTATTAAATTAATTGTTACGTTAGTTAAATTATTTGAGTCTTATTTAAATTATTATTCTGGCCTCTGTAGACAGTCACCCTGCTTCTACGCTTGGCTCCTAACGTCCATTCTTTACACTGTACCAGAGCCATCTTTTAGAATGTACATCAGAGTATATCATTCCATTCATATTGATCCTTGAACTGTTTCTTGCATGCAAAGGACACTTGGACCATAGAGTTTTTGCCCTTGCTGTTCTATCTAACTGAAATGCCTTTTCCCAGATGAATGACTCGCTCCCTCTTTACACATCAATGCCATCTTATCAGAGAGACCTGTCCCCACCACTCAGTCTAAAATAATAACTCCAGCTCTTAGGCTACCTACCCCATGTTCTATAATTTATTTGTCAGCATCAGTGCCTGTTATAGTGTATAATTTTGGTTTGCTTATTGCCTCTCTATCCTCCCCACCAACTCCAACGCTTGCCATAAAACATATATCTATGTATATATGTTTTATGGTAAGTGCTTTCTTATATATATATATGAAAGAATGAATGGCAGGAGTGTGGGAGGAGCGGGGGAATAACTTTCCTGGAAATCCCCAGCAGAATTCCTCTCACATTCCGTTCATCTGGAATAGATTGCATCGTTTGACCTTGCCATCCAGTTACTGGCAAAGGTATCGGGGCGACCATCACTAGCTTGGATCAATTATGACTTACCTCCTTGATCTTGGGAAGGACACGGACCCTGAGAAACAGACATCCTGATACCTGAACAAACGTGCAGATTTGTTGACAAGGAAGCAATGAAAGGAAGATTTCTGGATAACCAACAAGGCCAGTCCCACAGAATAATTTCTCTAAATTGAAAAAAAACAATGAAGATGTTTATCACCTGCAATCCAAAATTCCACCACTAGCTAGCTACCTAGATAGGCACAAAGATACACCAACAAAGAAGCTGCAACACTGCCTATAATATCCCTTAGAAACAGCCTAGCTAGGCCTCAGTAAAAGAAAGAACGCATAAACGGCGATTCTACCAAATGCAACAAAATACTCGAAATCAATCATTCTAATATATGTAGCAACCTGAATAAATGCTCGAGTGATTTGTTTGTGTGGGCTCTGGTGGTTTGCCCATTTTGTTTTGCTTTGCTGTTCTACATCTGATTCCCCTCTCTCTGAGAGGGTGGACCCAACTTTATGAATCTTGGTTGGAGAAACAGTCTGATTGACCATTCCCACTATAAACTACAGAAACCACAGAGTCAGGTTTCGGATCTACTTCTGGGGTAGCATTGTAAAAAGCAGAGACTGTACCGAATCCATTGGGTGCCAGTGGTCGTAGTAAGTGACAGGGAGTCTAGCAAGGTAAGCCACATTCCAGTGCCAGTAAGACTAGCATTACAAATGACAATTTTCCCAGGAAAAGCCCCACTTAAAAGAACCTTACCTTCCAGGCTGACTTCTTCATGAGCTCAATCATGTACAAGAAGGTCTCTTTAACATTGCAGGTAGAATCTCGATGTTCACTAGTTCCTTCTCACCCACATGACACAAAACTCTGAATCTCTTCATGGATTTCAAGAGTAATTGTATTCTTATTATAATATCAGAAGACCGAAGGATGAGTGAGTGGGTCCACCTGCATTCAGTGTGCATCATTTAACTCAAAAGATTCACTTTGGCCATGTCTCTTTCCGAAAATCTCCTCCCGCATTTATCTCATATTTGACTCTGCCCCAAGAATATCCATCCAGCCCCATCGCCCTTCTTCTTCTTCTTCGTTGATCATGCAAAATTTATTCGACTAGCTTTAGACTATCCTGCATTTTTAAAAATTTAAATCATTTTATTGGGGGCTCATACAACTCTTATCACAATCCATATATATATGCATTGTGTCAAGCACATTTGTACATTTGTTGCCATCATCATTCTCAAAACATTTGCTTTCTACTTGAGCCCTTGGTGTCAGCTCCTCATTTTTTCCCCTCCCTCCCCGTTCTTCATGAACCCTTGATAATTTATAAATTATTATTATTTTATCATATCGTACACTGCCCAACATCTCCCTTCACCCACTTTTCTGTTGTCCATCCCTCAGGGAGGAGGTTATATGTAGATCCTTATAATCAATTTCCCCTTTCTACTCCACCTTCCCTCCACCCTCTCAGTATTGCCACTCTCACCACTGGTCCTGAAAGGATCATCTGGCCTGGATTCTCTGTGTTTCCAGTTCCTTTCTACACAGTGCACATCCTCTGGTCTAGTTAGATTTGTAAGGTAGAATAGGGATCATGACAGTGGGGGGTGGGGAGGAAGCATTTAAGAAGTAGAGGAAAGTTGTGTGTTTCATCGATGATACACTGCACCCTGACTGGCTTATCTCCTCTCCGCACCCCTCTGCAAAGGAATGTCCAGTTGCCTACAGATGACCCTTGGGCCCCCAATCTGCACTCACCCTCATTCACAATGATATGATTTTTCGTTCTTTGATGCCTGATACCTGATCACAGGCAGGTGTGCTTCTTCCAGGTGGGTTTTGTTGCTTCTGGGCTAGATGGTCGCTTGTTTACCTTCAAGCTTTTAAGACCCTAGATGCTATATCTTTTGATAGGCGTGCACCATCAGCTTCCTTCACCACATTTGCTTATGCACCTGTTTTGTCTTCAGTGATCATGTGAGGAAGGTGAGCATCATGGAATGTCAGTTTAATAGAACAAAGTGTTCTTGTATTGAGGGAGTACTTGAGTGGAGGTCTAATGTCCATCTGCTACCTTAATACTAAACCTATAAATATATGCACATAGATCTATTTCCCGATTGTCATATATAAATATATTTACATATGTACATGCCTGTATTTAGGCCTCTATAAATGCCCTTTGCCCCCTGGTCTTTCCTCTATTTCCTTTTACTTTCCTCTTGTCCCACTATCATGCTCAGCCTTCATTTAGGTTTCAGCAATTCCTCTCAGTTATATTGCCCTTGATCAATCCCTACCAGGCCTCCCCCACCCTCCTTGCCACTGGTTTTCAATCACTCGTTGTTCCCTTGTCCCTGGGTTGGTTAATACCACTTCCTTTCCCTCACCTCCCCCTCTCCCATGTACCTCAGGGACCATTGGTCCCATTGTTTTCTTCTCCACATTGTTTATGCAGCCTATCTTATCTAGATAGACCTGCAGAGATAATAATATGCACATAAAAACAAGACAGCACCCAAAAACAGCGATGTGGAGAAACAAAACAATGACAGCAACAACCAAAAACAATGACAAACAAAATCAAAAGCGAAAACAAAAACAAAACAACCCAAAAAAAGGGGGAAGCCTGTAAATAGTCCAAGGTCTGTTTGTTGACCTGTAGGAGTGTTTTCCAGTCGGGTCTGATGGGGTGTCATTCCCTGGCTCCAAAGTCAATTTTTGGTACTCCCTCAGGACTTCCTTGTTCTGCTCCCCTTGCTGTTTTGTTGCACGCCCTTAGTGTTTTGCCTCCGTGTGGTGGGATCAGCTCGGGCACAAATCCCACATTGTGTCTCCAGTGTTGTCCCTTGTAGAGCTATGGGTCAGTAAGGGATGTTGTGTCTCATAGTGGGCCAGCCATATGGTCCTCTCTGTGCATTGGCTGCTCTGAGTGGGGCTTTTGTCCTTAGGACTTGGTAGGCCAGGGTGTGCTCCACTCCCTTCCTCCCACTTCATTTGCTTCCATTTCTGTCTCAGTATGGTAGGTCAGTTACTTTGCCCCACCAGAAGGTCTAGTGTCCTTCTCTGTGGCACACACTTCCAGGGTGGGGGATCAGGCTGGTTCTGGTTGGGGCTGACCCTATAGTCCAGTCTTTTCATGGATTCTGCCACATGTTACATTGCCCTCCTGGTTTGGTGTGTCATGGTGGGGTCTGTATACACATTCCAATTCTGTGGAGACAAAACCAATACTCTCCCCCTGGGTGGGTTAGTGCCCTGTTCCCCCATGTTATCATCTCAGTTTCTCCCCACCCCCATTCTCACTCCTCCTTTCCCCCTTTCCCCTTCTTTATGTTGGATTCACATGTACCTCCCTGGGTTTGGTCTGACCTCCCCCAGACTATCTATGATTCCACCCCTGTATTGTGAAATAAGTGCCTATTCTTCTATGCCTGCTGTGCTGATTGTACTTACCTCAAGGAACTCATGTTATACCTGTCCTTTTGAGATTGGCTTACCTTGCTTAACATGATTCATTCAACTCTTCCCACGAAATGAAATGTTTCATGTGATCATCCATGTTTTCAGTGCTGCATAGTACTTCATTGTGTGTATGTGCCAGAGTTTACTAATCCACTCATCCATCGATGGAAACTTAAGGCTGTTTCCAAGTCTTTGCAATTGTGAATTGTGCCGCAATAAACATTGGAGCGCAGATGACTGGTCATGTTTTATTTGCTACCTCCTCTGGGTATATACCCAGTAGAGGGATGGCTGGGTCATAAGGTAGATCAATTTCCATTTTCTTTAAGTATCTCCAGATTGCTTTCCACAGTGGCTATACATATCTACACGACTACCAGCAGCGGAGGAGGGTTCCTATTTCACCACATCCGCTCCAACAGTTGTTGCTCTCTGATTTTCTGATTTGGGCTAGCCTCAGGGGTGTTAGGTAGTATCTCATGGTTGTTTTAATTTGCTGTATTAGTCTAGGTACTTTGGAGAAACAAATCCTCGGCGACTCACGTATAAGAGAGAGTTTTATATAAAGAAAATGTGCATCACGAAAACATCCCAACCCAATGCTGCCCAAGCCCACAAGTCCAACATTAACCCATTAACCCAACACCAGTCCACAAAGTCCTCCACCTCACAAAACAGAGGCAATGATGCCGACTGCAGGAGGAAAGCTGAGTCAGTAAACGAATAAGCATGTCAGCACTAGCAGGGGTCTCCACACGGCTGCTCCAGCACCCAGGGCTGCATCGGGATAGGTCCATGCGGCTTCTCCTTGGGGATGTCTTGTAGGATGTCAATCTTGCAAGCTGAAGCAGGGAGCTGCTAAGGCAGCTGCATCCTGGTGCGACCATCACAAAGCAAGAGACCCGAAAACTAGAAAGGTGAGGCTCACCACCCATTTATCCCTCCGCCTTTCAATTAGCCCCACATGTGATTATCGGCCAGGCTGGCACAATTAACTAACTCATTTGCATTTCTCTTATGGTTAATAACCGGGAACACTTTCTCATATGCTTGTTGGTCATATGGGTCTCCTCCCTAGTGAAAGTTCTTTTCAGTTCTTTTGCCCACTTCCTTAGGGGGTTAACTGTTTCCTCTTTTTGCAGGCCATGGGGATGTTGTAGATTTTAGTAATGAGCCCTTTGTCCTATGTGACATTACTGAAAATCCTCTCTCAGTCTGTGGGTTGCCTTGTCACCCTCTTGTTGAAGTCTTTCAAGGTGCACAGGTGTTTTATTCTTATTAAGTCCCATTTGTCAATTTCCAGTTCACCTGTGTGTGTACCGTACGCTATTCCTGCAGTATTTTTTAAACAACATAATTGGAGCCAAAAAATGAAGACAACCTTAGAGTCCATACGCAGAATGGTTAAAGTATTAACTCACTGCCATCGAGTCAATGCCAACTCTGAGAGACCCTATAGGGCAGGGCAGAACTGCCCCTGTTAAGTTCTGAGTCTGTAACTCTTTACAGGAGTAGAAGGCACCACTTTTGTCCCATGGAGCTGCTGGTGTTTTGAACTCCTGACCCTGCAGTTAGCAGTCCAGTCCGTAACCACTACACCAGCAGGGCTCCTCCTTAAATAAGTTATAGGATGTCAATATGATGAGATCTTTATAATAACAAGGGATGAAATATACTTACCTGGGAAGCTTATTTTCCCACAAACTTTTCAAAGCTCCTTCATACTTTTAATAAAACTATTTGCTGAAAAATACTTATAAGTATCATCAATTCCACTTAATCAATTACTTAATCAGTTATACTTTAATAAAGCAATTTGCTGACAAATGGTTAGGGGTATAATCCCACTTATGTGAAAGAGTATATCCCTGGGGCAGAAGTCGAAGCAGGTGTCAGGAGAATACAAATGGCACAGTGTCCCACTAGAGCTGAAAGGTGAACGTTTGTAACCCAGGGCCTGCCTGTGCTTCACTCACCAATCTGTAGCCTGGGCAGCAGTTAGCAGAGATAACTCATTTCTACTCTCCACAGTGCAGCTGAGGCGGCTTGAAAGTCAGAAACTAGAATTATCTGGTATCCCTCAAGCACAAGCCTAGTGCCCAAACTAGAGAGATTTGAACAACTGGAGCCTGCAAGAGCCAAAATCCTTTGGGTGTTCCTCTCTATTGTCAACAATCTCCACAAGGTTCTCAAAGTGGCAGCTTCCAGGTAGCTGGACACAGTACTCAGGGATCCAAAATGTTGTGGTACTAACAAAAAATTGTGAGCATACTCTCCCAGGACAATCACTGAAGACAAAATGGGTGCATAAGCAAATGTAGTGAAGAAAGTTGATGGTTCCCGGCTATTAAAAGATATATAGCATCTGTGGTCTTAAAGACTTGAAGTTAAACAGGCGGCCATCTAGCAGAGAAACAACAAGCCCACATGGAAGAAGCACACCAGTCAGTGGGATCATGAGGTGTCATTGGGACAAGGTAACAGGCATCAGAAGACCCATAACAGCAAACAAACAACAAAACACATATTGTTGAGAATGAGCAGGGTTGGAGCAGATACCCAAAGCCCATCTGTAGACAACGTGACATCCATTCACAGAGGGGTCACAGGGAAGGGATGAATCAACCATCATGAGGGATGAGTCAACCCTCACCATCATGACTCCAGTGCTGACTTTCACTGTGGGCTAGACCAGAGCATGTACACAGGTACAGATAAGAGATAAGAGCTCAGGACACAACTCCAGGAACAGAAATGGGAGTAGCGGTAGCGATACCAGGAGGGTAGGGAGAAGGTGGGGAGAGGAAGAGAAGAAGGGGGAACTGATCACAATGGTGGACACATAACCACACACACCCCTCCATGGAGATGAATAACAGAAACTATTGGGGAAGGGAGACAGTGGTCAATGTAAGATATGAAAATAATAATGTATAATTTATCAAGGGGTTGGGGAGGGAGGAGCTGATATTAAGGGCTCAATAGAAAGTAAATGTCTAGAAAAGAATGATGGCAACATATGTACAAGTATGTTTGATATAATTGATGTATAGATTGTTATAAGAGTTGTAGGAGCCCCCAGTAAAATGATCTTTTAATAATAAAAAAATGAGTATACTATAGTTGTTGGGTTTTGTTTTATTTTTAAATAAGTTTTTTTATATGAAATCCAAGATAGGTAAATTTATCGAGACAGTAATTGGATTCTGAGTTTCTTGGGATTGTGGCAGGGGAGATTGTGGGGGAAATGAAGCGCTAATAACAAGTTCAAGAAAGAAGAAAATGTTCTAAAATGATCATGGTGATGATTGCACAATTAAATATGTTTAAATTACACATTGTATGATACATGAATTATATGTCTATAAACTGTTGTTGTTGTTGTTGTTTTGTGAACATACTAAATGCCACTGAATATGGGGTTCCAGTTCAATATTCTAAAAGTCAACGAAAAGAAGATCACATAGGGTAAGTTACATCTGTGGGGAGCCATGTTTAGAAAATACATTATAGAGATTGCTGTTAATCTCATGAAGCAAAACGTGGATGTCTTGTGCCATGGAATGCCAGTTTTCTCTGTAAATTTTCACCTACATTAACACAAAGCCCAAAACCGTTTACTCCAAAAAATAAATAGACCTACATAGAGCACAAGCACAGTTCTACTTTGATACACAAGAATTGGAAGCCACTGGCTGTGGACAGGCATGTAAATACTCTGACCATGGCTTCAAGCTACTGACGTGACATGACAGTGTTTGACTTAGATATGGAACCATAAGCCCATAGACATGTTTTTCACATTCCATATCCCTGACAGAATTAATTATTTTTAAGGGTCTCACTCACTGCTGATCTCCTCAAAAATACTGAGTGTCTCTCTCTGATAAGATAGGTTAGATGAGGATTTTTTATTTGTTTGATGACTTAACGAGAGACAGACCAACTTGCTTCTCCCACTATCAGGGAATGAGAAAGGGGAAGAATCATAAAGACATTGAGATAGTCACGTTCTTCTCCAAGGACCCCAGCACCTTGCATTGGAATCCACAGTCTGAAACAAAGTGTCCGAGAGTCATGTAGTCATGACCTTCACATCTGTGAGGACAGCACTCATCTGGGAGTAACAAAAGCCCCGATTTACAGAGTTTGAGTGAAGCACATGTGTTTTCTTCATGGAATTTAGTCCATGAAGGGTAGACCCAGGTGTCTTCTGTCTTTCCACCCCACTATCTCTCCTCCTTGAGTGGAACAAACAGTAAATGTACTCAACTAATCAAAAGGTTGGAAGTTTGCATCTACCCAGAGGTCCCTCAAAAGAAAGGCCTGGGATCTACTTCCCTAAACTTGGCCATGGTAAACCCTGTGAAGCAAAGCAAAACTTGCAACATTAAAGGAAAACATATTGGCCACTCCAATCCAGGTGCACATGATGCCTCACCATGTCTGCAGTAACTCTGCCTCAGGGTCATCTGAGGCCCCCAGGTCTCCATCTTGCCCCACAGAGGGTCACCAGCTCAGAGAGAATGTGGAGGGCATTCAGCATGCCTCTAATATTCTAGAGCACATCTTTTACTTCTTGGAAAACCATCCAAGTTCTCTGGATGGGGCAAAATGTGAGGAGTAAAGCAAGTGAGAAATAAGAATATTCCTAAAAAAAAAAATATGGGGGGGGGGCACTTAGAACCCCAATGTAAAAGAACCCAGGTAGAAAGGCCAAATGAAACAAAATTATGCATACATTGATCCAGAGAGCACCAGGAGAAGACAAAAGTTGACACACATACCACCTCTTCCCCCCTCCCCCATCCTGACTGATAGAAAGAAGAGGGAGCCCAGTGGAGCTGGAAAGAACTGGATTTTTCACTTCCATTCAATATCATACTGGAGGTCCTAGTCAATAACATAAGACAACGGAAGGACATCAAAGGTATCCAACTGGGAGAGAAGGAGATGAAGTTATCGTTATTTGCAGATGACATGATTCTGTACATTGAAATTCCCAAAAGCTCCACAACTGGAGTACTGACAGCGAGAGAGGAATATGGAACAAGATATATGGATACAAGATCAACAAACAGAAGTCGATTGGACAAGACCATGGAAGAAGAGATCAGGAAGGCAGTAACATTCACAATAGCCAAGAGCAAACTGAAATATCAAGGGATATATCTAACCAAAAAATGAAAGACCAATACAAGGAAAATTATGAGACCCTACTACAGGAAATCAAAAGCAACCTCCACAAATGGAGGAATATCCCATGCTCATGGATCGGAAGACTCAATATAGTAAAGATGTCTATCCTACCCAGGGCACTTTATAAGTTTAATGCTATCCCAATTCAAATATCAACAATCTTCTTCAGAGAATTGGAAAAACTGACCACCAATTTCATATGGAGAGGGAAGAAGCCCAGAATTAGCAGAGAGAAGAAGCCCAGAATTAGCAGAGATCTCAAGAAGAAGCCCAGAATTAGCAGAGATCTCATCATATGCACCTGGATTGGAGTGGCCAATATGTTTTCCTTTAATGTTGCAAGAAGAGCATAGTCGGAGGGCTAGCTTTACCTGACATTCACACCTACTGCACAGCCACAGTGGTCAAAACAGCATGGTACTGGCATAATGACAGATACACAGACCAACACAAAAGAATAGAAAACCCAGAAATAAAACCATCAGCATACAGACAACTGATCTTTGACAAGGGTCCCAAAAGCATCAAGTGGGAGGGCGAAGCCCTATTTAACAACTGGTGCTGGAAATAATGGAAATCTACATGTAGAAAAATGAAACAGGATGTCTACCTCACTCCATGCCCAAGAACAAACTCAAGGTGGATAATGGACCTAGAAGTAAAACCCCAAACCATCAGGGCCATTAGAGAAGGAATGGGGACAAACCTAAGAACCTTAGCCCAGGGAATACAAAGGCTAACTGCAATAGGGCAGGGTTCATATGCAGGGGAATCCGAAATTGACAAGTGGGATTTACTAAGGCTAAAGCACCTGTGTACATCAAAAGACATTACCAAGAAGGTTACAAGGCAACCCACAGACTGGGAGAGGAGTTTTAGCAACGACACAACAGACAAAGGGCTTATTATGAAAATCTACAATACCCTCCTTCTTGCCTGCAAAAAGAGGAAAACAGTTAACCCTTTAACAAGTGGGAAAAAGAACTGAAAAGAAATTTCACTAGGGAGGAGACCAGTTTGGCCAATAAACACCTGAGAAAATGCTCCCAACCATTAGCCATCAGAGAAATGCAAATCAAAACAACCATGAAATACCATGTAACACCTTTGAGGCTAGCCCAAATCAGAAAATCAGAGAGCAACAAATGTTGGATGGAGTGGATGTGGTGAGCTGGGAACTACATTGCTGGTGGTCTTGTAGATATGTACAGCAGCTGTCAGAGTCCAGCTTTGGAAGAGTTGAACTTGATACCTGAAGGAGGTGTGGAGTTGGCGAAAACAGACGAGACAGACATGAGAGATGTTCTGGTGGAAGTAATCTCTGCTGAGTTCTTCCAACCAGCTTTATTTATACCATAAAATATTTTGTAGACCACTGCATAAAAACAATGCCTTATGATTAACTCCAAAGTCACCTTTATTGTTTCCACTAAAACCTGATAAAAGACGATGATAAGGTCTGTACTTTTTTCTATCACTTTCTGTCCTCTTCCTGGTTCTTTCTTTCTGCACCACTTGTCTTATAAGTCACATGGTATTCTTGATTGAGGTGTTCAGAAAATTTGGTCAGACTCATATCCTACTCACTGCCCTATTTTTTGCTCACAATGTTCCTTTTCTCGTTGACTAACTTAACACAATGAAACTACTTCATGTGCTACTTCAAAGCCTAATATCTACAAGCAGAGTTAAATGCATCTCAAATATTTTCGTTTACAAACTCTTCCATGGTAATTGTTCCATTGTCTACCTATGTCTCTTTTATTTTTTATACTCCTGAGGCACCATGGGAAGCCAAACCGTCTAATTCTTTGCCAAAGACTTAATGTTTCCCCCTTTACATGTTTTCTGTTAATGTTAACCATTCTTTCTCCTTCTATGTAAGCCTCTGTCCAAGGTATAGGGGTGTCAGTTGGGGGGAGGCAGTCTATAAGGTCCTCTATATCAGGGAGGCCAAAAGAGTCCCCCACTACCTAATCTGGATGGAATCCATGGTTTTTTGGTGGGTTTCATTTTCTCCTCTGACCTCAACTTTTGGGTTTCGCCCTTGCTCAATTCCCACATATCCTCCTCAAACTTCCCAAAGATGTCTCACTGTCTAAGCCTCTCCAATGCCTCAGTTAAGGAAAACCCCATCATATAGAAAAAGTTTTAGATATAGTTTCATTCATAATTCTCAAGACTGCCCTCGCATCCACTCCAGGTGCAGTAAACATGACAATGCACAAAATTCTCAAGAATGGATTTAACAACAACAAAACTTGAGGGATGTTGGAAATCCTCCCTGGGAAGCTCTGCTCTGCAGATGCTTCTTCCACCAGGCTGTAGCTTTGCTAGACAGCATGGCTGGGATGGCTCCCAACAAGCAGCTATGGAAAGCGGTCTGGTGATACTTAAAGAATATAGAAATTGAGCTACCTTATGACCCAGCTATCCCTCTACTGGGTATATACCCAGAAGAGGTAAGAAATAAACCACGACCAGTTGTATGCACTCCAATGTTTATTGCAATGCAATTCACAATCGCAAAGAGCTGGAAGCAGTCGAGATTTCTATCGGTAGACGAGTGGATCAGTAAACTCTGGCACATACACACAATTGAGTACTATACATCACTAAAAAGCACTGATGAGCACATGAAGCATGTCTTTTCATGGGAAGAGTAGGAAGAACTTATGCTAAGCGAAGTCAGCCAATCACAAAAGGAGAAGTACAGCATGAGTCCCCTGAGGTAAGTGTAATCAGCACAGTAGGTATAGAAGAGAAGTCACCTATATCACAACAATTGGGTTGAGATACAAAGAAGTGGGAGGAGGTTGGATCAAACCCAAGGAGGTACATGTTGGTCCAACACAGTAATGAGAAAAGGATGGAGGGGGGAGGGAGAAAAAGAGGGGGTTAAAAGTGGAATGACAATGGAGGGAACAGGGCACTAATCCACCCAGGGGAAGAGTACTGGTCTTGTCTCCACAGAACCTGGAAGGGGAATGCAGACCCTATCATGAATCACCAAACCATGAGGGCAGCATGGTCACATGGAAGAATGCATGAAAAGAGAGAGCTATGGAGCTGGCCCCAACCAGAGCCAAACTGACCCCTCCCTGGAAGTGGGTTTGGCGGAGAGCAGGTTGAGGAGAGGGCCCAGCATGCCGCACCCACATGGAGGCAGGCCAGGAGGGAGGAAGAGAAAGTGATTCAGACTGGGCCCCATGCTGGCACAGGATGCTCAGAGGATGACATCCCTGCTGGGAGCTAATGGGACACAGAGGGGATTAGGCAAATGACAATAGCAGGTACCACACTGTCCCCTTACTGGAGCAGACTGTGACAGAGGACATTTCTGGGGTCACATCTTGGGGAAGCAGCGTGGTCTGAACTCCCCATAATGGAGAGAATGAAGAAGGGAGCATACCTGGATAAACAATCTGGAGGAGAAACAACCGGGCTGACTGTTCAGGGGGACACAGGAGAGAGGGAGTGGGGTAGGGGGAAGAAAGTGGTGTTAACAAACTCAGGGACAAGGGAACAACAAGTGATCCAAAATCGGCGGTGAGGAGGGTGTAGTAGGCCTGGCAGGGCTTGAGCAAGGGTAATGTAACCGAGAGGAATTACTGAAACCCAAATGAAGGCTGAGCATGATAGTGGAACAAGAAGAAAGTAAAAGGAAATAAAGGAAAGAACCAAGGGGTAAAGGGCATTTATAGAAGTCTAAATAAAGCCATGTACATATGTAAATATTTTTTATGAGGAAGAGGAAACAAATCTATGTGCACATATTTATAGGTTTAGTATTAAGGTAGCAGATGGATATTGGGCCTCCACTCAAGTACTCCCTTGATGCAAGAACACTTTGTTCTAATAAACTGGAATTTCATGATGTTCACCTTCCCAACATGATCTCTAAAGACAAATAGGTGCATAAGCAAATGTAGTGAAGAAAGCTGAGGGTGCCCAACTATTAAAAGATATAGCATCTGGGGTCTTCAAGGCTTGAAGGTAAACAAGTGGCCATCTAGCTCAGAAGCAACAAAACCCACATGGAAGAAGCACAACAGCCTGTGTGGTCACTAGGTGTTGAAGGGATTAGGTTTCAGGCATCAAAGAAGCAAAAGTCATATCATTGTGTGCTCACCTTCTCGATACGATCACTGAAGACAAATGTTGGCATAAGCAAGTGTGATGAAGAAAACTGATGTTGCCTGGCTATCAAAAGATATAGCATCTGGGGTCTTAAAGGTTTGAAGGTAAATAAGCAGCCATATAGCACAGAAGCATCAAAGCCCACATGGAAAAAGCACACCATCCTGTGTTATCACGAAGTGTGGAAGGGATCAGGTATCAAGCATCAAGGAACAAAAATCACATCATCGTGAATGGGGGGGAGTGCAAAGTGGGGACCCAAAGGCCATTTGTGGGCAACCGGACATCCCCTTACAGAAGAGTCTCAGGGAGGAGACGAGCCAGTCAGTGGGCAGTATAGCAGTGATGAAACATACAACTTTCCTCTAGTTCTTAAATGCTTCCTTCCCCCAACTATCATGATTCCAATTCTACCCTACAAATCCAGCTGGACCAGAGGATATACATTGGTACAGATGGGAACTGGAAACACAGGGAATACAGAACAGATAAACCCTCCAGGTCCAGTGATGAGAGGGATGACACCAGGAGGGTGGAGGGAAGGTAGGGTCGAAAGGGGGAACCTATTACAAGGATCTACATATAACCTCCTCTCTGGAGGCCAACAGAAAGTGGGTGAAGGGAGACATTGGACAGTGTAAGATATGACAAAATAATAATGACTTGTAAATTACCAAGGGTTGATGAGGGAGGGTGTAGCGGGGAGGGAGGGGGAAAAATGAGGAGCTGATGCCAGGGGCTCAAGTGGAAAGCAGATGTTTTGAGAATGATGATGGTAACAAATGTGCAAATATGCTTGACACAATGGATGTATGTATGGATTGTGAGAAACATTGTACAAGCCCCCAATAAAATTATTTAAAATAAAAATAAATAAAAATTTACAAAAGAACTGGATTTTCTTTTTAAGGTCGTATCAACTGGCTGGAAAGGCTTTATAGACAGAAGTTTCTGAGAAGGCTAAGGAAACAGAAACCAAAGGTACATGTGTAATTGCATGACCTAGACCTGGAGGAAGTAGGGGAAGTGGCCAAAAAGGGCTGCCCACAACTAGGAAGGCCAAGGCCAAAGGGCACAAAAGAGAGCAGAGGTTGTTAATACTTCCCTTGATGCCCACTGATTGGTCATCTTCATTCCTTCAAGCTGCCCTTGACCAATTCCGTTGCACCATGGACTCCAGGGAACAGAGCAAGCACAAAAGCGAGCTGCCTAACCCCCACACTACCTGAGTCCCCACCAAAAGCAAGACTGTCACAAGGATTTTTCCTTGCTTCTGCTTTTTTCTTTTTTAATCACTTTATTAAGGGCTCATACAACTCTTATCACAATCCATACATACATCAATTGTGTAAAGCGCATTTATATATTCATTGCCCTCATCAGTCTCAAAACATTTCCTCTCCACTTAAGCCCCCCAGCATAAGGTCCTTTGCCTTTTTTTTTTTTTTTTTAACCTTAGAGACATTCACGCCACCCAGTGGCTAAATATAGTGGTGTAACGCATTTCACCACAACTTCTGTCCTGTATTGGTGCCAAGATTCTACCCAAGGGCTTCTGTCACCCCTTCGTCAGATTTCCTATGGTGAGTCACCACTTAAACCATACCAAGCCCATTGGTATCCATTCTGACTTATAGTGATAACCCTATAGGACAGAATAGAGCTGTCCTGTAACGATGCCAAGGCCGAAAATCTTTCCTGAAATAAGATTGACATTTTAAAAATTGTATTCCTTTTTCAAAACCATTGTATTGGGAGTAAATACAGATATCATACCATTCATAGTTCGCTCACATCAACCAGTACTGTACAATTGCTACCACAATCAGTTTCAAAACATAGCTACAAGCAACCCTCAGATAAGGTATTCTGGGAGAAAGCAATGTTAAGGTTTGGGGAAATCAACACTGTTGTGGCAGTTAGTACAGGTTGACATCTATCTCAAGGCATTCTTGAGTAAAATGGTAACAGAAAGTCCAAATCCCTTAAAATGATATAGGATGTCTCGGGCTACCTCTCAGCTGTTCAAATCCACCACCTGCTCTAGGGAAGAAAAATGAACCAGCCTATCCCCCTCAAGATTTACAGTCTAAGGTTCTCCATCCTATAAAGTATCACTATGAGTCAAAATCAACTCAATGGCAGTGGGTTAAAAAACTACTGGGTAATAAAATAACTAAAATGAAATTAAAACTCCCTTGGCTCAAACAAGAATTTAAAGAGCACACACATTTGGGACACAGCAAAAACAGGGCTCAGAGGCCAATATTGGCAATAAATGCACACATGAAAGAAAAAGATGGAATGAAAATCAACACCTTAAGCCAATGTCTCCAACAATTTGAAAAGAGCAGCAAACTCTGCCCGTAGTCACCAAAAGAAAAGAAATCATAAAGATTGGCATAGAAATAAAAGAAAAAGAAAACAATCGAAAGAATCAATAAGGCCTCCGACACCCTCCTCACCACCACTTGGATCGTTTTTTGTTCCAAATTGGTGGTGATGAGGGTGTAGGAGGCCTGGTAGGGCGTGACCAAGGGTAATGTAACCAAGAGGAATTACTGAAACCCTAATGAAGGCTGAACATGATAGTAGGACAAGAGGAAGGTGAAAAGAAATAGAGGAAAGAGCTATGAGGCAAATGGCATATATAGAGGTCTAAATAAAAGCATGTACATATGTAAATATACTTATATATGAGGATGTAGAAATAGATCTATGTGCATATATATGTATAGGTTTAGTATCAAGGTAGCAGATGATCATTGGGCCTCCACTCAAGTACTCCCTCAATGCAAGAATTCTTTGTTCTATTAAACTGGCATTCCATGATGCTCACCTTCCCAACACATTGGCTGAAGACAAAGCGGTTGCATAAGCAAATGTGGTGAAGAAAGCTGAGGGTGCCCAGCTATCAAAAGATATAGCGTCTGGGGTCTTAAAGACTTGAAGGTAAACAAGTGGCCATCTAGTTCAGAAGCAACAAAGCCCACATGGAAAAAGCACACCAGCCTGTGTGATCACGAGATGTCGAAGGGATCAGGTATCAGGCATCATCAGAACAAAAAATCATATCTTATGAATGAGGGGGTGTGCGGAGTGAAGTCCCAAAGCCCATCTGTAGGCAATTGGACATCCCCTTATGGAAGGACCACAGGGAGGAGACCAGTCAGTCAGGGTACAGTGTAGCAATGATGAAACATACAACTTTCCTCTAGTTCCTAAATGCTTCCTCACCCTCCCCCCCACTATCATGATCCCAATTTTACCTTACAAATCTGGCTAGACTAGGGGATGTACACTGGTACAGATAGGAACTGGGAACACAGGGAATCCAGGACGGATGATCCCTTGAGGACCAGTGGTGAGGATGGTGATGCTGGGAGGGTGGAAGGAGGGTGGGGTGGAGACAGTGAACTGATTACAAGGATCTACATATAACCTCCTCCCTGCGGGATGGACAACATAAAAGTGGGTGAAGGGAGATGTCGGACAGTGTAAGATATGACAAAATAATAATTTATAAATTATCAAGGGTTCATGAGGGAGGGGGGAGCATGGAGGGAGGGGGAAAGTGAGGAGCTGATACCAAGGGCTTACATGGAGAGCAAATGTTTTGAGAATGATGAGGGCAATGAATACATCAGTCTCCACAACATTGAGACCAGAAGAACCAAGTGGTACCGGGTTAGCACTATAAATTGCTCTGAAAGGAATTCTATTAGTAGGTCCTGCGTAGAGTCAGAGAAAAATGTGGTTAGACGGAGACTACCAGAACCCCCAAGACTATTATAACCTTTAGTTACCATTCAGTTCTAGAACTGAATTCACCTCTGTGGCTCAATTTTCAGCCACAAAGTAAACAGGTCTATAAGGGGAACACCATCCCTTGTCTGTCACTTTGTCATACTGTGGTGCCTTGCATGTTCCTGTGATGCTAGAAGCAATGCCATTGATATTTCAAATACCAGCAGGGTTGCTCATGGTGAACAGGTTTCCATTAAGCTTCTAGACTAAGAACTGAGAGAGACGAAGAATTGGCTGTCCCTTTCAGAAGAACTGGTCTCTGTCAACGTAGGAATAGCAGGAGGACATTGTCAGATACAGAGACAGAAGATGAGCCCCCTTATTTGGAAGGTATTCCAAATATAACTGGGGAAGAGCTGTCTTTTCAAAGATTTTCCTTTAATAACATGGATGGAGTAAAGCTTTGGGGAACTTCCTTGCTAATAGGCCATAAGTTGGTCTAAGGAAAAACAGCTGCAACAATCCACTAATAATTAGAACATAGACTTCACAAAGTATGAGTCTAGGGAAATTAGAAGTCATCAAAAATTAAAAGATTAATAGCCTAGGCATTAGTAAACTGAAATGGACTGGTATTGTCCATGTTTAGTCAGATAATCATGTAACTTACTATTCTAAGAATGACAAATCCAAGAAGAATGGTGTCACCTTTATTGTCCAAAAGACCATTTAGAGACATAGCTTGAAGTACAATGTTCCCAGTGACCTGTTCACTTATAACAAAGTTTAGTTAATACAACTATTATTCGAATGTAGGCATGAATTACTAAAATTAGTGACAAAGAAATCAAAGAAGTCTACCAACATCTTCAGTCTAAAGTTGTTCAAACATTAAATTAAGATGTATTAGTAACCATTGGTCATTGAAATGGAAAAGTTGGAAATGGAAGAATTTAGTTGAAAAATAAAGCTCTGATAATAGAAAGAAGCTGAAGATCACATAAAGGAATTTTGCAAAACTAATTATTTCATCATCACAAATACCTTTTTTCAGCAACATAAATAGTGACTTTACATGTTGACTTTTCCAGATGAAATACACAAGAATCAAATATGATATTTTTTTGTGGGAAGGGACTATAGAAAAGCTCAATATAATCAGCCAGAAGGCCAAATATTGACTGTGGAACAATCTATTAACTGGTCATACACAAGTTCAGGATAAAGCTGAAAAAAATTAAAACAACTCCACTAAAGCCAAATGTAACCTTAACTATATCCCACCTGAATTTAGAGAACATTTCAAGAATAGATCTGATTCATTGAACACTAATGATAGAAGTCCTGATGAGTTGTGGGATGGCATCAAGAACCTCATGCATGAAGAACCCGAAAGCTCATTAAAAAGACAAGAAAGAAAAAAGGAGATCAAAGTGGGTGTCAGAAAGGACTCTGAAACTTGCACTTGAACGTAGAGTAGCTACAGCAAATGGAAGAAATGAGGAACTAAAGAACTAAATAGAAAATTTTCAAAGGCAGCTTGAGAAGAAACATATTGTCAGGAAATGTGTAAGAAAACCAAAAAGGAGGAACACGCCCAGTATAAGACAAGCTAAAAAAAAATTAAAGCCTCAAGTTGTAATATTGAAAGATCCTATGGGCAAAATGTTGAATACAGAAAGTATCAATAAAAATATGGAAAGGATACACAGAGTCACTGTAACAAAAAGAATTGGTTGTGTTCAAGCATTTCCAGAGGTGAGCAAGAACTCATAGTATTGAAGTTGCACTAAAAGTATTGGCAAAAAAACAAAACAAAACGTGTCTCCAGAAATTGATAGATACCAATTGAAATGCTTCAATAAGCCAATGAAGCACTAGAAGCACTCATTCATCTATGCCAAGAAATTTGAAAGACAGCTACTTGGCCAACAAACTGGAAAAGATCCATGTTTGTGCCCAATTCAAAGAAATGTGATTCAACAGAATGCAGAAATTAGAAAACAATATGACATGCAAGTAAAATTTTGCTGAAGATAATTCAAAAAAGAGTACCTGAAAGGGTGGTGGTGGTGGTGGTAGTTACTTAGGTAGGTAAGTAGGTAGGTAGTTAGTTAATTACCATCAAGCCCTTTGTCTGATGTGTCATTAGGGCTCTTGCATTTGTTTGTTTTCTTATTGATGTTCTTTATAGTTCTAGGAAACTTGGAAGACAGTTATTTGACCAACTGCCTGGGAAAGATCCATATTTGTATCCATTACAAAGAATGATAACCGAGCAGAGTGGTTCTCAACCTGTGGGTAGTGGCCCCTTTGGGGATCAAATGACCCTTTCACAGGGGTCGCCCAATTCATAACAGTAGCAAAATTACAGTTATGAGGTAGCAATCTTTTATGGTTGGGGGTCACCACATGAGGAACTGTATTAAAGGGTGGTGGCATTAGGAAGGTTGAGAACCACTGACCTAGCAGGATGCTCAAATTATAGAATAATATCATTAATATCACATGCAAGTAAAATTTTGCTGAAGATTGTCCAACAATGGTTGCAGCAGTACATTGATCGGGAGCTGCCAGAGATTCAGATTGGTTTTAGAAGAGATCATGGAAAAAGGCTTATCCTTGCTGATGTCAGATGGCTCTTGGCTGAAAGCAGAGAATATCAGGAACATATTTATTTGTATTGTATTGACCAGGCTGAGGCATTCAACTGTGTGAACCATATCCATAACAAACTATGGATAGCTTAAGAAGAACGGGAATCCCAGAACACTACATTGTGCTCATGTAGAAGCTGTACATGGATCAAGAGGCAATTGTGCAAACAGAACAAGGGAATATTGTATGGTTTACAATCAGGAAAGGAGTGAGTCATGTTTGCATCCCCTCACTGCACTTATTCAATTTGTGTGCTGAACAAATAAGCCAAGAAGTTAGACTATATGAAGAAGAGCTTGTTATCAGGATCCGAGGAAGTCTTTTTAGCTTCTACGCTATGCATATGTTACCACCTTGCTTGCTGAAAATAAGGAGGACTTGAAGCACTTGCTGATGAGGATCAAGGATTATAGACTTCGGTATGGATTACAACTCAGTGTGAAGAAAATCAAAATCCTCACAATTGGAGCAGTAGGTAGCATTATGGTAAACAGAGAAAAGATGGAATTGTCAAGGATTTCATCTTGGTTGGATGCACATTCAATGCTCATGGAAGCAGTAGTCAAGCGATGCCTTGCGTTGAGTAAGTCTGCTGCACACAACCTCTTTCAAATGCTGAACAGCAAGGATGTTATTTTGGGGACTGAGGTATGCCTGACCCAAGCCAGGGTATTCTCCGTTGCACCATATACATGTGCAAATTGGAGATTGAATAAGGAATACTGAAGAAGAATCAACATATTTGAACTGTGGCCCCGACAAAGAATACTGAAAGTACCATGGACTGCAAAAAACAACAACAAATCTGTCTTGGAAGAAGTACAGCAAGAATGCTTCTTAAAGGAAAGGATGGTGAGACTTTGTCTCAACTACTTTGGACATGTCGGAGAGACCAGTCCCTGAAGAAGGACCTCATGCTTGGTAAAGGAGAGGGGCATCGAAAAAAAGGAAGTCCTTCGACAAGACAGAATGACACCACGGCGGCAGCAATGAGCTGAAACATTAAAACAATAGTGAGGATGATAGGATTTGTCAGTATTTCGTTGCGTGTACGTACAATAGACTTGATGGCGGTGAATTTGGATTTATGTGGTTGGTTGATTGGCTTGGTGTATAGGGTCAATATGCATCGGAACTGACTTGATGGCACCTAGTAACAGTAGTTCTAGGGTTTACATTTAGGTCTTTAATCCACCTTGAGTTTCTTTTTATATATGGAATGAGATATGGGTCCTTTTTTAGTCTTCTGCAAATGGAAGTCTAAAGATACTTTCTTCTCTATTTAATGTATTTAACCTTTTGTTGAAAATAAGTTGTCTGTAGGTGGCTGGATTTGTTTCTTCATTTTGCATTCTGTTCCATTGGTCTACGTATCTACTGTTACATAAAAACCAGGCTGTTTTTGGTTAATGTGACTATATACTAGGTTTACTCATTGGACTTCCATCCCCAAAGCTGACAGTTCAGAATTATGGAAACTCACAGGTGCAGCTCTACGCTGTCCTATAGTGCCACTATGCGTGGGCATCGACTTGATGGCAGGGAGTTTGGGTTTGGTTCAGCAGTAGGTCTGAGGTTTTCTTGGTGCCATTCTTTTGTTTCTCTGGAGGTTTATTGCTAAGTATGTCATCTGTTATGTGGCTATCATAAATGGTATTGTTTTCTGCATTTCCCTTTCAGAACTCTCCTTATAGTGTACAAGAATCTGATTAATTTTTATATGCTGAACTTGTACCTTGCCACACTGCTGAATCTGTCGATCATTTCCAGCAACTGTCTTGTAGAGTCTTTGGGGTTTTCTACATATAGAATGATATCATCTACAGATAGAATTTTACTTCTTTGCTAGTTGGGATGTTTTTGATTTCTTTTTGTGGTCTAATAGCTCTGCTTAAAGTTTCCAGCACGCACTGAATAATAGTATGATAACAGACAACCTTGTCTAGTTCCCTGTTTTCACGTGGTATGCTTTCAGTTTTTCCCCACTGAGCAAGATGATGGCTGTTGGTTTTACATAAATGGTCTTTATTGTGCTAAGGGATTCAGAGGATCCATTCTTGTGGGGTCAGCATTAAGCATGGAACAAGCATGTTTTTGGTATAGGCTCCTGCAAAGGATGGTCTCATTAGCTTTGACCTTGAAGGTCACTAACTGGATGTAACCTCAGTCTGGGATGTTGGGCCACAGGGTGTGTTAGAACAAAGATAAAAAGGAAAGCGTACGGGAAACCAGACAAAGGAAGGCCTCCCAGACACCCAGTGGTCTGGATCAGAAGGATAAGCCACATGTTCATCTTCAGAGCACAGTTAGTTCTTCTCCCTTATCCATTATTTCAGATCATATCCCTCCAGTCCTCCAGAATATAAAACAAGGCTTATCCTAGAGTCAAATGTTCTAATGACTTGTCCTGTAAGTATGCAATAGCCTGTTCTAAACCTTAAAAATTACAGCTTTCTGGTCTAGGGCTCAATTACAGAGTCATTCTCTTCTCTTTGGGGTGTGTATGAGAGAGAGAGACAGAGACAGACAAAGAGTTGTTCAATGAAAAAAGACTTTGAAAACTACAAAATGTTTACACAAATTATGCCTGCATAATATGACTTCCTGCCTTGGCACAACTCATCCTGCCCCATATTATTTTTGTAAACATGTTATTCCTCACTTTAAATGTGTGGATGTTTTATTTATGTGGGTGTGTTTTTTGTTTTAAAAGATGGTAATTTCTTAAGTATCTCCATGGGTGGAACAAAAAAAAAAAAGCTTAATTAATCGCTTCAAAAGACTAGCAAACACATGGAATCATTCCATCTCTACAATGATGGCAAAAGCTAAGACATCTAAATTTTGAAACTGACCTATCTTACCACAACTGAAAAAAATTCCAGAAGACCCAGAAATGCATTTATTTGGTAAATAACCTAAAGAAGTAAAAAGCTTAGCACAAACAGTGCTGCACCCACATTCATTGCAGCACTGTTCCCAGTAGCAAAAAGATGGAAACAACCTACAGACCCATCAGTGGATAAATGACTACATAAACTTTGATACATGCACATGATTGAATACTAGGCATCCCTAAGGGATAATGAGGAAACTGCAAAACACCTGGTGGCATAGATGGTTTTGGAGACCATTATGAAGTTAGTAAACCACAAAAGGACAGATATTATATGAGCCCATTGTTACTTTTAAAAATCAAAGCAAAAACAAAGAAGTTTTCATACCAAAAGAAACAAATTTTGATGGTTACCACGGGCGGGAGGGGCAGGGAGGTGTGCCGGTTAGGGATTATGTCAACTAGACACCGCTGGGTAAGGGCAGGGGTGGAGTCCAACCTATCAATTGCATTGCAGCCTGATGATACCTCCTTGGTAATATAAGCTGTTTTGTATAAGATGTAGAGATAGAGAAGAGTTAAACTCTCTTTGGCCCTTCACCTTCTGCTGGAATTTGATCTTGCATCTTGTTCCTTGACCTCCTATTGTGTTGTCTGTTGATACCAAGAGTCATCAGGGGCCTACTGATTGTGGATTGAATTAGCTGACTTCAGATCTCTGTATCCACCAGCCTGTGCCCCATGCTATCTCTGTTTCCTCATCCTGCTTCCTGTTCATCAGTTTGTACCACTCAGGAGAAGTCAGACTTGACCAGGACTAAACATATCTATATTTATTTATAAATTTATCTATATTTATAGCTGTGTGAGCATCGAGTATTTCTCGATATACTTCTCCTTCTATATATAACATATACAACCATCACTGGTTTTGCTTCTCTAAAGAACCCAATCTAATACAGAAGGGAAGCTGAAGCAATAGTCTAAATACCAGCCACTAAAAGGTAGACAGGTATTAACTTGAGTAAAGGTGTGGTGGGGTGAAATTTTTTAATATGACTCTTCTATCCATGTCTCTGTAACTCCACCCAAATGATTGGATGGGACTATGCAAATAGGGTATGTGTAACATTAATAGAGGGGATTGGTAAATTTTAGTTGCCACTCCCCTGGCTATAAAGATGAGCTATCTCAACAGGAAGAAAAAGAAATCAGGACCATCAGAATTGGAATGCAGCCAGAACCATTAGACAACAAAAATAAATCAAGTGAACACAATTTGGCAAGGGGTGAAGCTCTTGCTATTTGCAGACAACATGATTTTATATAGACAGAATCCCAAGGACAGAATCCCAAGGACTCCACAAAAAGATTGTTGTGAACAACCGAGGGACTTGGTAAAATAGCAGGATATAAGATTAACAAGAAGAGTCCTATATCTCAGCAAAGAGAGCTCTGAAAACAATACCATTTCCAGTAGCCACACAAAGCATGAGACACCTAGGAATAAACCTAACCAAAGAAACAAAAGACCTGTACAGAGGAAACTACAGAATAATGTTACAAGAGACCTACACAAATGGAAGAATATCCCATGTCCCTGGATTGGTAGACTTAATATTGTGAAAATGTCAATATTATCTAAAGCAATCTACAAATGCAACACAATTATGATCCCAATGCTGACTTCGTTCTTCAAAGAAATGGAGAAAACTAATTTCAAACTTCATAAGGAGAGGGAAGAGGCCCATGATAAGCAAAGAGCTTCTCAGAAAGTAGAACAAAATAGGTGGTCTTGCACTACTTGACCACAAACCCTACTATACAGCCACAGTCAAAACAGCCTGGTACTGGCAGAATGATAGATATATGGGCCATTAGAACAGGATAAAACCCTAAGAATAAAATTATCACCTACAAGATTTTCCTGGTTGTATAGTTACACATTGGACTGCGGCAGTAGCTATATAATCTGGTGTCAACTTGCAAAGGGGTGGAGTCTAGCCTGTCAATCATGTCGCAGCTTGATAACCTCATTTGGAGGTGCCACGGAGTTAAATAGCTCACGGAGGCCAGATACACACAGACTCTGCTTCGTCTTCCTGCTGATAAGACACATGGAGCTATGCTAGAGCCGAAGGAGCTATGTGGAGACCCACGCCAGAGCTGAGATGCTTCCACCACCACTGAATCCACAAGACTTTCTACCCACTGGCCTGTGATCTTCCTGAATTCAGTGTGATTGCATGTGTTGCATGACTCTGAAGAGGAATTTATATATTGGTATCATACATATGGGCTAATATCAGACTTATGGACCTGATCTGAACTGGCCTGGGATGTTTTCTTGATATACAATTACTTAATATACAATATACAATAAAGCTTTTTCTTATACACATACGAGCGTCACCCTAGATTTGTTGCTATAGTCAACCCTGACTAACACAACTGTTAACCACAACATCACCATTTGGAAGCCACCAGGTGCTCCATGGCTTTCTACTCTGGTAAAAAGATGGGCTTTCTACTCTGGTAAAAAGTTACAATCTCAGAAACCTGCAGGGGTAGTTCTATCCTGTCCTATAGGGTTGCCATGAGTCAGGCATCTACTCAGTGACAGAAAAGTGAGTTTAACTTACAGGTAATTGATTTTCAATAAATAACCAAAAATCATTAAATGGGAAATGGACACATTGTTCAATAGAAAATTTGAATCTCTGTCTGCAGAAGAATGGAAACTCTAGAGCTATAGGGATCACCAATGAGAAAACGGGATGGACTCAAAGGTCCGACTGCAGGCCATTCATGGCCTACCGAATATGATAAAGGATGTACACACTGTGAAAGATAGCATAGATGACCAATTGAATATATAAGACAAAACAAATACAATAGGTCTCTTTACAGACCTATTAAAAATAAACACTTATGCACGGCAAAAGACTTCGCCAAAAAAGTGAAACAAGTGCCGATGGATTGGGGGAAAAACTTTAGTGATGACACAATGGACAAGGAACTAATTGCTAAAATCTATAGAATTCTACATCTCAATAAGAAAAAAAACAAATAATCCAATTAAAAGATAAGCAAGACATGAATAGACAATTCACAAAGGACAACACTCAATTGGCTAACAAACACATGAGGAAATGTAGATGATCACTGGTAATCCAGGAGATATAAACCAAAACAATGATGAGCTATCACCTTACACCCACAATAATAACCCAATTCAAAACACAGGGATCAAATGCTGGAGAGGGTATGGAGAGATTGGAACTCATACACTGCTGTGAGCTTATAAATGCATACACCTGTTGTGGAAAGTGATAGGGCAATACCCCAAACAACTGGCAATTGAAATGGTTATTACAGAAATATCTTTGCTGGGCAGATACCTCAAAGAAATAAAAAACAGAGCATGAACAGATGTATGCTCTCCCATGTCGTTGCAGCACAATTCACAGCAGCAAGAAGCTGGACACAACTCAAATAGCCATCAGTAGAAGAGTGGGTAGAGACTCTGGCGCATACACACAATAGCTTACTATGAATCCCGAGAAAACAGTGAGGAAACACCTCATGACATGGAGAAATCTGGAAAGCATTATGTTACATGTCATGAGTCGATCACAAAAGGCCACATGTTGTATGAGTCTACCACAGTAAGGATAACCACTAAGACGAAGGCAGGCAGCTGCTCTCAGGTCTTGTCATCTAGACCGGTCTCAAAAGCAGTAAGGTCGAGAGCCTGCCTAGTGCCCATGAATCATATCTCATCCCCTTCCTATGCACGTCTTAAAAGCCACGTCAACAGAGGAGACTGGACCTCAGCTGGGGTCAGTTTTTCAAGAAGGAACAAGACCATTCAGTTGCTGCCTTACAACATTGTGGTAAGGACACCCAAGATCAACAGACATTCCTACAAGAGTGATAAGAGAAGCTTACTAGAAAGTCAAGAAATTCAAGTCAAGATGAGGATAGGAGGGCCTCTATGTCTCAGAAAAGGTGATTAAGTTTCTGATGGTGGGTAAATTAGAGCAGCTTTCCAGGTGTGTGTGTGGGGAGTGGTGGGGGGTGCCTAACAATACTTATATAGAACCCAAGGGGAGAATGCACCTGGTACTATTCCTAATTGCACACTTTTGACCTAGTTTCTATCCAGCCCTGGAGGATCCAGGTCATGTGCTACAGACTACTGGGCCATTATGCTCAGCCCAGGATGTGCGCTATAGACTCCTTTCAAGCCATATAATATCCTGCACAGGCCACACCAGAAAGACTCAATGTGGGAACTCTACTAAGTGAACTTGGCTTTACCTCAAGCTCATCGGTTCTTGGAGCTAAGGTTGAAATGCTCTAATGTGAGAAGAAGCAGATGACTGCTATCCCAAGGTTATGAAGGTGGCCTGGGACGACCATATACTTACTAGTTGGTGCCCTTCTTGTTTTCTTGTGACAGGTATTAATCCAGTAGGCTTGGCTCTGCCTTAGTAAATGACAGCTATTGAAAGTTTTGCCCTATCACCAACCCCCGTTGTTAGTGTAAACAGTCCAATCACTTAAGATTTTAGACTGTACAAGTCAAAAATTCATGTTTTGAGGTCTAATGCCAGGTTATACTTGTACAATTTCCTTTTCTCAAAAGTGTTTTAAATTCGATACTATTGGCTGAATGAATGGCACTTTCCATAGAATTATTTATTGTATGCCTCAGATTTTTAATGGTCTCTATCATAAAATGATCATGATTTTTCTAAAGTGGACTAGAGATATGTATGAATTTTGGGTACAAGAATAGATTTGGGGCTCACAATTCTAGCCTCATTCTAAGAACAATGAATGCTTTTTTTCCCCTGTGATCAATCACTATGCTTTAATGATGTTCAATTTGTAACAATGAAAATACATCCTGCATATCAGATATTTACATTATGATTCATAACAGTAGCAAAATAACAGTGATGAAGTAATAACAAGAATAATGTATGGTTAGGGGTCACCACCACATGAGGAACTGTAGGAAAGAGTCGTGGCATTAGGAAGGTGGAGAACCACTGTTCCACAGGGAAGAACTTGGAGGAGCCACAGGGAGGAAGAAGCCAGAAGAAAATCAGGAGCTCAACAAGGCTCTTTTCCAGGTGGCTTTCACGGAGAAATACCGGTAAGAATGCTTGGGATGGGAAGGGGCACGCTTGCCATGGCAGGCATGCCTGGACTCAGTGAGACTCTTCATGGTCCAGGGGTCCTTGCTCCCATGCAGGATCTGGAAGTGATGGTGGCCTTACAGGATGTGTCCCAGAGCCTAGCAAATAGGTCAAAATATCAGTTACCCAAAAGTTATGAATCTCATCAGTTAATTATCAGCCAAATTTAGAGGTCAAACAGAATGCTCTTTTGACACATAAAATTCTTGCTGAAGGAAAGCAACCTAGAGCATTTCGTGGTTGTTACAATGATACAAACTAGTGTGCTTCCAACCTTCTCATCAAGAAAGCTGGGGTGCTGTGAAGACCACTCTTTCCCTGCAACCCCAGCGCCGCGGCAACATTTTAGGAATGGAAGTCTGGTATGTCACGGTGAGCTAAACATTGTTTTTCTAACAGACATTATTCTTTAAAAAAAGAAGTTCGTCATCATTTTACATGCCTTCTGCCTGGCTATGCCTCATGTCGGTAACTCAATTGATCAGTCCATCCCTGGCTTCACATGACCAGGATCAAATCAAATTATTTCCCATGTGCCCTAGAGTTGACCAACAACTACCTTTCTAATTGTATCCTTTGTCTAGCCAGATTCTACAATGAATTCTTATGACATGGCCCTACTTGATAGTCACCCTCATGAACAGATCACTGAAAATATAGGTGCTTTAGCAAAGTGTGAGGAGGAAACCAGAGAGTGCCCAGCTTTCAGAAAAAACTAGTGTCTGCGATCCTAAAATCTTGTCTTCAAACAAGCAGTCTTCTACATAAGGCATGAACTAAGTCCACGTGGAAGAAACACACTAGTCCGTGTGAGCCTAGGAATGTAAATAATGATGTCCAAATCCAAAGGAGGGAATGGTATCTTAGTTTAAATTGTGCACACCCCATCTGCAGAAGCCTATGGATGACAGTAGAAGCCGAAAATCCCTTTGCAGCGTCCTCACATGGATTGAGCCTCTGGTGAATCCCTGTGAACACAATTCAGGGATGTGCACAGCCTTGCTCTCAGACAGACATCATTCATTGTAAAGTCAATGTGACAGATATCGTTGGTTTAAAATCAAATACCTTGTTACTTGAGCTTTCTTTGGATTCTTTAAAGTGTCAGTTTTTAATATTTTCTGCTTTCTTTTCGACTGAGATATTTTCATCAGTTTTGTCTAGTCACTATTGGATTTATTTATTTATTTTGCTTCCTATTTGTGTTTTGTAATATTTTCTGTCTATGAATTCCAGAATATACAGATCTATAGAGACAGTAATGTGATTGATAATTGCCCGGGAACATGGCAGGGGCAGATGGGTAGGAATGGGAGCTCACAACAATGAGCATGAGAAGAAAGTGTTCTGAAATGGATTGTGGTGATGATAGCACAAATCTTCTTAATATGACTGAAGGATTAAATTAAATTAAATTAAATTAAATTAAATTAAATATGCTACGTGAAGTCTCTGTCAATAAAACTTTCTTCTTTTACAGTAGAGCCCATTCCGGATCCCCATCTGAAGTAGGGGAGTTGGAGACCAGAGGCAGTAGAGGGTAAGGCAAAGAGATCATGAGACAGAACAGAGGCACAGCGCTGAGACCATGAGGCTATGAGACAGAGTAGCAGGCTGGCTTCCTTATCGATAGAGACAGCGGGGGCCACATGGCTGAGAGACTAAGGAGAGGAGAGAGACGGCTACTGGCTAAGTAGAGGTGTCGCTGTAGACCAATGACTGTGTCGGTACTGTTTACTAATCCTGGCTCATGGTAACTTATTAACTTCCCTAATAAACCCAACCATTGCAATGAACTATTGAAGCCAGCATGGAACTAAAGTGCCAGGGGAGGAACAGTTGGTGTCAGATAGGTAAAGAAAATGGAAGGGGAAGGCACGTCTGACCTCAGCCTCGTGGCAATGAGGAAGCCAGAGGAAGCCAGAAGTGATCCCCTCCTTGCTGGTTTTGTTGGCTGGTGGTTGGTTGGTTTCACAAGAGAGAAAGAGAGAGAGAGAGAGAGAGAGAGAAGAGGGACAGGGAAGTGGGGATAGGGCAAGCTATTTGGAGGTTTGGTAAGTAGTTTAAGTTGTTGAATGTAAGAATGATGATCCGAACTGCAAACCTTCACCTAATTCATAATAGAAGGTTTTAAAATATATATTTCCATTAATAAGCCCCTTGAGGTGCCTTTCACAGTTAAGCCTTTCAAATTCACAGCATTTATATTAACATTAATGGTCTCTCATAGCATAGCCTTGAGGTTTTATTATTGTAAAAAGACCTTTGTTTAAAATGATAGAAAGATCCTAAAGATATTGAAAATAATGAGAACTCTGCTCTACCCTAAGTATACAATTGTAATTCCACAATAGAGAGACGACCTTGCAAATGTAGGATTTAATGTAATATGTGTCTTCCTCCTGATGAGTTCAGAGTATCGCCTCTGAAACCTGATATTTATCCTTGGGGTCTGTGTGTGGACAACTGATTACATAGAGGAGAGTCCACATCTCACCTAGTGAGGAAACCTGAGAAGAAACACACAGATCTTCAGATTTATACCCAATAAACAATGTCTGTGACTTATTCTAGAATAATAACTCAGACCAGCCAGGCAAATGCAGTGCTGAGGAAATGTTGATGGGGGCTAGGAAAGGGGGATTCTAGGGCAAGAAAAAAGATTATGAACAAAGTTGTCATTTCCCAAAGGCAAGTAGGGAGTCATTCATTAAAGGGGGAAGGGAATAAGATTAGGACTTGCAGCACCCATGTTGTTGTTATTGTCATTGTTAGGTTTCATTCAAGAGACCCCAGGAGGCAGAACAGAACTGCCCCCATAAGAGCTTTCTAGGCTGTACTCTTTACTGGAGAGATTATTAGGTCTCTCCTCTCCAGAGCCACTGGGTGGACTCAATCTGTCAACCTTTGGGTTAGTAGCAGAGCACTTAACCATCATGCCACCATGAGGGAACTCCAATTAATTGTTTAACTTCTTGGTGTTACCTGTTGGAACATATGAAAGTCCTATTAAGCATACTGTGTAAAATTTCTTCTTTCATATTTGTTATTCCCTTTAGAATCCCACACAGACATGTGTGATGCAATGGAATAGAGGAGCCAGAACCATAGATCAAAATGCTGCTTACTCTACAGTCATGAGAGCCAATATAAAGCTCAGTATCTCTCATAAACACTATGTCCAGAAGTCCCAGAAGGACATACTCACCAGCCAAGAGAACCACAGGCCCCGGTAGACTTGGAAATGATAAGAAGAAACTCAGAGCACAGCATTAAGAGCTCAGGCTCTAATGTCACGCAAACTTGAGTCCAGAGTCCAACATTTGTTTACGAACTTGAGTACATTATTAACCCCTCCAATAAGGGGCCTCTTACAGCTCTTATAACAATTCATACATCAATTGTATCAAGCATATTTGTACATATATTGCCATTATACTTTTCTAAACATTTACTTTCAATTTGAGCCCTTGGTATCAGCTCCTCTTTTTACCCTCCCCCCACTCCTCCCACCTTCATGACCCCTTGAAAAATTATAAATTATTATTTTCATATCTTACAC
>NW_022111324.1:56177609-56181315 GCF_000313985.2 Echinops telfairi
GATTTTTAAAACAAAATTAATCCAATTCAGTATGAGACAAATAGGTCTAGCAAGCACAGAGGGCAGGATGGCAGCTGAGTTTAGATGAGTGCTTTCCCTCCCATGGTCCCCTGGCTTCCTGCGTGACCCTCCCTCCGTACTGAGATTCTGAGTGACAAAATCAAACCAAACTCATTGCCACCCCACTGAGTCGGTGCTGACTCACAGCGACCCCACAGGACAGGGTAGAACGGCCTACCCCTGTGAGTTTCTGAGACTGTGACTCTTTTAAAAAAATTATTTATTAAAAGATCATTTTATTGGGGGCCCTTACAGCTCTTATAACAATCCAGACATCAATTGTATCAAGCATATTTGTACGTATGTTGCCATCGTTATTTTCTAAACATTTACTTTGCATTTGAGCCCCTGGTATCAGCTCCTCTTTTTTCCTTCCCTCCCCTCCCACCCGCATGACCCCTTGATAAATTATACATTGTTATTATTTTCATATCTTACACCAACCACTGTCTCCCTTCCCCCACGGTTTCTGTTGTTCCTCCCAGGGAAGTGGGGAATATGTGTCAGCCATTGTGATCAGTTTCTCCTTCCTCCCCTCCTCTCCCCACTTACCCCTACCCTCCTGGTGTTGCTACTCCCATTCCTGTTCCTTGTTCGTTTGTGTGTCGTGGGCTCTTTTCTCGTAACTGTATCAGTGTACATGCTCCACTCTAGCCCGCAGTGAAAGGCAGGACAGGGGTCATGATAGTGGGGGGTGAGGAAGTCTCAAGGAGCCAGAGGAATAGTGTGTGTTTCATCAGTGCTATATTGCACCCTGGTTGACTCATCCCTTCCTTCTGATCCTTTTGTGAGAGGATTTCCCATTGTCTACAGATAGATTTGGGGTCTCTGCTCCAACTCCTCTCATTCCCAACAATATGGTTTTGTTTGTTTGTTGTCTTCTGATGCCTGTTACCCGATCCCTCAAGGTCTCACCGGCTGGTGTGCTTCTTCCATGTGGGCTTGTTGCTTCTCTGCTAGTTGGCCACTTATTTAACTTCAAGTCTTTAAGACCGCAGAACCGATATTTTTTTATAGCCTGGCACCATCCACTTTCTTCACATTTGCTTGTACACCTATTCTGTCTTCGGTGATGGTGTCAGGACAGTGAACATCATAGAATGCCAGATTGTTAGAACAAAGTGTTCTTGCATTGAGTAGAGGCCCAAAGTCCATCCACTACCACAGTGAATTGCCATATAAATATATGTACATAAGTTAATACTTCTATTTTATGAATTAATGTATTTACATATGTGCACACCTATGTTTATACCTCTATCCATATCTTTGCTTCCTAAATCTTTCCTCTGTTTCCTTTTACCTTCTTCCTAACCCACCATCACAATTGCCCTTCTTCTGCCTCTTAGTAATTACTCTCAAATAGATTGCTGTTGCTCTGACACCCCCAGGATTTCTATATCCTTCTCTTTGTTGATTTTAATTCCTTAGTTGTTCCCCTGTCTATGGCATTGTTTGCTCACCACTTTCTTCCCCTGTCTCCTCCTCTTCCCAAGTCCCTCCAGAACCAGATCTCATTGCTTTCTCCTGGAGCTTGCCTCCCACGCTGTGTTAGGGTTCTCTAGAAAAACAAAACTAAGACACTTACGATTTTAGATAGATAGATGATAAATAGATAAAAAATAAACAGCTAATTAGTCCACAGAGCATTACAAATGGCTCAGTTCAACTCACTTCCATGAGACAGTTAATACACTGGCAGTCCTTCAACTCACGAGGGCTGCTGGGTGCAAGTCAAGGAAGCAGAGAGCTGAGTCTTCTGTAGAGCAATACAGGCAGTCCAGCCACAGGCAGCAAACAGCAAGGCAGGTCACCAACAGTCAGCCAGATGACAGGGTCCAACAATCCCCAGCTCAAGTGATGTATACACCAAGAATGTGGTGAAGCAAGTCTTAAAGGAACCTCAGACTATAGTGACACAATCCGTGGGTTGGGTTCCCACAGGTAGTGCAGCTCGCAAGTTGCGGCAGAGAACTAGCTAAGGTAGTCAAACACTTGTCCAATCATCAGAGAGCAAGAGACAGAAAGGTGAGTCTCACTGCGCCATTTATCTCCTTGCCCTTCAATTAAACTGCAACCTTATTAACCCCACATGTGTTTATTGGTCAGGTTGGCACAATAAACCTACCTATCACACATGTCTACCTTATATAGGTAGGCAAAACCAATAATAATGGAGACAAAACAAAAAGAAAACAACAGATTGAATAAAGAGAGAAAAAAAAATGACTAGGGGGGTGGGGAGCATACATAATTCCAGGTCTGTCTGCTGACCTTTATGACTATTTCCCCACTGGTGCTGGGAGAATTTCAAGAACTTCCCCTCTTAGCCAGAAGTCTATTTTGGGGGTCCCTCAGGGGCTTTGTGACTGTGTTTTGCTCCCACTGCTGATTTGGTACATTCCCTTCTTGGTTCACCCTGCTGTGGGGGGGTTCAGACAGGACAAACTGCCCACCGCGTGTTTCCAGTATTGTCCTCTGTCGTGGTAGGCTCCAGTGAGGGGACATCATGTCTCGAGCTCTTGTCGGCAGGACAGTCCTCTCTGTGCCTTAGCAGCACCATGCGGGGACGTCATCTCGAGACTTTATCTTTGTACACAATTCTTTTTTATTTGTAATGTATTACAAATAATTGATCTGCAGGAACACCGGTGACCACCTCTTATACGCTCTTATACTCAAATGCCCAGAACTCTCTCACTCATGTATGTCAATAAAGTCATCTGTTTTCTTTAACCATCTGTCTTTTCCTCACTCCTGTTTGTATATATCCTGCCCCGACAGAAGGCCATTTGTCTTCCGTTCTACTGCTTTCTCCTTCACAATCCATCCTCTGTGTTGCTCCAGGGCCACTGCCCTTTTGCTCCTCGAGCGTGGAGGAGGAAGTGAAAAAAGAAGGCAGACTGTAACAACCCCCACAAGCACGTTAGTCACCTTGATCTTATTATAATGATTTTAAAGTCACACTACTTTAGAGCCACACCTTGTATGTACCAGAACATAGAATTTCTAGGAGCCGCATAAATCACCTAGCCACCGTATTGAGTGGATCAATTAGACTAACCGCACATTACCAAGTTAATCAACCTGTCCCAATTCTGATTCCTCTCCATTATTTATGCCAAACTTCTTGGGAATTTCCTGAGTAAATCATTTGTAATGGATTGTCTTTAACACATGCAGATAAGTTCCATTTATTTTTTTCCAAAAATTTCCTATTCCATCTGACTGAAGAAAAGACTGTTTCGCAAGATTTTGGCAACTAACAACAACAACAAAAGTAAATGGCTCAAGCAGGGGGAGCAGAGTAATGAAACTCCCGGGGAATACCAAAAATAGACTTGGGAGACAGAGTGTGGCACCCCATCAGACTTGACTGGAAAACACTCATAAAGGTCAACAAACAGACCTTGAACTATTTATAGGCTTTTCCATTTTTGTCAGTAGCTTTCTTTTGTTATTGTTATTTTGTTCTTGCTTTCTGCTGCTGTTGTTATTGTTTTGTCGGTTTTGACTCCCTTTGTTGTTTTATTTGGCTTTGCCTTGTTTTTGCATTTATTAATATATCTGCATGTCTATCAAGATAAGATAGGCAGGATAAATAATTCAGAGATGAAAAGAATGGGACCAATGGTTCTGGGGGGGA
>NW_022111324.1:56181604-56224265 GCF_000313985.2 Echinops telfairi
TGTTGTTATTGTTTGGTTGCCTTCCTTTGTTGTCTTATTTGGCTTTGCCTGGTTTTTGCACTTATTAATGTATCTGCATGTCTATCAAGATAAGATAGGCAGGATAAATAATTCAGAGATGAAAAGAATGGGACCAATGGTTCTGGGGGGGATACAGGAGAAGGGGAGGTGTGAGAAAAGAAGGTGGGGGGACCAACCCAGGGACAAGAGAGCAACAAGTGAACTAAAATCAATGGAAGGAAGGCTGTAGGATGCCTAGTGGGGCTCAATCAAGGACAATGTAGCAGCGAGGAATTACTAAACCCAAATGAAGGCCGAACATGATGGTGGGACAAGAGGGAAGTGAAAAGGAAGTAGAGGAAAGAACCAGGAGGCAAAGGACAACAAAGAGAGTAGAGATACCAGGAGGGGTAGGGGGTGTGGGGGGAGAAAGAGGGAATCAATCACAAGGAACCAACATAGAACCCCCTCCCAAGGGGACAAATAATGCAAAAGTGGGTGAGGGGTGATGGAGGATGATGTAAGATATGGAAAAAATAATCTATAACTTATCATGGGTTTGTTAGGGAGGGAAGGAAAAAAATGAGGAGCTGATACCAAAGGCTCAAGTAGAAAGAAAATGTTTCGAAAATGATGATGGCAACATATTACAAATGTGCTTGACACAATGGATGGATGGATGGATGAATTGTGATAAGAGCTGTACAAGCCCCAAATAAAAGTATTTAAAAATAAAAATAAGCAGCTCAGTGAAAACATGGGCAAGGACTTGAGCAAATAGGATAGTCAAATGGCCCACACGCGTATGGAGATGCTCAGCATCACTAACCGTTGGAGAGGTGCAGACCAAAATCTAAAGGAGCTATTGTCTCACTCCCCCCCCCCCAGAATCATTTGGCAACAGTCAAACAAACATTGGGCAAGGACCAGAAAAACAAAGAAACAAACAGAAAACAAGAGGCGTTGACAAGATTGTGAAGACAGGAGAAGCCTCATCCGCTCCTGGTAGGAATGTAAATGGTGCAGACACTGAAGACAGTCGTTTGGTGGTGTCTCACAAACTGAAGATCCAGACATCCCAACTCTAGGGTTCTTCCCAGAAGAAGGGAAGGCGGGGATGCAAACAGAAACGTGTCCAGCAATGTCCACTGCCGCACTTTTTGTCACAGTCAAAAAGTAGAAACAACTACAATGCTCTTAAACAGAGAAATAAACAAGCTGTGGTATATATACTCTCAGCCATAAAGAGACATGGGGTTCTAATAGATGTCACAACAGGGTGAACCTAGAAAACACCGTGCTGAGTGAAATAAGTCCGTCACAAAAGGACAAACATGGTTTGACCTCATGGATATGAAATAAGCTTATATAGAGAAGCCAAACATTGTTAGTGGTTACCAGAGGTAACTAGGAGGAAAAGAAAAGGGTGAGTGTGTGTGTGTGTGTGTGTGTGTGTGTGTGTGTGTGTGTGTGTGTGTGAAGGAGCACTGGGTTTATGGAAACAGTGTAAAGAGAAGGGGGATTGTGTGTCTGTGTGTGTGTGTGTGTGTGTCTGTGTGTCTGTGTGAAGGAGCCCTGGGTTTATGGAAACCGTGCAAGTAAAGAGTTCTACCCTCTGCAGTGCTGTGTCTTTCTCTGAATCTTGGAGTGCGGTCCACTCTGAGCTGGCTCCTCCTGGAAGCACTGAGGAGGGAGAGCAAAGGCAGGAGGGGTGGCTGAAGGGCAGACTAGTCGGCAGAATCGTATTTATTTTATTTAAAAGATGGCTTACAATCAGAGGTGGAATGATTGGGTAAGCATAGAAGAGTTGCACAACTTAAAGAATGTAATCCCTGCCACTGCATTAACTAAAGATGCAGAAATTGTTGAGCTATATATTTTCTTTTTTTTTTTTAAACATTTTATTAGGGGCTCATACAACTGAGCTATATATTTTCATCTCAGTAATTTTTCCCTTTTGAGCCATTTTAAAGTTGTTTCAATTTTTAATATTTTCTGCTTTCTCTTTTTCCAATATTTCATTGTTTTACAATTTTATCTATTTATTATTTTTTAATCTTTTTTTTCGCTTTTCTTTTTTTTAAATCATTTTATTAGAGGCTCATACAACCCATCACAATCCATACATATATCAGTTGTGTAAAGCACATTTGTACATTCATTGCCCTCATCATTCTCAAAATATTTGCGCTTCACCTAAGCCCCTGGCCTCAGCTCCTCATTTTTCCCCTCCCTCCCAGCTCCCCCCTTCTCAAAATTTTTTTAAATATAGTGGAGAAGAGGCGGACGTTGGAAAGATGGCCATGTGAACATGGAAGCAGAGGTTGGAAGGATGCATCTAGAGTCTAACGATACCAAAGGTTCCCGGAAATCACCAGAAACTGGAAGACGCAAGAAGAGTCTTCCCCTAGAACCTTCGGAGGAAACCTGGTCCTGCTGATAACCTGATTCTGGACTTCTGCCCTCCAGAACTGTGAGCGATTAAATTTCTGATACTTAAAATCAACTTAAGTTTTTTTATGTGTTTTTTTTTAGATTCTGCGGACAAACTATGCCCCCTTTCCTCCATCAGTCAGCCCTTCACTCGTCCTTCGCACCCGCCTCGGTGCTGGGAGTAAATTCTGACCTCGTGCAGGGCTGGTCTCATCCCCCAAATCTCAGAAATTGTGGACTTCAGAAGAGTGAACACGCTACACAACCCCTGGGTTGGGGGGAGATGACTGCAGAGAAGAGGAAAAACTGACGTAGAAAGTGACCGGATCCAAACAAGAACCTGTCCTGAGACTGTGGCTTAGTACCACCCTCACAGAGAGTAGAGAGCTTGAATCTGGCCCAGAGCGTCCCTCTCTGTGTCACCCCGAACTGAGTTCCCTTGTGACCGGAGTCGCTCAGCCTACAACAGTAGCAAGAGGTGGCCAGGGTGCCAACGGCTGGGAGGAGTTGCTCAGCCAAACCCCAGAGACCTGAAGAGTGAGTCGCGGGGCCCACTCAGATCATGTCAGAGAGCAAGAGAGAGGAACTGGGGTTTGCGACTCCTGTGGCTTTGACGGTTTCCTGTGTCAGCAAGGCTGCTGTACAGAAAGAAAGAAATCGCCAAGACGGGAAATGGCGGTGGGGCCCAGGATGGTGCGCTGAGAGCTCGCCCTGCATTCACCTGCTGTCTTGCCCCATCGGGGGCCGGAGCCGAGACCTGTGCAGGAGCTGGATTACTTTCCTGAGTGCCTGGGGTTGAAGCCCGGGACCCGGAGGTAATGGATGAGGAGGATGCTTTTGGGTCTAGGTTTCAGCCTCTGACTTTGGAGGGGATGAGGCCGAAGGAGACAGAGGCGTTGTGTCTGCCACCCTGCCCTGAGCTGAGAAGGAGTAAGAGGCATAGTTTAATTAAGAGTGTCGGCAATCTGGGTAACCAAGAAAGGGTTCAGAGGCATCAGCCATAGCCCAGGGGTCTAGCTTCTGTCTCTCCTCTCCTCTAGCCACTAGATTAAATTAGAAGCAAGTCAAAAGACGTGAGGCTCGGGCTGCCTCGTGACAGAAGCAAGAAGTAAATGGCCTTTTTTGGTTTCCATGCAATCAGGGATGCCCGTAATACGAAGCTGCCATTCTAGCAGCTTAGCTGCAGCCCCTGCCCTGACAGCTCAGGATGAGAAAGGCCAGCAAGTCATCTAATACCTCTGTTGCACACACGGCCGGGAACGGGAAGCAGCAGCAGAGCCTTGGAAAGGCAGGTGAGATGCAGCCGTACTAGGCGTTTGTCTCTGGGGACTGCTCCTTCCATGTTCCAATAAGACCCCATCCCCACAGAAGGAATAGCCAGAGACCCTTCCAGCACCAGGGATAGCAGAAAACGTGGCTAATGAAAGCCCAGTGACCTTTCTTTGAACCCCACACACCCAGTTCCATTTTCCTCTACCGCCCTGCCTTATCAATCAGCCATCTCACATGGCTTCTTGTTTCTAAGCAAGTCACAATGGTTGCATTACTGAAAGCAGGGTATGGCGCCACTCTCGTGTGCCACACCGGATGTGGGTGCCTGAGGACCCAGGAACACTGTCCTAAGGAGCCATTTTACTGCAACTCCACTCTTGAGCAAGAGGCTCCGACATCCACCCCTCTACCATCTGTTTCTGTGCACCCAAGGCAGGGGGTGAGCCCAAAGATTCGTCTCAACTCCCACGACCCCAGCCCCAACTCCACCCCTACTAGCTCATGGGAGGATTCTGAAAAATAGGGGGATTTGCTTCAACTACAAAGCCTGAGGGTAACCGGGGGGCCAGAGGGGGGACTTAGCCCACCACACTAAAAAGAGTGGGATTCAGCCAGGATGAACCCCAATTCTTCACCCTTATCGGTCCTTTTTAGCTAGCCTAATTGAAACGTGATTGTGGCCAGAACACAGAGAAACTCTTTGCTTTGCGGGCCAGACAAGCCAGAGAAGCCCATTTTATTTCAAGGTGAGGCTAGCCTGCCTTCAATCAAAGAGAGAGAGAGGTGGGGAGAATTCCAGGAGTAGCTATTCTTGGTCCTGGGGAAGTGGGAGGTGAGCTTGGGGTCTTTACCTTGTGGCACTGAGTCAAGAATACCCACGTTCAGCTTGGCAGAGGGAACGATTACCTCATTTTCATTACCATCAAAGGCTAATAGTTATTGTGTGCTACATGCCAGGTGCTTCGTGCGCATTTTTTCATGTAAGCCTCAAACCCCACTAGGTAGATATTAGTTTCATTTGATACATAAGGGAGTTGAGGTTTCGGGAGGTACAGCAGCTTATCAAAACGCAAACAAAGAAAAACACAGGTAGAAGATGACAGAACCAGGATACGAATCCAGGCTGCACCCCAGATTCACTCTGACACCAGGATGGGGCTCTCATGCACCACTGGTGGCAGAATGTCCCCAGTGCTGTGGCGTAGGGATGCCCCTAGCACGGTTCTGGACATGATGTGCAAATATCATGCCTGAGTCTCCTTCACTCTTTAGAATGGATGGACCTCTCCAATAGTTGACTCTGTTTTTCCATTAAAAATTTAAAAAAAGATGTGGTGAGTGAAAAACCAAGAGACTCCCACGGAGTAGGGGTGAGAAGAGAAGTCTGAAGCAAGGAGACAGCCATTCAGGGATGATACCGAGAGACCCGACATTGCCAACTTCCCAGTTCTGCTCGGGGTCAGGCCTGCCTGAGACCAGTGTGCCCCTCATGCTCTGGAGGGACGGCCAGCCATATGAGAGCACCCAGGTCTCTAAGACCCCTTGGAAGCAGGGACGATGTCCCACTCCTCATGCTGGGCAATGGAGTAGCATCATCACAGAGAGAGCAAACGCCCTGCAGAGAATGCCAGGGCAGCCCACGTGTGAGAAAGGGACAGAGAGGCAGGTACCTACTGAGTCTGGTTGGCCTATCAAGGAACATGAGCACTCCCACCTGGAGAATACCTGGTGGTGGCTGAAGCTAAGATTCCCTTCCTGTCCTGGCCAGGGATCAAGGTTCCCAGGGTAGGGATGGGGAGAACCCTCCAGTGGCTTCAGCACAGAGGTCCCACGTCCTTCACAGTTGTGGGCTGACTGACTTCAGCCATGACTGGAGGACAGAATTCTCAGGGCTCAGGACCCAGCTCACTCAAGTCCACCCCAAGTCACCAGAGGCATCGGGGTGCACTAGAAAATGGGCACCTTTGTAGACGGTAGGCGGAGAGAGTAGGACAGAGGGAAAGGCAGAGAGACGGAGGAGCTCAGGGTTTGAGTGCTATGAATGGTGGAAGGTGAGCCCATGCAATGAGCCCCCGCGTGTGGCCTCTCTCTCCATTGAGTTCGGGTCTCCGAAGACTGTGGGTTACTGGCTATTGTTCTTATTTGGGGATTTTGTTTGTTTGTTGATCAGACCTTCGTAAAGGTATAATTCATGTGGTTACTGATTTTGATGGGCCCAGGAAGATTTGTGGGCTAAGGAAAAGAGTCTTGGGAGCAGCCTTTGCTCTGACAGGGAAGAGTTCTAGAGAGAAAAACGAACAAACCAGAACCCTCAGTTGGGAGTGGCATGAGCCAGGAGCTCTGAAATTACGTATCAGCAGCACTGGACGTGTGGTTGGTACTCGGCCAATACTGATCTGATCTGGTGCTGAGAGTCAGAGCCCAGTCCTCGGCTGGGAGTGGGATGTCAGTAGGCTGATTTCAGAGCTCCAAGATGGTGGCAGTAGGGTGAGCTCTTCCTCCCCGCCAGTCATGCCCGGGACTAGACTCACAGGCTAGGCATGAAGGCTCAAGATGACAGCAGTGGGTGCTGGTCACCTACCAGCCACATCCCAGGGTGGAATCTGGTTCTCTCTCCAGGCCTGGAGAAGAGTCATTCACCTATTTTAGTAACAAGGTAGGCCAAGAGAACATTAATGATGCTGGCTTTTCTTCTAGATTGTGAGCCCCAAAAGTATAGCCAGCGAGTTGGTCCCAACGCCCAGGAGCTCTGTAGACCACAATTTAAAACAACTGTTCCTCGGTGATTGTCAAAACCGTAATTCTTCACTGGAACACACAAGCCTCATTTTTCAACCAAGGAGAGGCTGGTGGGTTTAAATCACTCACCTGTGGTTCACAGTCCACCTGGTCACCCCCTACCCCACTATACCCCTCTCCCACATCCCTAGATGGTGAGAAGAGACAAATTTAACTGGTTCTTTAGGAATAGGCCTTGAACAACCCCAACCAACACCATCCAAAAGGTTAAAAGCACATTATGCTCTTTATCATTTCCTACATCCCGACTTAGAGGCATGGTGAGATCCCAGTCATGGGGGAAGTGGTGCCCTTCTCCCTTTATAAAGTGAGAGACACATGCTAAATAAAAGCAAGATTGCCAGGGCCTGACATCCAATACGACACCATCAACCCACACATATGGAATGCTTTGCTATTTCTGCCCCCCTTGTCTGTAGAGGCAGTACTTTTTCTGCCCATCTTCTGACCCCTCCCCTTCTCCTCCCTCTTGCCATCTGGCAGATCCAGGCAGCTATTCCAGGAGCTGGAATCTAAGCACAACAGGTGCTCGGAGGTCATCATGCTCAGCCCAAGCGTCAGGCCCTCCCCTGGCTTGGCCTGGTGGGCTGAGAGCTACGAGGCGAAGTGGCAACGCCGACAGGAGAGCCGGGAGAGCCGCTGCTGCCGCCCGAACAAGACCACTTGCCACCAGGTGGGGAAGGCAATGAGGACCCGGCAGAGAGAGCAGTACAAGCAGGCTCGGCAGAGGCAGTTCTTCAGGAGAAGGAACCTGGAAGTGGAGGAGAAAGGCAAGACGCGGGGTTCCCAGGCTCGAGAGCAGCATCCCTGCAGGAGACCAGGACAGACAAGTGACCTCAGTGCCTCCTCATCCAGTGCCAGCAGGAGTTCGTCCCCCAGACACCAGGTGGGCCATGTCAAGGGGCATCCTGCCCTGCAGTGTGGGAGGAGCTGAAAGTCATTAAGACTTGATGTAAACAAAGCCCCTTCTTCCTGCACTGAAGCCGCCATTAGCATTTACAAATTCAAATAGTTTCACGTGTGTCTGTTTCATTATTGTGTCTTTTAGAGGAGAAAAATACCTTTCCAAACAATTTCATAGGTAATATTTAGTTTAACTCAAATTTAAGAAACCTCAACTTCAACACCTACCTTACACCATTCATTCACAATTCAACAGATATTTAGTGGATGTCTATTATAGACCCAGGAGCCCTGGTGGCCCTGTGGTTTAGGTATTGGGTTGCCACAAGGTAGGAGGTTCAGACCCACCAGTTGCCCTGAGGTGGAAAGACTAGGCTGCCTACTCACATAAAGAATTAGTGTTGAAAACCATATGTAGGATAACTGTGAGCTGAAATAGATTCAATGGTAGTGGGGTTTTGGTTTATTATAAACCAGGTAGCAGGACAATTCCCTTAATGCTCTCTCTCTCAGGGTGTGAATGTGCACACGTAAACACACACACACACACACACACACACACACACACACACATTTCCCTTATGTTGCACTCACATAACCTCCCTTTCTCTCAGGCCAATTCCACTAAATCTCAGAGAGGGCCTCATCTGGTCCAGGAAGCCAGGCTGCCTCTGTTCTCTATGGGCCTGTGTGAGATGATAAATCTGAGAGTGTGAACCTCCTAGAGGACCCTCTAGGGTGGCCTGGGAAGAAGCAGTGTTGGCAACAGAGCAGGGTGTGCTGAGATGACCTCACCCAACAAGTGATCCGTTGCATCCCGCTCATGTAGTGCGCATGTTGACAGTCGCGATGGGCCTGCCCTTTGCCCTGGGAGAGTCTGGCCTTGAGCTGTTCCCAGGGTAGGCACCCCATCAGGGCTTCACTAGTGGATCTGTTACCACCGGATATCTGATTGAGAAGTTGATCCTGGAGCACTGTCGGGGCCCATCTTAACAGAAAATCCACTGTGTGCTTACTGTTGGAAGGGGGAAAGTTTGCATAAAGAAAGGACAAAAAGTACAATGAACTAAAGGACTCTACTTCTAGCCCATCGGTTATTTAAAATTTCATCATGATTGAGTCCAGCCACATGATTAAATCCCATAGGCATGTCTACGTTTTTTAGGATTATGAATTTGTAAGAAGAAAATATTTTTGTAAAAGGCTACTAAGTTATGGTAAGAACTTCTGTATAACCCCCGGCTCTTCCTCCTTTTCACACAAAACCATGGTGGCTTCCAGTGATGGTGCGCAAGCAGCCCAGGTGTAGAATATAAACAGGGCCTGCACCCTGTTGCCATCAAGTCCATCCCGCAGCACTGCCCCAGAGGGTGCCCAAGGCTGTCATCCTGCCAGTCACAGACTGCCTCATCGTTCTCCTGCTGAGCAGCTGGTGGGTTTGAACCATTGACTTCGTGATGGGCTGCTGAGAGCTCCAGCGGCTGTGCCACTGCCTTGGAAGGAGGCGTCACCCAGGCCTCCTCATGACATAACAGGAAAGTGAGACCCAGAGAAAGTCATGTAGCTGATGAATGCAGGATGTGAAACTTGATCCCCTTCCAACCTAAACCAGCGCTCTTTCCACCCACCATGCTAGCTATTTTAATAGTTGAAACCCAACAAGGCTGCTCATGGATTCTGGAAAGAATAATTGGAGACAATCCAGCTCCCCATTTCCCTGGTCTACTAGCTAAGACAAGGAAAAGCGGGAGCAGGGACAACTCGGATGGGTTCTGACAAGTGGAATTGGTTACTTTGGTTTTCTGAGCCTGAAATAAGCTCATTAATTCATTGTGGTGCAATTAGCTGGAGAATGTTCTTCTAAGAGGGTCCCCTACTTGCTCCCCAGGTAGCAGGGACCAGCTCTGAGGACATTCCAACCCAGCAGCATCCTCCTTCAGATGACCAGAGGGATGTAGCTGACCACCTCTTCTTACAGACTCGGGATCTTCCACCTCACAGCTCTCCCATGAAGAAGCCGCCCAAACACCACCAAGGTAAGAACCAAGGCTCCTCGGATGATATGGCCTGCGGTCAAATGTGCATGCCCCCATCCCCCGCCTGTCCTCACTTTCTCTGAGAAGGGCCTCTAACTCAGCGCATCCTCCTTCTCTCAGGCACTCAGACCAAGACAGAAGAAGCACAGCTAACAATCAAGAATGACGCCAGTCAGCAAACCAAGTGAGTAACTCACTCGGATCCCAGCACCCTTCCATCCCAACCATTACTCTGGTACTTAGTGTCAAAGCCCTTTTTAACATCCCACCCAGCAGGTAAAGGAGTCTCCGGGAGTGCTGTCTGGTAAGTGTTGGGCTGGTAACTGGAAGGTCTGCAGTTCAAAGAACTTGAGATCATCTGGTCCCATAGGGATTCACAGCCTCAGAAACACTGCGTAGGATCACCGTGAGTCCTAATTGACTCAATGGCAATGGGCTTGGCGTGGGGGCAGGGAAGACCCAGCTAATGAAGGACCACAAAGAATTTCTATGTCACCTTAATTAAGAAAGAGGAAGCCTTCTCCACTGTTGCCTCTTCAGATGAGACTGAGAAAGAAGCTTGTCTCGTGGGTGCATCCCCATCCTCTGTTTTCTTTTCTTCTTAGTTATGGAGTTGCAGTTCTGGATAAGGTAAGAGAGCCCTTACTTGGCAGGGGTTGAATGAGTTGAGAGCTAAGTGCTGACTTTCTAGACTTCCACAATAAACTCAGGCTGGGATGGAAGATGATCTTCCTGCAGGGCAAGGGGTACTGAGCATAGACATGGGGGCCTAGAGGGACCTGCCAGAGCTAAGACAGAAGATGCCCCCACTGCACAAGACAACCCAGGCTCTGCTTCCATGTTTCCGGGTTTCATAGTACTGATTATCTTTGATACCCTTTTTCTTTCTTTCCAGGAAATCATCCAGCTTTCTGAGTACCTCAAAGTAAGGGAACTGTGAGTTTGCCCTCCTGCCCTTCCATTCACCTCCCTTCCTTCTCCAGGTTAACTTTGTGGACTTATATTTCACCCCCTGCCCCCACCCCAGGAGGCCCTACAACGAGAACTAATCTTAAAACAGAAAATGGTGATTCTCCAAGACCTACTGTCCCACCTAATTCAGGCCTCTGACAGCTCCTGGAAGGTAAGGGGATGAAATGTTTGATCGAGTCTTCAGGGGCTTCTAAGTATATCCAATTCACCGTCTTTCCAAAGCATCTCAATGAGAATGGGTGTCTTAGGCCAGGTTGACTAGAGAAACAAATCCAGTGACATTCAGATATGTGTGTAAAAGAGAGCTTTATATTAAGAAGTAATTATACACCAAACAAAAATCCAAGCCAATCCATATCAAGTTCATAACTCCAATGCTAGTCCATAAGTCCCTCTTCAGACTCACACAACCACCTGATGCAGAATGCAGGACCATCACTGGTTGGTGGGAGCAAAGTCTTGTGGATCCAGTAGCAGTGTCGGCATCACAGGGCTCTGGCAGTTCCTAGTGTGGCTCTTCAACAGGAAGAAGGTGAAGTCAGAAAGAGAGAGAGAGAGGAAGTTCTCAGGATCTTCCTTATGAGAAGGCCCCACCCACCAGGAAGTACCATGGGGCTATGACCTGGTTGACAGGCTAGACTCCACACCTACACTTTTATATCTTAAAGTTGACATGAAATTATGAAACTACCACAAGGGGTTTTCTCACTGCTATGGAGTGGGCTGGGAAGAGGCAGGAGGTGGGAGGGTGGTGCTAAGACCTACAGGCTAAACTCTCTCTCACTCACTGTCACTGAGTTGCTTCTGACTCTTAGCTTCCCTAAAGGACAAGGTAGAGAGCTGCCCCTGTGAGTTTAAGACTGTAACTCTTTTCTGGAAAAGAAAGCCTTATCTTTCTCCCATGGAGCAGCTGGTGATTTTGAGCTGCTGACCACATAACCCACTACACCACCAGGGCTCAGCGGCCCCAGTATATACAGGGGAGAGCTTAGCCAGAGTGGTCATCAGAGAGTGGTGTTACCACAGAGACACAAAGCCAAGAAGAAAAAGCAACAAGAATTCCCATTTTTCAGACTCGTTGGAAGAAGGATGATCCCGAACCGTTATTTTATGATAAGATGTCAATGAACTTATATATATATGAGATTTGCACCAAGTCAGCCTATGCTCGCTCTCCACCTAGGCCAGAGTGTCAGAATGGGAAGAGACACTAGAAATCACCTGGTCTGACCTCTTAGTTGGCAGATGAGGAAACTGGGTCTCAAAGAGGTCAAGTGACTTGCCCGAAGTCACACAACTAGATAGTGGAAGAAATAGGACCAAACTTCAGGCTTCTTGATTTTAGTCCATTCTTGCAACAAAACTCGTTGATCATATTCTCTATACCGAGCACTAGGCTAGCACTAGAAATAGTGAGATGAATTAAACAGTTCCTGCTTTCTTAGTGAACATGTGGTTTTGTAAGGGAAACAAATAATAATTAGAGATGAGAAACGAAAGCTAGGCTGCCAGAGTATAGTAGACTACAAGTATGAATGAATATTCCTGGAGCAGAGAAGAGCCAGGGAAACATTTATGGTTACATAAGTACTTGCCAAGTAGACATGGAAACAGGGAGAGTCTTCTACACAGGGGACACAGCCCGGCAAAGACCCAGAGGCATGATGCCATCAAGTGCAGCCAGCAGTCCTCCAATTTTGTTAACTTGGGACTCTTCCCATGATAGAATTTACCATACTAGAAATTCAAAAAGAAAAATGTAAACATTAGTTTTTAAATTGAAATAAATCCCATTGAATGATAGAAGAAACTACATGTTTTTATAAAGAGAAGTATATTTCTGAAACAAAAAAAAAGTGAGAGAAATGTCATGTTTTTTTTTTCTCTAATTTTGCAAATCTTTATCATGTCTGTCTCTTATTCTGCATTCAAATGGCTGCAATTAAGTGCTTTGATTAATGTATCTGGAGAAACGCTGGTCTTGTAAAGATGGTTTGTTGGGAAAGTCAGGACCTTGAAAATTTCTTGAAAGGGATTTGCGGGTTCCCAAGGACCCCACGTTGAGCACCTGAGCCCAGTCGCTCAGGAAGCTCCATGCAGCGTGAGACCACAAAAGCCAGCAGCGCAGCCATCAAGAAAGCAAGCAGGCAGCGCCACTGCGCTCCGAGAATACCCATCCTACTGGCTGGATGGCTTGTGCTTAGAGAGATGCAGTGGAGCAGGTGGAAAACCAGATGTCTTCAATGATGCTTTTTAGAGTGATGCTTTCCTCACTTCGGTCATTGTAACTGGATGTCGGTGTCCATGGTGGAACCTGCTGGTTGTGCAGAAAGTCATTGTCAGTAGTCAAGTAGGAAGCCTGAGGCAGATAGCTCTATCAGTGATGTCCAGCGTTGAACTAAATTGAGATAGGAAAAGCAAAATAAAACAGTGGTCACCGAATGGATAGAGAACAATGGTAGTGCTGTGATCAAGCTCACCTGTCAGTTAACCAAAAGACTGGCTGTTCACTCACCAGCTGCCCCAAACGAGAGAAAGGAGGCAGTCTGCTTCCCTAAGATTCTCAACCCCAAACACCTCACTGCCGTGTAGTTGATATCAACTCTAGTGGCCCCATAGAACAGTCAAACTGCACCCTGTGGATTTCCTAAGACTGTAAATCTTCACAAGAGGAGAAAGCCTTGTCAATCTCCCACAGAGCTGCTGGGGGTTTCGAACTGGTGACCTTGCAGCTAGAAGCCCAATGCATAACTCACTATACCCTTGCAGCCTTGAAACCCCTATGAAGCAATTCTCTGTCCTGTAGGGTTACTATGATGCAGAACTAACGTGACCACAGTGGCTATTAATGGAGTCTAGTGACCACATGTGTGTGAGAGACTGTGTCCAGGGGATTTTCTTTCTTTCTTTTTTAGTGTGCTTATAATATTTATTCATTCACTTCATAAAACTCATTATACTTTTGATGAAATACTACATTTTTATTCTTTTTAAAAAAATCATTTTATTGGGGGCTTGTACAACTCTTATCACAATCCATACATCAATTGAATCGGGTACGTTTGTACATATGTTGCACTCATTCTTTTCTAGACATTTACTTTCTATTGAGCCCTTGGTATAAACTCTCCCCCTCTCCCCTCCCACCCTCATAACCCCTCGATAAGACTGTACATTTTCATTTCCCACACCAACTGCTGTCTCCCTTCCCCCATGTTTTCTGTTGTTCTTCTCCTTGGAGGAGGGGTGTATGGTTATGTGTCGAACATTGTGATCGGTTCCCCCTTTCTCCCTTCTTCTCCAGAACCATCTTCCCCCTACCGTTCTGGTATCACTATTCCCACTCCCTTTCCTTCCTGGATTCTATGTGTCATGAGCTCCCATTCCTTTCTATACCTGTGTACATGTTCCGGTCTAGTCTGAATTGAGAAGCCACACTAGGGTCATGGTAGTGGGGGGGGGGGTGAGGAAGCCTCAAGGAACCAGAGGAATATAGTGTGTTTCATCGATGCTTTACTGCACCCTGGTGACTCATCCCTTCAGTGGCCCCATGGTCTACAGCCCCCCTCGTTCTCAACAGTGTTTTTTGTTTGTTATATCTCTGCTGATACCTATTACCGGGTCCCTATGACTCCTCATGATCGCACCGGCAGTGTGCTTCTTCCATGTGGGCTTGTTGTTTCACTGCTGTGTGGCAGCTGGTGTAACTGCAAGCCTTCAAGAGCTCCATGGGGTTTTCAAAGGCTGACTTTTCCCAAAGTAGATCACCACCATGCCTTTCTTCTGAGATGCTGTGGGAAGACTTGAACCTCCGATCTGCCTGTTAGCAGGCAAGCCGTGTTAACTCTTTGAGATACCCCAGGGCTCCATATCAAGAGACTTTCACTCATTTATTGGATAGGTAGTTAGTAAGCCTCAACTAGGTGTGTGGCCTTGTGCTATAGGGGCAAAAATTAATAGGATCTTTGCTCTTAAAAGATTCACAGTCTAGCTAGGATGAAAGAGGCACGTAAAAAATAAACTCACTGCCATCAAGTTATAGTGAACCCCGGTAGGTTTCCGAGAGTCTTTTCTCCTGCAGAGCTGCTGGTAGTTTAGACTGTCGACCATAAGGATCACAGCCCAACACGTAACCACCACTAAGCCACCAGGGTTCCTTAAATAATCAACCGAATCAGTCTAATAAAGGTGTAAGAGCTAGGTATAAAAATGTTCCAGGGAAAAGAGAAGGGAGCCGTGATCCTCCCTAAGGTGGCATAGGGAAGGTTCCAAAGGAAAGAGGTCCCTTTCCCTGGGTCTTCCAAGATGGCTATGAGTTTGCTGACCCAAAAGGAAGAGTGATAACAGGGGAGAGAGAGCAACAAGGAGAGTTTTGAAGGTGAGAGAATCAGGTGGTGTACTGGTGACAAAGTGACAGTTGGTTTTAAGTGATCCATAAGGTTGGCAGTTCAAAACCACCAGCTCCTCTTTGGGAGAAAGACAGGACTTTCTACTCCCATAAACTGTTACAGAGGCAGTGGTATCTTGTCTTAGCAAAGCACTGGGGGCAGCAGTGTGTGGCTAAAACATGTCAGGGAAGAAAAGAGGAGAGACCAGAGGGGACTTCAGACAGTCTCTAGAATTATACCATTTGAACATTTCTGTTGAATGCAATGTCTCAAGTTTAAACAACAATGTACAATCCCTTATTAAAGGATGGCGGTGGTGGAATCAAATGTATACATTCAAGGGGACTTCAAAAATTCTTGAGAAAATGCAACTGAGAGATAATGGAATGTTCCACTGTTTCATGGGAAGAAACACTGCTGATACTAGCAATAAGCAGGGTAGCAAGGGAACTCAGCCTTGTTCCAGTTTGAAATTTAGAGTCTGGTCCATCCTTAGAAGGAGCATAGTGGATGTCAATGATGTTGCATTGAAAGCAAACGAGCAGATGCGGCTGCCAGGTTCTCTGGCAACAATGACGACCCCGCCTTCAGGTGGGTGGAAGTTCTCCTGATACGATGAGGGGTAAAACAGAACCAGTCTGAATGATAGCTGGCCTAGTGGGCCCAGGGAGGAGTATTACGAGGTATGTCTGAAGGGGTTGGCTTCACCTCCACAGCCCAGGCGGCGGACAGAAGTTGCTGGCTGTGGTTTTCTCCCTCCGTTCTTCCCATCCCTCCCAGAACCCACTCACCCTTCTCGACTTCCTCCTCTTCATCAACACCCAGTTTCCTGTTTTTAAGAAAAACCGTCTCAGGCGTTTCAGTTGAGAGCTCTGGCTTCCCCCAGAGCAAGACAACTCAACTCCCTCCCCATCCCTGAAAGCCTCAACTTAAATGAAACGGACAGCCCCCGTCTGCGGTCTTTAGAGAAAATTATTTGAAGAATGTGGCCAGAAATGGGGCTGTGACATGCAGCCTGGTGCAGGTCTTTATTTCTTCCATGTGGCTTCCATGGTTTGACTCTCCAACCTCACATGCAGAGCTGCTGACCACAGACGCTTGATTAGAACCCTGAGGATCGGCTCCCTCCTTGGCCTTCGCACCCCAAGCTGGGCCTTTTGGGTGCAGGAGGCCCGGGCGCTGCTGAGGCGCCTCAGCTGGGTCCCGTCAGAGCAGGCACAGCTTGGGCAGAAGAGAAAGCGAGACTCTCAACTTCAAGGGCCGATGGGCCCACTTGCATTCTAAGATCTGCAAAGTGGATTGAGATCTGCAGATGACAACCCAGCGGGGGATTGGCTGCAAGCTGGCCCCCACCTCGGCTAGGGCAGATAGAGGAGCTGTGCGCTGCTTCTGCGGTGAGGAGGTGGTGGTGGTGTTGGTGGAGAACACATCACAGGCAGGGGACCAGCAGGCACCAGCAGGAGCTCGAGCCCTCAGACCAGCACCAGGTGTGTATAGCCTCAGTCTGTGCTCCTAGGTCTTGGTCTCCTGGGTGTGGCTGCCTAGCAGGTCAGACTGGGCTTGTAAAAGTGCCTTTTCTTGCCGACTGTAACACTGGGCTTCAGTGTGGGTGAGCCACCGGGCCCCAAACCAGGAAACTTGCTCCATGCCTCATTTGCAGCAACTTGACTGTGACTTTTCTGCCTAAGCTGGGGAGTCTGGGAAGGCAGAGCTGGGGACAAGAGATTTCGTCAAGCCCCAGACTTGGGTGGCCCTTCATCTGCACTGAAGGGGCTCTCCTGAATTATCTTCTATTGCAACACGGCTGGGAAAGCCATCTACGGTTGGGTTAGACTGCGGAAACAGTTGGGAGAGGCAACATATTGGATGAAAGCCCTACTACAGAATAGGGAAAGCAGAGCTCCAACTTGGGAGGAAATATATCCAGAGGGGGCACCATAGGAGATTGAGGGAAACCTAAGACCGCCTTCTGGAGCTAGTCCGTTTCCTTCCCAAATTATAGCCAAGTGAGCCTTACGCCGGGAGCCTGTGTTTGATCGTCTGGTGCGGTAAGCATTCAGGGGAAGAAAAGTGCATGGAGACATGGAGAACTGAGGTGGGGGCGCCTGGGGCCTGTGGTTGACAAGCAGCAGGCCACTCTGGGGAATGCAGCCGGTTTACCACTTACTCCAAAGCTGAAGACAGTGGACGGCTTTGTCCATCTCCTTTATTTGTTCCAGAGCCCTGCGGCTCCTGGAGCTGCCAAATCCCCGACTCTCCGCGCTCACACACGAGACATGAGGGAAAACATTAAAAGCAGGAAGGCACTTTAAAAAATTATGTTTGGCAGAGCCGGCTGCCTTTTTTGCAAGGCCCAACTGAGTAACACAGGAAGCAGAAAGGGTGGGGGCGCCCCCTGGCTCCCAAGGTTAGAAGAATCCGACAAACAAGATCAAAACAGGAGCTGTGAGATACCACTTCCTGCCTCCCCCACCCCCCCACCCCGGCACCAGGAAACTCACGGAGGGGGCCAAACCTCAGAACAGGCTGCCTCCTCTGCCCCCAGGCAGTTACAGACCGGAAACGATGTGAGCTGGAACCAGTCAGACCTTCAGGCCAAAAGGGGTCGAAGAGCCTCAGGCGGGGGTGGGAGGGCAGTATGTGCAGACCCTAAAAGTGTACCCCTGGACCTGGCTGGGAAAAGCCAGAGAAAAGCAGGAAAACCGCTTCCTGGCCCTTTCTCTGGGAAGCTAGCTCTCATTGCGGGCATACCCCTCCCACCCTGCACACATGCCTACCTTAAATACGACCCACGACACCCTGCACCTGGGAAGGGACAGGGTGAGGGAAGCCCAAAACAGCAAAGAAGTTGGCATCTGTTCAGCTCAGATACTGGAGAACTGAGAAACTGGTAACAACTCTCGTCCAGCCTTGCTCGACCCTGAATCTCAGGGCTGGCCTCACTCTTGGAAAGCCCACAGCACCCTTCTACATGAAACGGACCCTCCTCTCAGGGAAGCTCTCTCCCAGATCCGCCACCCCCAGCCCCCCAACGACTACTTTCCCCTTCGTTTGTTGCTTTCCTAAAGAATGTCTTCGTCTGAAGTCCAGGTTGTGTGCACGTGCATGTGTTGGGGCTGGGGTGTTAGGGGAGGGAATGGCCTGAGGGGAAACCCCCTTTTGCTTTTCAGGGGAAGATCCATGTCCTCACTGGCCAAAGCTGAGAGGAGCTGGGGGTACAGAAGTGTCCGGAAGAGAGAGGCGTCAGGAGGGAGGGAGCGGCCTGGGTAGAAGCGTTTCTACCAGGGCCTCCAACTATGATGTTCTGAGTCATTTAATAGAGAACTTCAAGATACAGAGGCCTTCAGGGACTAGCTTGAGTTTCCTTTTTCCCAGTGCAGAGAAAAAGAAGACCCTCCTCTCCCGAAACATCCTGTGTCACCATTCCTCCCCTCCACATCTGGGAAGAGTTCAGTTCTACAAATACAGAGCACCTACTGTGTGCTATGCCCCATGGGCTGGGATAGAAAGCAAACTTTTGGGCTTGCAGAACTTAAGCCCACTCATTAACTTATCCCTTCTGCTACAGGGGCAGCTCAATGAAGACAAGTTGAAGGGCAAACTGAGGTCCTTAGAAAACCAGCTGTATACCTATACTCAGGTAAGCTTTCTGACAGCTCCAGGCCAGGACCCTAAACTAATGGAGAAGAATGTTGAATGTCAGTCCTACTTTCTAGAAAAGGCATCGGACAGAAGGATTCACACACACCTTCCTACTCACTCATCTCTGGCTTTGCTGTTCTCATTTTGGTCCCCAATTCACCAAAAAGCACTATATTCATCCTCCTCCCTTGTCACCAAAGCACTATATCCATCCTAATCCTCCTTTGTCACAGTGCACCTCTCTTTGTACCAAGCACTTCTCAGCTCCAGGAGAACTTTGAGAGAACGAAAACTGTAAGTAGTGGTCTTTGGTAAGAATTCACACCACCCAGCTAGAACCTCAGAAGTGCCAGTATTTGAACAGATGCGTTAGATGTTATAAGACAATCTTGTAAAATAATTTTCATTCCAGGGACTTTTATCTAGTAGACACTCCAGGAGGATGTAGAAAGGCGGTGGCTCTCAGCATTTCTGTGACATGTTTATCCAGCTTCAGTAATCCCTTGGTCTTGAGCTGCATAAGACAGAATGTAGGAAATCAGCTCGTACACTTAGGAAGTGATGAATCCTTGGCAGATGGGGAGTTGTCAAATGCGATGGAGATTATGATGCACAAACTGACTGTTCACATTTGGAGTTAGATCAGACAAATGTGGCCACACAGTTGAGGTTTTCAGGGGAATAGAGTTTATAGATCATCGTTTTGCTGGACGTGTATAATGTTTTTTCAGTATGACCTGATTTAAAGAGACCAACCTATAATCCCTAATGTCAGTCTATTTGTTTTCAATGGGGAGATAAAGCTCCCCATCAGCCAGCACAGTTAAGTCCACCAACTGGGGCATCCCAGTGAACTCAACCAATAACTCCTGGAGATGGTGTCTAGTGAAACTTCTGAGAACATGAGCCTCGTTCACATTGAGATGCAAATTTCCAGATGACCCTATAACTAAGTAGAGCTTATTTCATGCTGATCCTTAAATTTGGATGATCTGGATTTTGGCTTCCCCCATGAGTACAAAATTGACAGTCAAAGCCATCAGCCTGCCTCCAAAATCCCAGGGCACAAAGATAAAAGGAAGAGGAACAGGCAAGACCCCTAGTGAGCCTGCCAGGCTGTTCTTGGGTCTTTCTTTCTTGGTCTTGAAGCCAAAAGGAATTTAAAAAAAAAAAAAAAAAAAGCAAAGGTATTAAGTGACTGGGGCTTTCTCAAAGCCCTGAATCTATAAAGATAACAAAGATGCTCCCTGCCCTGAAAAACCCTACAATCCAATAAGGAGCCCTGGTGGCACAATGGTAAAGCGCTCTGCTGCTAACTGAACGGTCGGCAGTTTGAGCCCACCAGTGACGGCACGGCAGAAAAGACACGATCGTTGCTCTCGTGAAGATGGCGGATTAAGAAACCCAAAGGGGGCCATTCTCGTCTGTCATATGTGGTCATTAAGAGTTGGAGTCGCTTGATGGCGCCGCAACAGCATCAAGGAGGGGCTCATTTGGGCTTTAAGTAGAAGAGTGATGTCCCTGAGTGGGGCATAAATGTTTTACGTTAGACTATAACGTAGATGTTGGTTCATTTAAACCCACCCAGCAGCACCCCTAGGAAAAGGCCTGGGGATCTGATTCCATTTATATTATATTCAAGAAAATTTGATGGAGTTGTTGTGGTCTCTTAACACCTGGGGTCACTATGAATTTGAATAGACTTGACAACAACTAAGCAAGAAGGGAGGCAGGTGGTTAAAAAATTGGAATAATCGAAGAATAAAAAGAATACTTTTGAACACTAAGGAAGCTACCCAATCCATGATTTGGGAGATAGAGGTTATTAGTCAAGATTTGGCTGAGCTGATGGACACTTGGGCCGAATCTTCAGCATGAGGGAGGGTGGGTAAAGAGGCTGTTGGCAGAAGTCGCTATATGGGCTGCCCCAGAGGTCAAAGAAGTCTGGTGCTTAGGAAATGAACAATCAGCTCACCTTGGCTGGAAGTAACACGGAATGAAAATCTGGGTATGTAAATAAGAGCCATGCCAATGAGTATGACCTTATTCCTTAAGATTTAAGGAGTGACATGATCAGATTTTCATCTTAGAAAGCTCTAGCTACAGAATGGAAGAGTTGAAAGGAAGGCTTGGCCAGACTACTACATTATTGCATATGATCAGAGCCTGAACTAAGGACAGAGCAAGAGAAGGCAGCTATGAGCTGTTAGAGACGTGACTTGACAAGCCTTAGTCACCAGTTGGTTCCTTGGAGGAAAGGATAGGAAGGTCAGGGATGGCTCTCTGGTCGAAGCTTGCGAGACAAGGTGGGCAATGATGCTTGTCACTGGACCGGAAACCTGGGTGCCAGCAGCAGATGGAGAAAGATGGACTTCCGTTCAGAATGTTGGGTTTCAAGCACTATGAAAGGCCGAAGGGACAATGTTTAGCATATCTAGAAAACTGTTTGCCTCCCTTCCCATAGAACCCTGCCCAGCTCTACCATGAACCTGAAGGTCCACCTCGTTACTGGCACCTCTGCCCTTAGGGCAGACCATTTTCTCATCTGTACCCTACCCTAGCTCGGTGTTTGGCACCCTAAATCCCAATGTGTACTTACTGAATGACTTCAAACATACAGAAATACCCCCCCTGGGGGATGAAAAAGGCGCTGTTGGAGATGGAAGACCAGAAAGACAGCTATGAGCAGAAGGCCAAGGAGTCGCTGCAGAAAGTGCTGGAGGAGAAAATGAGTACCGAACAGCAGCTGCAGAGCACGCAGGTATGCGAGGCTGCAGCCTCCTCAAGGCTGGGGGCCCCAGGGGCTGCAGGGCTCCTCTGCAGAGCCTTGGAGCCAGTTGCCCAGTGCCCTGGAGTCCACAAGCAACTCCCTCTCTTCTCTGGTCTCCCTCAGCGGTCCCTGGCCCTGGCAGAGCAGAAGTGTGAAGAGTGGAGGACCCAGTACAACCATCTGCAGGAGGACTGGAGGATCCTGGGGGCCCAGCATAGAGAGCTGGAGAGTCAGCTCCACGTACTTCAGTCCAAACTGCAGGTGACTGGCACTCGGGCTGAAAAAAGACTGCAGGTGCTTGGGGTGGTGAGAGCAACAGCCGCTGGGCTGGGGGCCATGCAGGCAGCTGAGAACACGCAGCTTTCAGTTCCTCACTCACTGCCCACTGGGTATCGGACTCACTGCTCTGGCTCCGGGATCGAATTGTGAGTTTAGCGAGGCTGTGTACACTGCTCATGCAAATGAGGAGGGGTGCATTGGAACAACGACATTCAAGTGGAGAAGGCTGTCTTGGAATACTCATCAGCATACTAATACATCTCCAACCCCTGGCTGTCTGTACCAACCCAGGAGAGCATTCAATTCAGGCTTGCCCACTATTGGCACTGAACAAATGCCACTAACTTATGTATAGGCAAGTATTAACTAACACATCCTGCCAATGTCATTTCTAAGTGATTACAGTAGACCCCAGGCATTCTCAAAGGTTCTGACATTCCCAATCTGGCATTCTCGGGGGCTCGACTTTTCCAATTGGCACGATCTTGGGGACGTTAACTAACCTCTGAATCTCGGTTTCCTAAAATGAAGGTTCTCGTACCTACATGATTGCTGTGAGGACTAGATGAGGTCACTCATACACGGCATGTAGCACAATGCCTGATACAAAGGAGAGGGCTTCAAAATGTCCACGGGAAAATCCCATTTCTCCATGAACTTTTTGCAGCCCGTGTGAGGATTCAACAAGTGGTAGCAACTCTTTTTCATAGATTTCACGTGTCGCTTGGAATTTAGATTTACTGTAAAAGGAAGTCTTCGTCATTTGATTGAAGCCAGGCCCTGCGTAGACTGTTTGATAAGCAGCACGGGGAGTGAGCCTTTTTTGGGGGGAGTGAGCTTTATCACATCAATGATCCTGACTGGCCACGCTGTACCCTCCTCGCAGCCTCACTTTCTTGGTAATCTCTTCTTCCCATCACCCACGAGGCTACTCTTCTATTTTGGAAAATGAGCCTCCCTATGGAACACTATCGGTAGTGCCAGGAGCAGAAATGAAGGGGCAGGAAGACCTCTGGAAGAGTGAGCCCATCCTCTTCGTTTGGAGATTTAGCGAGTTGCCAGGAGGTGTGTCCCTTGTGACTATCGGAAACCTTAGGCGTTGAATGGGAGAAAGACGGGCTCTCTGCTCCCTCAGAAATGTACAGTCTCAGAAACGCTCAAGAGCAGCTCTCCTCTGCCCAGTAGGGTCTCTCTGAATCAGAACTGATGCAACAACAATGAGTTTTGGTTTGAAGCCATAGACGGAGGTACTGCCAAAAAAATCCCAAACATTGCACTAGTTTTCCATTTCCCTGGGAGCCCTGGTGGCACTCTGGGAAAGCCCTGGGCTGCTAATCACTAGGTCATCAGTTCAACCCCACCAGCCCCTCAATGGGAGAAAGATGAGGCTACCTGCTCTTATAATGATTTAGAGTTTTCAGGAAACCTACACAGGGTCACGGTAAGATGGAATAAACTGGGTTTTAATACTTCTTCTGGCACTACTATTGTTACCCCATTTCATGCACCAACACCCAACCTCCAGCCGCACCCTGACCTGCTTTTGTGTTGGCCCCCCTACCTCCCAGGGAGCAGACAGCAGAGACATCCAGATGAATCAGGCCCTGCGACTTCTGGAGAATGAGCACCAGGAGCTGCAGGCCAAGATCGAATGTCTGCAGGGGGACAGAGAGCTGTGCGGCCCGGATACCCAGGACCTACAAGGTGCCCTTCTCCTTGGCAGCGTCAGGAGCAGGAGGGCTCAGAGAGGGGAATGGGGTGGAAAGCAAGGCTTCAGCCTTCCCTTCATGTCCCTGGTTGGCTCTGTCACTTCATTTTGCTGGGAAGGAAAGACAGAAGTGTTTGAATTACTTCAGAATGAACTTGAACCTCACTGCATTAGAGAATCCTATGTTTCAGCCCACTCCTCTGGGCCAGCCCATAGCCGTTCCCCCATCAATCACAAGTAGCCGAGCCACATTCCTAATTTGAAAGGTAAAAGTCGGCTGGAGCACAAGGCATAGCTGAGTGATCTCCCAGTAACAGCCTCTGTTGTGTCAGCTACAGGTGAGGACTAGAGAACCCGTAAATGCAACCCTTAATTCCACTGAACATTGTGGATGTACGTGAAATCCAAGATACCTGGGCTCGGGTTTCCCTCCTTAGAACTGGGGCAAGTGGAAGGGAGAACAGCTTCCATTTGATACATGTCAAAGGCCATGAACAAGATAGCACCTATTGCTAACGGTCCATTCCCAGTGTAGAGCTCACTAAGTCTTGGATCCTTCTATTGTGGTTTGCATTATTTCCTTTTCAGATCAACTAAAGAGGTCAGAGGAAGAGAAACGCACCCTGGTGACCAGAGTACAGGAGATGCAAAGTGAGTGTCCTTTCCAGATTCTGTAAATAAATAGCATCGGTCACGCCTGGGGGTTCTTGGGGCTCCTACCTGACAGAGGGACCCAAGGGAGGAGCTGGGGGCGCAGTCTTTCGTGACTCCTCTGCCGCTCTGGTGGCACTGCCATCGAGTAAACTAACAGAGATGAAAGACAAAACAGGTGCTAGTGATTCTGGAGAGCCAGCTGGGGAAATCTCCCTGTGAAGGTCACATGTGAGCAGACTGGGAACATCTTTGATAAGGAATGTTCTAATCCGGGTTCCGGAAAGCCACTCTTTGCAGTAAACAGACTAGCACAAACACCTTTCTTCTGTTTTCCAACAGGTCTGCTCCAGAATCAGTCCTTGCAGCTTCAGGAACAGGAGAAACTCTTAACAAAGCAAGGTCAGAAAATTTACTACCACAAATTCTAAGACTTTGCTCTTCCCTTGCCTCTGCCTGCCTAGAGGCAGCGAAGGTGGGCAGCACAGACTCTTGGAGTTTCTTCCAGTTCTGGAAGTCTATCAGGGTGTAAGTGTTTTAAGGACAGATCATTTAAGGGCTGACAACACTTTAACTAGTTAGCTTTCTATCCTGAGAAATATAAAGACTGTAAAAAATATATATATATATAGTAAGGACTTTACTCTCTGAAAGCATGTTGAATATTTCAATAAATTGAATTTTAACCCAGAATTTCATGTCAATTTTTATAAACTTGACTTTCCAAATTACACCCAACTCCCCAGCCCAAATAGCCACCTCCCTCTTGGCCCAAAGAGCCTGCTGCCTTAGCTTCCAGAGAAGAATCTACCCCACTACACACAGCGCCTCACTTTTCCTCTACCTGGGGCCTTTTGACATGCGCTCTCCTCACAGTTAGCGGGTAAGATAATGACAAGGCAGAAATTAGTGTCACCTCCTGTGGATAAGAAAATGAATGACTATGGTCAGACAAACTAAGGAGGGAGCTATAACAATTACCCAGAACTTCTGGCTCTAGCTTAGCTTCAAAGACTCCAGTGTCTTTTTAACTCGTGGCTGCTAGACACAAAGTCAGCAGTTCAAAGCCACCAGTCCCTCCATGGCAGAAAGACGCAACTTGCTACTTCTTCCTACTCCCAGAAAGAGTTACAGTCTACAAAAAGAAAAAGGGAATTTCAGCCTTGGAAACCCACCGGGGAAGTTCCCCTCTGTCCTAGGGTTGCTACGTGTTAGAATTGACTGATCGATGGAAGGCTGCCCACATCGAAAACCACCGCTCTGCCAGTGAGTCAGTCCTGACCTCTGCTCACTCGCGCAGTCCATTCCTAGTCACATGGACCCTAGATAGGGTTCCTCCGGAGCCTGTGCATCTGCTGGGAGCAGTCAGCCTCGTTTTCTCCTGAGGAGTGGCTGGTGGATTTGAATCGCCAACCTGGCAGTGAGCAGCCCAGTGCATAACCACAGCTAAGCCCATACCACCATCAGGCTCCTTCCTGAGACTGCAGGGTGACTGAAAATCTATCTTGAGACACATGAATCGGAATTCCAGGGTGTGGTTTGTCAATCTCATGACTTCCAAAGGAGGACAGGAGGAAAAAGAAGCTATAATGAAACAACCAGCAAGCCTCCCTAAAGAGAATGAATGGGACGTATACCCAGAGGTGCATTCCGAAAGTATCTGGCATTAAACAGGACTAGGGAACAAGAAAGGATGGAAGCCTTGCCCTCAGGGGGCTCAAATTCCAGTTCTCTAGGCCAACCTGGATCCCAAGGGGCCAAAGAATTGCATTCCATACAGTCTAGCCAGGTCCCGATTCCTTCCCCAACTCTTAGGGATCCTCACGCAGTGACAGGCCCCTTCCTCAGAGGCACAGGCTGCACTGTCACTGAGAACCTAGCTGCTCTTTTAGATCAACCTTTTGCTGTGTGGAGTCCACAGCCCTCCCATAACGACATGGAGCCTGAAGGTGCAGGGGAGAAAGACTGGGATCTCAGAGACCAGCTGCAAAAGACGACTTTGCAGCTCCAGACCAAGGACAAGGAGGTGAGACGGTGACCTTGGATAGTGAGGGGCTCCCTGGACCAGCAGAGAAAAACCAGTGAGAGCTCAGTACCTACCCCCAGGGACACAGCCAGAGGGCAGGGAGGTCAGAATTCAGGTATCAGTTGTGATTGGATGACCCCAGGGATGTTTGCCTATATAAAAAGTTTTTGCTTTGGATTGACTTATCAACTTTCCCCCTTCCTCTAACAACCCATATACTCAAAGCAGGTTTATCATAAAATAACCAGTTCCCTTGTGGAAAGGCCATCTACATGTAAATACATTCAATAAATATATGAACTCCTCAAAGCTCCTCTTGCCTCGAGTGGGTATCTTAAAAGTTTATGGAGTGTATCGCAAATAGCAGAGTTCTTCCCGCCCACACATTCTCATACAACTTAACTAGTCCCCCAGGAACGGGCTGTCCGCCAGTCCTTTGGGGGCCTGTTGGGCTGTAATTTCCGTTTGGGGCGTCCCCGTTACAAAGCACTCACACATCCAGCATCCCAGAAAAGGGTGGCACCATGATAATGCAAGGCTTAAAAGAACACAACCTAAATCTCTGAGGAAGACTGAGAAGGGAGGCTAGTGGTGAAAACTCCCAAGCATGGGGGTGGAGGCGGGGGGATGTGTGCGTGTGGAGTGCTTCCACAGGGCTGGCTCCCCACCTGCGCTGTCCTGGACAGACTGGTGATGACCGTAGTGGCTTTCTCCTTCTCAGTGCAGAGAGCTCCATGCAGAGCTGGACACCCTCAGTGACGAGTACCTCTCCTGCCTGCGGAAGCTGCAGCACTGTCGAGAGGAGCTGAACCGGGCTCAGCAGCAGCCTCCCAGAGTAAGAGGGCCCTGTCCTCCTAGCGTGCCCAACGTACGAAGGGGAGACTCCTTCAGCTGAGTCTTGCATGTAAAATATAATAATCTATGCCAACATCCGGCTGGCCTACCCCACTCAGCTTGGTCGATACTACCCACCGTGGTGCCAACCATGGGAAGAAACACTGCCTGTGTATCCATGTCCAATTTTCATGGCCCTCTTGAGCACAGAGGAAAAGGCTTCCCTTAGCTAAAGTGTGCAATCATGTCCTTTTTGCCTATTATGAGCATGGCAGCTTGGACAGAAGAGGAGCATTGAGGAAGATGAACAGAGAATAATACCACCTGCTGAGCTGTCCATCCATAGCAGCATTTAACTATCTGGCTCCTGAGGAAGGTGGCTTATGAACCAGTGGTAAAGTGGTTTTATCCCAAGGAATGGGACTGAGAGGGAGACACTGAAGGAAACACCTTTTCCCCTTCATCAGGCCAAGGTCTCCCCATGGGCAGGAATGGGAAGGACACATTCTTTTTGCCACGCTTGCTAGTTCACCTTCTCTTTCTCCCACTCCTCCCTCCCTCCCCAGAGGCAATGTGGCCGGTGGCTCCCGATCCTGATGGTGGTGATTGCTACAGTGCTGGCAGTGTTATTGGCCAACAAGGAGAGGGTGATGATCTAAATAGCTTGTGACAGCTGCCCTAGGTAAAAAGCAGAAGCACAGACTCAATGGGACACTCAGGAAGTCTGGATGATTTTACAGATTATTTCTCCCATCAATTGGAAAGGCAACTTTTGGGGGCTTTATTATTATTTTTTAACATACTGTGAAATAAACATCAACTGACCAGTCTCCCTTCCTCAGATTTCTTTTTATTCCTAAATAACACATCATATCACAAAAGATAAGAGACACACTTACACATCCTAGTCTACTTTACCTGGTCCAAATCAAGGCAAGTTTGGGCCTTTTCTTTGCTAAGCAGACTGCCCACACAGGGCACATCTTTACAAGGCTGGCCTACCAGGGTACACTGCTGTGTCCTACCCACTCTTCCTCTTTCCCACCATCGCTCCTTTTCTATCCTATCCAATCAACAAATGCACAGCCAAGTCAAGAGGGCGGCCTAGTCAGGAAGTGGCAAACACGTAATACCAATGCTGTCATCACCTATTCCCATGCCCAGGGCAGATGTGGTCAGTTGTGTACAGCATTCTTTTCCCTTAAGCCCAGGTATGACCTCAACACCTTTCTCTCAGGTGCTGGAGCCAGCCCCTACCAGCGGATTGGAGTTGGCATTTGAGATGCTCCCTGGCTGGAAGATCGTTCTTCTCCGCACACCTGAAACATGGGAGGAGGGTTACAGTCAGAGGGCCACCGCTGGCAGGGTGACTATTTCAGAGGAGATACTGAGGTCAGCAAAGTCACTCTGGGTCTGACATCGGGTTGTTAGGTCCTCCTTCCAGGTGTTCACAATGTCCCTCAGAGCTAGGAACAAGCTCTCTGGGACACTGAAAGAATAGAGCAGGACTGGGGGGTAACCCAGCAGCCAGGTGGCCCGGACAGTGAACACCCGCAGTGGAGTCAGGGCTAGGCAGTTGTCATCTCCTTGGTTCAGGTGAAAGGTATAGGGGACAGGATAGCCCAGGAGGATCCCAAACACGGTACAGAAATTCCAGCCAGTGGACAGAAGCCTGCTGCAGGAGACTGCCGGGAATAAGTTCCTCCGCAGCCCCTGCAAATGCGTGACGATCTCAGCCACAAGGCCCTTCAAGTCCGGAAGCTGGTCCAACGAGCGGATAACAGGATGAGGCTGGGTGCTGGACACATCCACAAAGGTTAGGGGACCAAGCAGTACCTCCTCCAAGTGCTGGCATGCGTGCTCAGGGCTGATAATCAGGCTGTTTTCCCCAAGCTGCAGGATGTGAAGTCCCAGAGTCAGGAAGCCCAGCCTCTGCAGTTCCTCCAGATAGCTCTGGATCTGGGAAGCCCCTGCACAGTTACAGTCATAAAGCAAAGCTGGTTTCAGTCCCCGAGCCACAGCTAGCACCTCTGCAGCTAGGTGGAGGCAGGTGGCTCGGGGCGGGCTTCGTCTCTTTCCCATGCCCAGCGTCTGCTGAGCAGCTGCCACCAACAGCTGAGGGTTGGGTGTTGCCATGGGATCTGGTAGCCAGGTCCAGAACTGCCTCCTTAGCTATCTGTGGCCCCTTCCGTGGGCTGCAGCTCTCAGCTCCACACACTTGCGGAAGAAAGCCTAGAAGCAAAGCATTTTGCGAAGGATTATTAACACAAACCATGACATACCAGGCAACCTGCCCACAGTCTTTCCAAAAGTCATACAGCATTTTCCAAAGGTCATATTGTCCCTTTCTACTTTGGAACGCGAGCCCAGCCCTAGTAAAGGGTTATCACGAGCACCGGATGACTTTGCCTCTCAGCTGTAAAATACTGTGTCTACCTGCTTGCAAATGACACTCTGGTTCAAATTGTAAATCATTTGGGATGGAAGATGGGAGAGGACTTGGAGCAAAATAGGCAGGGCGTCTCTGGCAAAACTGTGTGCAACTGACCCAGAACCACCCTCCTAGGACAAAGATGTAAGTTCCAAATGTCAACTTCCAATGTCAACTTGCCCTTCCCTTCCCTTGGAAAGCAACCTGATTACAGGAACGTATTCTAGAACATCCTGTAACAATAAAATAAGTAAAATTTGTTAAAATTGCAGGAGTCCTTTAAAAGTGGTTTTTTTAAATAGCGGTGTCATGGTCAGCCTTTGTTGTTTTATACAAAAAGTACAAAGTCACTGCCATTGAGTTGCTAACAACCTACAAGACAGAGTAAAACTGCCCTTGTGGGTTTCCAAGACTGTAACGTTTACAGGGGTAGAAAGCCCAGTCTTTCTCCCGAAGAGCAAATGTGTGGTCTTGCCTGCTGACCTGGCAGATCACAGTCCAACACGTAAACACGACACCACCTGGGCTCCTGGATGGTTCAGACCTCGTAGGTTTTGCCCCTTTGTCAGCCTAGCCCTAACACTTCTGAAAACCCATCGCTTTTCATTCATCATCATCTTGATCCTCCAGGGTAAGTGAGGTTGTGCCAAAAGGTCATGGTAAAAAAGTCCCCTTCTGGAGCTCAGTTCTCTCGCCCACGAATTGGCACCTACGTGTTTTAGGCTTGTATTTTAACTTCTACGGGCCCCACCTTCGCCCTCCTTCGGACAGACGGGGACCCGGGGGCTGGGGGGAGGGAGTCAGAAGCTCACAGTCATCCCCACAGCCTCTCATTAGCATAGCGTCGGGATTCTTTGTTAAAGGAGGCAGCGATTCCTCTCACATATACTGTTCGGCCACTTCGGCGGGCGGGACGTCCGCCGCGACGCCGGGAATCCCTCCAGCAAAGACCCTTCCTTCCGCTTGACGCCGGGCCACCTAAGACGCGCCGCGGCGGAGACCCAATCTCCCCCAATCAGGTCCCGCCCCTCCTCCATGACGTCATCGAGCTCGCTCACGTACCTCGCGTTAGGAAAGAACAGGAGGTCGCCTCGCAGCGTGCCGGAAGTCCGGGCGCCTGCTGCCTGACCCCTTCCGGCCAAGGGAACCCGGCTCCACCCTGTCTGCGGAGGAATGGGCGGGGCAAAGCGGAAGAATGGGAGGGGCAGAAATGGACGACAGGAGGCGGAGCTTGGCGGCGCCGGGTGCCGCCCTGTGGCCTGAGCCCCCAGCTCCGCAGTTAATTCCAAGGCACGGTGACCCTGTAAAACAGTGTAACTTGCCCCATAGCGTTTCCTTGCCTGTAATCTTTATGCACACACACACACACGTGTATAACTGTATTAGCTCAAATATTGAGTTCTCTTTTCAAATCGTATTTTAAATTGTTTCAGTCAAGGAAGTGTTCAATACATTATATTTTTCTCTCTGAATGGCTGTAATCTTCAAGAAAGAAGATTGCTTCATTTTTCTCCTGCTGAGTGACTGGTGGATTTTAATCACGGACCTTTCATTTAACCTCTGTGGCTCCTCCCACTATGGCCTACCTTGACTGAGAAGTCAGTGCTTTATAACCCACTTTGATTTGCATATAAAGAAGTATGTTTCGCCTCCCACCTAAAGACAGCAGGCATGCTTTGTAGAATATGGTTTTACCCAGACAAAAAAAAAACAACACCCAAACTCACTGTCATCTAATCAATATTGACTCATAGCGATCCTATAAGACAGGGTAGAACTGCCCAGTGAGTTCCAGGCTGTTTCCAGATTGTGAATGTAGACAACCTCGTCTTTCTCTCACAGAGCAACTGGGACCTTGCGGATCTCAGGCCAACGTGTAACGACTGCACCGCGGGCACGACCGAGGCTGTAGAAACTAAAACACACACAAACCAAACTCAACACCATCACAGCAGTTTCAACAGAGACCTACAGGGCAGAGTAAAATTTGAAATACTTTTGGGTCTGTGGGTTTCCCAGGCTATAAATCTTTCTGGGAACAGACAGCCTCATCTTTCTCCTGTTGAGCAACCTGTGGTGTTGAACTGCTGACCTTGAGGTTAACAGCCCAACTTGTAACCCACTACACCGCAAGAATCCCTAATTGTGGAATGAATGCAAAGTCGGTTGTTTTATTTTACTTGTATGACTTGCCTCAATGCCAAATCTGAGAGGCTGAATGCCAAGAGGAACTATGGAAACCTATAGTTCTAGGCACGGTTATAATGTTTAGGTAGGGTGTAAAGTGTGAAAGCATTCACTCTAAGCAAAAGGTACAAATAAGTATTGCTTTGTATAAAATAGATGAACATCCTACCCATAGGAAGGTTAAATTCTAGGAACTCGGTTTCTTGCTTCACATGAAGCGGCAGCACCAGGGATTGCACAGGCTTTCTTTCCATCTGGACATTAAGATGAAGGGAAAGTTAACACTACCATCCATCTAATTCTCATGACAATGGGAGGGATTTTTTTTTTTTTTTGCCTTTCAACAGTCTCATTGGTATATAATTCACATATCATACAACAGTTCAGTCACATTAAGAAGAGCTGTAAGATCGTCACCACAATCAATTTCCATCACTCTTGTACTCATGGGTGATTAGTTCCCTACTTCCCTTCAACCTCCCCTGCCATACTCCCAATGAACCATTAAACCAGTTACTGTGTCTCTAGATTTATCCATCCTGGACAAAGGGAGTTTCTTGAGAACCATCCTGAGGAAATGGCCCAAATTTGGGAACTGGGATCATTTGTGCTGTGATTTCAGCCCAGCAAAATCCCTATTTGAAAAAATTATGTTCTTGTGCCTAAACCTTGGTATCTTTAGGCTGTAAAAACTGTTAACTGTGGACTAAAGATGGGAATTAACATAACCATGCTGGTTAGGAAAAAAAGAAGAAGAAAAATAAAGACTATTTTAGTTTATTCATTTATTCCAGCAACAAATATTTGAGAACACACTGTGTCAAACACTATGCAAGATGCTCACAGCACAGTCCAAGACAAACAGTCCTCTCTTCAGCAAGTTTGTGGTCAAGCAGGTGAAAGACGCTGAACAATTACAAGGGAAATGATCATTTCGAAGGGGAACTTTGGGACTATGGAAATATATAACAGGGTATGCAATGTCGTTGGATGGAGTGGGCAGGCAAAGTGGTGGAGACACACCCCAGTGTTAAGTAATGAGAGGGCAAGAAGAAAACAGAGTTTCCAAGAAAAGAAACATGGCATCCATCCTAATAGGACTGGAGAAAGAGCACCCAGGGAGATGTGTGGAGAACCCCACATGCATGTGCCCCACATCCCGTCGAGGATGTCAAACAAGAAAGCTGACTGATCTAGCTAAGATCACATAAAACCACTCATCGAACCCAACCCTCTAACACTTTCTACTACAGCTGCATATTTAAAGGTTAGTCCTTGGTACCCCACAGTACAATTTTCAATACTCTTTATCATCTCACATTAGGTATGTGAGCTTACATCCATATCAATGGCCTGCCTGTCAGGGGAAAGGAAGGTACCAGCCCAGACCCAATTACTTGACTTCCCAATTTACCTACTGTGAGTTCTTTTACCTTAGATCTACCTAGACACTGACAGAGGCAACCTAAATTTCGGGACCAAAATGCCTTATTTCACCTACTCAAACCAAATGACCAAACAAAGGTAAAGTTTCTTTGCCTTCTAGTATGCCTCCTCATCTCTAGAAGCCCAACTCTTGCTTCCAATGGGGCATCTGGCTTTTACTGAAATTCCTGTGGAGTGTCTTGTGACTTTGTCATTGGCAACCCAACACATAACCCACCAGGCCAAGTCCCCTAAAACCAAAAAAAGGGAAGAAAACCAAAAACCCAACTCACTGTCACGGAGTCAGTTCAACTCCTAGAAACCCTACAGTACAGAGTCAAGCTGCCCCTGTGGGTTTCCGCGGCTGTAAATCCCTACAGCAGTAAACACTTCATCTTTCTCTCAAAGAGCACTTGATGGTTTTGAACTGCTGACCTTGTGGTTGCCAGCCCAACTCATAACCTCCCATGCCACCAGGGCTCTCTACCAGGTCCCTTAAAGATCCTAACATCAAGGGTTATGGTTTCTAAATAAATAAATACGACCCACTGCCACTTTTGCTTTGGATTGAGCCATTAGCATGGGTAGTAGGCGAGACCTGGACTTCCCTACTGTGACTTGGTACCCACACGGCATTCAAGAGGAATGACATCTGCACCCAGAGATTAGCATCTTATCTTCATTTTTTGGTCTTGGAGTTTAAATTAGGTCTCATTTCCTCTCCAAATGAGAGACCAAGAAAGAAGAAGAATGGCCAGAGCCTGAGAATAGGTTACCCGACGAGACCAGTTTGTGGGAGACCCAGCGGCTTTGTTCTACATCACTCTTCACCAAGCAGGTTGGTGCTAGTCCAGCCTCCTCCAAAAAAGCATTGCCCAGCCCTTCTGTATGCTGGCCTTCACACAGCAACACACCATCTATCACAACTGCAAAAAATCCCCATGAGAGTAAGACTGAAACTGACCAACAATGAGAGTAGAGATACCAGGAGGATTAGGGGAGGGTGGGGGAGAAATGGGGAATCGATCACAAGGCTCAACCTAGAACCCCCTCCCAGGGGGGACAAATAGAGTAAAAGAGGGTGAGGGGCGACGGAGGATGATGTAAGATATGGAAATAATAATCTATAACTTATCAAGGGTTCATGAGGGAGGGAGGGCGGGGGAGAGAGGGTTAAGAAATGGGGAGCTGATATCAGGGGCTCAAGTGGGAAGAGAATGCTTTGAAAATGATGGCGGCGGCATATGTGCAAATGGCTTGACACATTGGATGAATGTATGGATTGTGATGATATGTAAGACCCCCCCAATAAAAGTACTTGGGGGGGGGGGGACAACAAGGAGGAACTGTCCCTACTGTAACCAGAGGTTTAACTCATTCCCAATTCATCCTCTCTGAAGAAAATCAGGAAAAAAGCACCCTTCCCTCTGAAGGCTGCCTTCCAAATCCTCTACCACACACATCCAATGACATGTGTTTGAGAGGTGGCCAGCCAAACCGGACAGCTGATTGGTCCACAGACCCCCTAGGCTCCCTCTGTCAGCAGCTCCGTTTATGAGCTTTGCCTCTACAGGCAGGGTGACTTTCAGACTTTGGCACCCATTTCTATTTAGATGTCAAGCTTGGTTCCCAAGCAACCAGCCAGCTCCCCCGCCCACTCCCCACCCCCTCCCTTTCACTCTCCCTATCAGGCAGGTAGCTTACTATACTAGCAGAACAGGTCAAACAGAGCTTAATCGTGGAGAAATCCGTGTTGGAGGGAACTTCAATGAAAGCAAGAGAGAAATAGAAAATAGGTGGTACAAAAAGAAAGGCAGAAGGGTTTGGGTTCCCGGCACTTCACCTTGCACAAGTCGAAAGAAGTCGTCAAATCAGATTCTTAAAGCTGGAGGCAGTCTCTGGCATCAATCCAAGCCTTGCGCTTTACAAGGGATGAATCTGATGCCAACAGGAGAAATGACTTGTTCAAGGTCACGCTATCACAAGCAAGAGTGGCAGCTAGAAGCTGGTGTCCCAGGCCTGACTTCCTTCTACCACATTACACTACCACAGGGAGCTTCAGAAAAGGACAGGCACATCTGGAAAGTGATTTTTCCATAAATTACATCAACTTCTAAAGCAAGGCACATTTGGAAAGAGCCATAGACTATCAACAGTGTGAGACAGAAGAGGGTTTGAAAAGCAGGCTAAATCTGAAGAATATAAAATATCCATATGTACAATATTTCTTTTTTAAAAAGACTGGGCAGAAGAAGGCATCCATGATTACTGGGCGGGCAGGGCAGAGGGCAGTTGCATGCTGGGGGCGGGCTGCATGGGCTGCCAGCTCTCTTGGGTTTGCAGGATGCGGTACAGCTGCTTGAGCTGAGCAACGATGTTGTCTTTGATGTCTGGAGTTGAGATCTGCAGGCGGACACTGCCACTGTCAAAGGAGCGCGTGAAGTCACCGGAAAACATCTCGAAGATCATCCGAGCCACCACAGGAATGACCTGCCCGGGGAAACATATGGGGGTGTGTTTGCATGCAACAGGAGGGACTCAAGATTCAAGTGAGGGCCAAGGAGTCCCTGGAGAAGCCCCCCCCCCACCCCTCTGATCTCACCTTCATCTCTCTGACCATCCCCTGCAGTCTAGAAGGGACCCAAATGAAGCGAAGGCACTAGATGTAGCGTCACATCATGCCTGAAGATTTGACCCTTCACCACATTTCCTCTGTTGCCTGCCTCATCACACAACCCCGGGAGGCCGGGCCGCGGAGCCTCTCTGCTCCTTCTGAGAGTAAGTGAGGACTCAATGTTCTTGTGATGGGAGGACGAAATGAGGAGCTATTACTCGAGGAGAACCGTTTTCTTGTTGCTCCATGATGTCAAGTTGATTCTGACCCTTGACAGAGTAGAACTGCCCCATGGGGATTTTTAGGCTGCAGTCTTTCTAAGAGCACATGGCCAGGCATTTCTCCGCTCTAGCCACGCGTGTGGGTTTCAGCCTCCAACCTTTCGGTTCGCAGCCAGCACGTGGCCGCGGCACCACAGGGCTCTTTAGTGTCCACTCCGGGAGATGAAGAACACTTGAACATGGAGAGAGGTGCTGGTTGCACACCGAGGTGCACATAACTGATGCCACCGAACCGTCCACTTAAAAAATAACTTCAATGGCAAGGTGTTTTTAATACATATTTTATCATTATTTAAAAAAACAAAAACAGGAGAGAAGCACTTTTCCAACCAGGCCCAGCGAGGTCTCAGCAAGACTTAAATGGCAGTACCGTGGTCAAAGATACGTTCTCCATGAAATGGGTCATTCGATTTTGAGTATCCTTTATCTTCTAGCCTGGTCAAGTCCACTGCCACCCATGGAAGGGAAACCTACTCAGGGCTCGACCCAGACCAAGAGGCCAAACCCTTGACCCAGTGTGACCTTCTCACCTGAACCAAGATGAGCTTCCTTTCCAGCGGTTTCCCGTCAGGCCACTCTTCTCCAAAGCATAAGTAGATCTCGAAAGGCGGCTGCTTCTCTATCTGTCCTTTCTGGTGGGCGATGAGATCTGCGGAAGGCAGAAACATCACATTGGGTGTACGGAGTGACTCCTGTACGGAGTGACAGCTTGAGCTGTTCGCCACGAGTCACGTGTTGGCTATGTTATTGACAATGACATCGTTCCACAGCCACATGAGTCACAGGGGGTGCTTTCTATTGAGCATCGTTGATCTAAACCCACTTTGGGTTCAAACCATCGTGGAGATTTTATAGCTCATTTTATATGCCTGCTTGAATCCACCACTCAGGTATTTCCCCAAAGGAAAGACTATGATTGGCTAAATACGACAAAGAGGATCAACTTGCAGTCGTACTATCTAGCATTTGAGGGATGCTGACAAGGCTGTCTCTCGCTTCTGCCAACCTGAAAATAGCTTCCAGGCGCCAAGCTTTGCAGTCGAACTCCCTTCTTCATTGCCTAAGACATTTTCATTTCTCAGTCAAGGCTCTCTCTCTTCTCCCTTCTTTTCCTCCAGAATGAGGTTTTTTTAAAAATTTAACTAAGGGCTCTGCATAGGGAGGAAACTGAGGAGTGAAGTGGAGGACAATGGGGCAGAGAGGAGGGATGGAAGGGGGAAGACACAATTCCAGGGAGCAATTCACACAACTGGCCTACTGAAAAGACACTCACCACTAAGGAATGTTTCCAGGCAAAATAGCTTGACCTTCTTTTGTCTCTCAATCAGGTTGGGGGCAACAAGCGAGGGGGCACATGGCCCTGACCAGTACACCTTGCACTGGCACAGCCTGATGGCATAAATGGCATGCCCGCTGACCTCCAGGATCAGTCCTCTGTCCATGACGTCCAGCAGCTTGCTGGTGAAAAGCTTCTGCTTCTCATTGGTGATATGCTCGGGGCCTGGAAATTTCACCTGCTCCAGGCTGACGGGACCAAAGAGCTCCTCCTGGTCAGGCATGGGTCCCAGATCCCCGTAGAAGAGCCGGCAGCCCTGGGGGTTGCTCACGGTCATGGTCTGCCCATACTCTTTCCCACGGTACTGAAACTTGATGTCCAGATCAGTCACTGCAAGACAACAGAGACCTGAGTACTCTGCTCTACTGCTCTGCCTAAGGCCCCTGGGAGTCCGGAAAGATCAAGCGCCCTTTCAACCAGCTTTCAAGAAGGCCCCTCCCAGAGCTGCACTTCCAGCAATAAAAGGTGACAGCAAAATATCCCCAGAGTAACCACTCAAAAGACTACCTGGAAACAAACAGTTCAAGGTCCATCTATACTGCTTCTGGTCAACCGTCACACCCTAAGGCTAGAATGTCATCACGCAAAGTGATGGCCCTGGGCTTCCCTGCTTCATAGTAAGAGTCTCCACATTAGTGGGTACTCAGAAAAGCTCCAAAGTAAGATAGCTTGTTGCTGTTTCATTTCTGTGCTTCATCATTTAAAGAAATCAGAAGAGCTTGAAGCACAATTCCATCTTTCTAAAAATGTACACATGTGCACACGCTGTGGATCTGGCCTCACTATCAACAGTTAAAGGGCAGAGTAGACAGCAAAGCAAATCTCCCTCAACAGGCCCCTATTGAACCCCACGGGTCTTATCCAAGCTACTGAACCTTTGGGACCACATTTCAGTTTTCAGTACTCACACCCCAGACCAGGTGTGTCATCAAAGGGAGACCTGAGCCATGAGACGGATTGCTGGTTGAGATACGCTTGTGACCAATCCAGAAAGAGGCCCCTCAAATCCAGAACTTCCTAAACCAAACCCATGGCCATTTAACCCCCTATACCATAACTGGCCTTGCACCCAGATCTCCTAGCCACACTGATAAATGCAGGCCTCCCGCCCACCTATGAGGTTTGGTCACCTGGAGCTGTAACCAATCAGAGTAGGGGCAAGTAGGCATGAGCTCAGGTTTCTCTAGTCCTCATCAGCCAACCAGGAGCCAGGCACGGGCAGCTATTCTATATATGGCAAAGAAGTGGGGGCAGAAGGTAGGCAGGAAGTACTAGGATCCAAACACCCGGGTAGAAAGTCCAGGGCTCACTCACTTGGCAGAGAGCTGATCCACAGCTCTGGAGAGCTATAGAAGGGCTGTATGGGAGCCGGGGGCACTTCCATCTCCAGAGGTTCTGTTTTGGGCCACACTGCTTCAGGGCTGCAGTTGCCCACACTGCAATTGCCCACACTGGCTGGTGCCATGGGAGAGCCTAGAAAAGAAGGATGTAGGTGAGCAGGTGGGGGCACCACACATGCCCATCACCTGCCCTGAGGCTCTGAGGACTAACAAGATCAGCAGGCAGGAGTCAAGTACTAAACCATGATCCAAAGATGATTTCTGATCAACGATTTCCATAGATAACGCAATAAAAAAAATGAGATTCGTATACTTCGGCTTTCCTTCCTAATCATATTAGCTCTCCCACGACATACAGAGTTTGCTGATAATGAGAAGCCAGAAAAGGGCATTATCGCGGAGCGTTAAATTAGAAAGGATGTGAGTGAGACGTTCCCAATTGCAAAATGTGACCTCCATCTGTCAAACAGAAGCTGATTATCTCCCATCAAGTAAAAACCAAACCAAACCACTGCTGTGTGACACCGGCTCACAGCAGTGACCCTGCAGAACAGAACAGAGCTGCTCCCTGGGGTGCTGAGGCTGCACGTGTTTACAACCGGGAGCAGAAAGCCTCATCTTTCTCCCTGGTGGATCTGAACTGCTGGCCTTGAGGTTAGCAGTCACTGCATAATCGACTCTACCACCAGGCCAGGCCCTTCCCACCACATGAACTTAACTGAAGCAGCTGATGAGTCCTAAGCAAATGACAGTGCATGACATTCTATGGAGAACAGCCGAATCCCTTGTCATGCCCAACAACTCATCTCTGGGAGGATACTGAGAACCTAGAAAAATGTGTTTCTTTGGGGGAAGGAACTGAGAGACTGAGGAATAAGATGATAAGGCAATCCCCTGAACAAAATTACCTTTTTGTACCAGTGTAAATTCTAAACCACGGGGAAGCATGATTGATTCAAAATGATCCAATCAATTCCTTGAAAAATAACGTTGAAAATCCACCCACTTTGCTGCCATGACCAAGGATTCCTTCCAAAGTCTCTGCATGCCTGTTCCCAGCCTCATCTCCTAGCCACCCACTCTCCAACTGCTCCTCTTCCTCAGCCCGACAGCTCCAAACGCAGAGGTTAGTGATGCTTTGGCCCTTTTTTTATAAGCCTAGTTCACATCCATTTTCATTTTAAAACAATCTATTGCTATTTTTATTTTTTATCTTTGGTGTGTGTATCTGTCAGAAGCTTTTGCTTGTTTGTTTTTATGATTCATTTGTGTGTGAGCTTTTCCCCCCAACAGTTTTATTGGAGCATGGTTTACATATCATACAATTTCTCTGCTTTTTTGTAATACAGGTACAGTCCCCGTGTCTTTCCAGAATGGATTCAAGACAACACACAGCAAAAGGACATGGAACAAACACTTTAATCATATACAAACCAAAATAATCAGAATCCTGGAAATAGATGGTATCTTTGCAGGGGGTCAGAATGACAAATGAATCAGTCAAGGTTTAGGGAAAATATCCCAGATTTCCAGATGTCCACCTCTTAGAATTTCACCAGGTGGGAATGTAGCATGTGGCAGCAATGACCTGAAAGGCCTCCGAGAAATGTTTCTTTCCTCACTGCTTGGTTGCAGAAATAAAATGTCAGGATCAGTGAAGGAGGACCAGTGGAGAGACAAAAGTCACTTCCTGATTCGCAAAGCAGGGCTGCAGGTTGTGTAGCATGTCCTACAAAAACCATCCCACCATCCCGGGTTTTCCAGATGGCAGGGGCATCTCATTGGACGCACAGCAGCGGCTCTTACTAGGAAGGCAGGAAAAGACCCTGCCCAGCTGAGCCCATGCCATCTGAGCAAGAGCATTTCAGTGCACAGAAGCTGCAGAAGAGCAAGGCACTGTGTGTCCCAGACCATCGGCCTACGAAGCACAGGAGGCTCAGAACTGGCCAGGCCACACACTGGAAGGCTTCTCACTGCCTAACACATTTTGCTGGGAAGCTGAGTTCACAAAGCTCATAAAAATAACATCAAAAACATCTCTTACACGTGAGCTCGCTGCTAAAAGCCTAGAGGAGCAGCTGCAGTTTCATATAATACAGTCCAAGGGGAATGGATCTGGATTTTATACCGAGAATTTCCTTGCAGCTCATGAAATGATGTCTGCACTTGGCCGGAAGGAAACAGGCGGTTTAAGAGCGCTGATAATCGAGTGGGCTTCAAGAAGTTTGTGGAAATATGGAACTCAAAGAACATGGGATTTTTGCCCCACAAACTTTTTGAAGCTGCCTCACAAGTGAAATTGGATTGAGAATGAAAGTTATTTGTTTTTACAAATTTTATATTGAAATTTGACATATAAAATGTTAGGCATTTTCTAAATCAAATGCTTATTTTTGGAAATCTACATAAAATTTTATAAATATTTATAAAAATATTGATTCAGAAAATGGTCTCCGTTCCCCAAACCCACCCCTCTAGTCGCCCTCGAACTGGACAGCGGAGTTGCTGGAACTCCCCTGGCGGGGACTCCTGCTCGCCAACATACCAGTGTGATGGTCAAGCACTTGGTCACTGCTCCCAGTAGATTGGTGGCCAAGGGGCAGCAGTTCCAAGGGAAAGGCCTCTTCCTTCCTCCTCCTCCCTCTGTGCCGCGCCCACCAGTCACACTCACCATTAATGTTCAGGAAGGGGAAGGTATCCTGGATGGGAACGTGGTGCTGAGACTGATCTAGTTCATCTTCCTCATCGTCTTCATCTATGTCATTATCCTTCTCATCCCAGGGTGCAGATCCAGTGGATCCTAGCCAAGAAATAAAGACACAGGCCTACAGGTGAGCACTTCAGGTTCAGGGCCACCTGGGTAGCTGACCCACCCATCAAGCTAAGAGGGTGGCTAGCCCAAAGGTCCCCCAAGTTCAGTGTGTATCCTCCATGCCCTCGATAAAAAGAGTGGGTGAATCAAGGGTGCATCTTAACTCACCACTGGATCCAACTCACCCTACACAACCCTATTGTTAGCTCTCTTCCCCTCTGCTATCCACAAGCTGCAGGCCCTACTCCCTCTAGAAATCTCCTAATTCCTTTTCGAACCTTCTTCGTATACACAAGCCTGCCTTCTCAGGATTTAAGGTCACCCATCTACCACCCTAGTAAGCAAAGTGTGACGGACAGGTCTTTATTTCAGGGTCTCACTGGATTTATTGGAGGATCATTCTAACTGATCTGGCTCTTAGTTGGTACTTGTTGAGCATTTGATATAGAGAAGATCCAGGCCATATGCTCTCAGCAAAAGTATCCTATGAATTACATGATCACACACCCAACATACCCAAAGAACTTAGTAGCTTTTTAAATATCATTTTATTAGGGTTAATAGCTTTTTTATGTCATATCCATGGATTTTTACAATAGCCTTTGAAGCAGGTAGAAAAACGGAGAGCCCATATGTTACAGATGGGAAAAAAAAGAAGGCTCACGAGTTCACGAAATTTGATTCAATAAGTAGCACACAAGAAGTGAAGTGCTAGCAGCCTGGTTGAGAAGTCAAATCTCCCACGTCTCCATTGCTCCTCTTCTGCACTTAAAGCAGTCAGGCTAGTCAGCCATTCCCCACAGTGAACAGGTCAGCTATGCTGAGCTTACATCTTTGTCCCCCAGGTCCTGCTCCGGGAATGGCTTTCTTGCTTTACCAGTCTTGCTCGTGCTTAGCCAGGCTGCAGTCTTTTAGGAGCAACAGTCTTCAGGCTTAAAAGTCCATCCCCAACAGAAAAGGGGGTGAAGGGAGATGTTGGACAGTGTAACACATGACAAAATAATAATTTATAAATTATCGAGAGTTTGTGAGGGAAGGGGGCGGGGAGGGAGAGGAAAATGAGGAGCTGATACCAAGGGCGCAAGTAGAAAGCCAATGTTGTTTGTTTGTTTGTTTGTTTTTTATCATTTTATTAGGGGCTCATACAACTCTTATCACAATCCATACATACATCAATTGTGTCAAGTACATTTGTACATATGTTGCCATCATCATTCTTTCTACTTGGGCCCTTGGTATCAGCAATTCATTTCCCCCATCCCTGCTCGCCCCCTGAGCCCTTGATAATTTATAAATTATTATTATTTTGTCATATCTTACACCATCCAACGTCTCCCTCCACCCACTTCTCTGTTGTCTGTCCCCCAGGGAGGGAGTCATATGTAGATCCTTGTGATCGGTCCCCCTTTTTCCCCCCACCTTCCCCTTACCCTCCTGGTATCTCTACTCTCATTATTGGTCCTGAGGGGTTTATCTGTCCTGGATTCCCTGTGTTTCCAGCTCTTACCTTGTACCAGTGCAC
>NW_022111324.1:56224365-56231151 GCF_000313985.2 Echinops telfairi
TTCCCCATATTTCCAGTTCCTATCTGTGCCAGTGTATCCTCCGGTTCAGCCAGATATGTAAGGTAGAACTGGGGTCATGATAGTGTGGGAGAAGAAGCATTAAAGAACTAGAGGAAAATTGTGTATTTCATCGTTGCTAAACTGCACCCTGACTGGCTCGTCTCCTCCCCGCAGCCCTTCTGCAAGGGGATGTCCAATTTCCCACAGATGGGCCCTACATCCCCACTCCGCACTCCCCCTCATTCACAATGCTATGATTTTTTTTTGTCTTTGATGCCTGATACCTGATCCCTTCGATACCTTGTGATCTCACAGGCTGGTGTGCTTCTTCCATGTGGGCTTTGTTGTTTCTCAGTTAGATGGTCCCTTGTTTATTTTCCAGCCTATGGGACCCCAGATTCTATATCTTTTGAAAGCCGGGCACCGTCAGCTTTCTTCACCACATTTGAGAAAGCCAATGTTTTGAGAATGATGATGGCAACAAATGTACAAATGTGCTTGACACAATGGATGGGTGGATGGATGGATTGTGATGAGTTGTCTGAGCCCTCAATAAAATGATTTTAAAGAAGGACGTCCATCCAGGGCCTGGACTTCTGCCCATCTTCTCCCCAGCAGCTGAGGTCTCACCTGGGTTAATGATGGAACCCTGGGGCTGGGGGATGTCGCACACTTGATAGATCTTCACTGGGTTCATGGGCACCTCCTTGGTACCATCATACATCAGGTTGAATTCCCTGCTCTTGTTGAGAGCACAGCGGAGCTGGGCCTTCCATTTAGCTGGGTCAGGGTCATCCACCCCTTCCTGGTACTTTCCTGTCTCCACAGCCCAGGCCTGAGGAACAGGAAATCACAGTGAGTGCCTGCTGGGGCCCAAAATCACTGGAAAGGGTGGGCTTGTTCTTGATTACACACACACACACACACACACACACACACACACACACACACACACACCTGCACCTATCTACCCCCGCCCACCGCATTCTATAGAAACACTGCCCTTAGGACCAGGCAAGGCAGGGCCTGAGGGAAATTTAGCATGCACAGACATGATTTTAAAGGAAGAGCCACATCTCAAGCAATGATGCCAGCACACGTCAGATGGCAGTGTTATAGTGAACAGTTGAAAATAAAGAAAAGCTGAGAAGAGCATGCACCAAAATGCGCATGCTCACTTTGGGTGGCAGGGTTTGAGGTGGTCTTGGGGACCCTCTTTGATGTGGACTAGAATGACCGTGATAGTAAGAGCTAAGGCAAAAGAGGGGGCCGATCAAGTGCAGAGTACGGTCTTGCTCTTCCCCTTTCTGCACACTTCTATCAGCTGCCTAAGCAAAGGCTTGTGGAAACCAAGTGCTTTCAGAAGAAGAGCCTTGAGGAGGGCAGGGAGCACCCTCCCGGGGGTTCAGTTTGTCCCACTGGCTGAGCACGTGAGTCTTATAAGCCCACACAAACACCCACTGCCCTGCAAGCAGCATGTGCCAGCCTCGCCTATGGCATAGGCTAAAACCACCTTGGCTCCTCCTCTCTGGCTTTCAAATGTGGGAACTTGCAATGCTTTTCCCAGCCAAGAGGACAAAGCCGTCTCTGCAGGAAACCCTGAGCTGCCCAGCCCCCAGGCCACCGTCCTCAGGAATAATGCCGGCAGTAGAAACAGCCCTACCTCCCGGTCCAAGGGGCACTATGTTTCTGCTCACAAGATAGCCACTCTCCCCTCCTGGCTGGCTGCTTTCAGATCTCCAAGCTCTCTTGGGAGCCCCTGTGGCCCTGTTGGGTAAGGATCGGATTGCTAATGGTAAGGCTGGTGGTTCAAACCCACCACTCATTCCATGAGAGAAAGCTGAGGCTGTCTGCTTCTGCTAAGAGTAACAGCCTCAGAACCTCTATGTAGGGTGGCTGCAAGCTGGCACTGGCTGGATGGCAGTGAATGGTTCAGCTTTCTTTAACCTGCCCAGAGGGAGGCTCCGCAGGAGTAAGACCTGGGGCTCTGCTCCAGTGAGGACCACAGTCTAAGAGAACCCCCGGGCACGTCCACTCTGTGGCTAGGGACTGGACTCCTCACCAGGACAGCAAGCTGTCATCAGCAGGGTGGTGTGTTCTGCCGTAGAGAAGCGGGATTCCGTTAGCAGGGCACTCCAGACAGAAAGCACCACGGTCACTTGTTTCCTGGTCCAGCCCCAGCTCCCTGCCTCTGCTCCCGACCACAGGTGCCCTGCCTGCCACACTTCCACAGAGGGCACTTGCTACCCGTCAAGTGCTTCTGAATTTCTCCCAGGTCCGCCTCGCAGAGCTTCGCAGCCGTGAGGAAATCTCTTCCAACAGCTCCTCTGCATCCCTCCTCCGTCGGTTCAGAACCATTTCCTTTCAGCCTTTTCTCAGACTTAGACTTCTTCCATGTGCTTTGTGTATGGAATGAAGGGACTTAATCAAGCTGGGCCGCCCTAGGAGGGTTAGCAGGCACTAGGGGACCTGGTTGCCACTCCATTCCATCTGACCCCCCTGAGGGGATTTCAAATTCCCGGACCCCTAGCCTGGGAAGGTGGGGGGGGCACATCTCCAGTTACCCGGGTACCTAGCTGCTGGCTCCCCATGTTTTCTCTTCCCTTTGTTTGATCCTCTGTCCCCGCCCCGCCAACTCAGACTGTGCAGACTTTGGCACAGGCCTACAAATGTCTGTGGCTCCCAAATGCCCTGCCCCGCCATGGAAAGTAGCCAGACGAAGCCAGACCACAGGCCCAGCCTTCCTGCTTACCGCACAGCCATACCCCAGGACCCCTCAGATGACCGTAAAGGTGATACGGCAGAAGCCCAGGCCCTCGACAGTCACTGTGAGCAATAAGCTGGGCTCTGCTCAAAACTGCTTTTGATTCTTGCTTCTGAGAGATCTTGGTCATTGTGCAGGGGTCTAGTTCCCTTCCTACATTCAAAACCCACGTTGCGTTCCTTTCCCAAACATTATTTCTCTTGATCTTCACAGTAATCTTGTGAGGACGGGCAAGACTGGCTCCCACCTCATTTGGCAGATGGGGAAGCTGATGCCCAGAGAAGTTACATGACTGGCTCGGGATCACACATGCAGTTGAGAGGAGTAGGATTTGAAGCCAGGCCTTGTTGGGAGACAGCAGGAGGAGGGGGGCGGGGGGGGACAGTTAAAGCGAGATGCAAATCTTGGCCAGCTGTGTGATTTGGCCAAGTTACATGGCACCTTGGGAGATTCAGCTTTAGTTTGCATCTGCAACACGAAGGGAATTGCCTCCCTGACATGAAATGCAATAGATGGTATGTGTAGGGTACAGTTAATGGTAGTGCCCACCAGTATTTCCCACCAAAGGCCCATAGGCATTTGGGATCTGTGAAACTACCCACATTCTTCTCCTGGCTCCGGGCCCTCCATGCCACCATTGTGCAAGCAGATGGGCAGATAGAAGTCTGATGAAGTGACCTCCCCGCAGCCAGCACTAAGCATGCAGATAGTCTCACGAGTGGCGCTTTCAGAAACGAGCCTCTTCCCCCATAACCAGCCACCACCAGACACCTGCATAGCAAACCCGGCTTCCGGCCAAGGCTTTACTGGGAGGCCAACTGGGCCAGGGTAAGGGACCTTAGTCTACTGGCAGGCCATCACGGTCTCAATGCCTGCTCCAATAACGCCAATGATAGGGCTTACAGAGGTTTTCCTTCTCGCTTGTACATCATTACTTATTTTCTACATTTAGAGAGCTTGCTTACTTTTTCCTAAGTACTCTCGGACCAGATTCCTTTTTTCTGTACCTAATCTAATTGAGTTTGGCAGGATCGGTGGTGGGGGGTGGGGGTAGGTAACACTTCTAAGACCATTGGTCTTGGAACCCTAAGCCTGCCCCTTCTGACCTAACTTGATCCAGCCTCAGCAAGAAACCTGGAAAATCAGTCTTGAGAGGCCCAAGGTGGGGACTGAATCCTAACGCCGATGTCCACCTTGTAAACCCCGGCAGAAAAACGCAAACTTGTGTTTCCGTGTCTCGAGGGGGCAGGAACTCAAGCTCCTCAAGATGCAACCTTGAGCGGCAGGGAGGAGCAGGTCTGGCGCAGAGGCCTGGCCTCCACAACGGCAGATCCCACGGAACCCCTTCCCACCAACCACCTCCCACTTTCTTCTGGGGTTTGCCTTAACCTTGGTTAAAATGTCACACGACTAAATGTTGTCTTCAGTTAGATAAAATGACTATCATACCAAAGCTACTTTCTACTGAAGAAAACCTGTGCACTGAAAACTTGGAACCAAGTCACTTTGCATTTTTAGCAAGGGTTATAGTTCTGGGGAAAATATTTTTAACAGCGAAAGAAAAACTTCCTGCCGGCCCTCTGCACCCAGCCTACCAGCTAGCTCTGTTAGAGACCCATGAAGTTGATAGCTCAGCCCTGGTCCCAACAGCCATTCCCAGGATAAAGCCACTCTCCTTGTGGCAGTCACGGAGCAAGGGAATGGGAGCCCTTGGTAGCTTTTAGAATAACCACATCACTACTTGTGGGAATTCTGCCAACCCCCGCCTCGGATCCTTGGGGACATGAGCTGAGTACTTTCGGCCAATGGGAAAGAATAAAGTGCTTCACACATTATAGACATGTCCCGACAAGAGGAATTACGATGCTGGTAAGGTTGGGCACCCTATCATAAACAGTTTCTCTATTTCATAACAGTTTTGGGTATTTGGGTGTCTTCCCTGTGCCAAAACCGAACGCAGAAGAAAATGAAACAAATGAAAACAGGAGGGGCTGTGAGAAGGAGAAAAAGTTCAAGTCTGATGACAGGCGTTCTTTACCTTGAAAATAGTATTTTCTTCCTCTTGTTGGGGACTGTGCCGGGTGGCATGTTTCCAGGGGATCTGGAAGCGTTTGGTGTCCCTGTGTAGCCAGATGAGCCCCGGGTACAGGCCACTGTCCACCTGGGCCACCAGCCAGGGCTTCAGCCGGACTCTACGGGGGTGGAGGGCCATGATCTAAGGGGTGGGGGAGGGATGGGGAGAGCAGCAGAATTAGGCCAGCCACTGGGAACTTTTCCCAGCCACTGTTCCCGTATGATAGAGCTACAGTTTCATTAGATTACAGCAAAGAAACTAAATATGGGAATAAACAGTGCCAGGTGGGAAAGAAAAGAAAAGGGGTTAAAAGGTTCTTTTGATTCTTATTCCAAAGCCATTTATACTTCATGCTCTAGCCAAATCAGACTTATCATGAAAGTAGATCACATTTCTTCTATTTAAGTCCTGCAGCAGAGAAACAGAAAGGTGATGTCATCTCCGTGCTGGGACACAGTCCTTCCTGAAGCACCCGGGGCTTGGCGGGGGTGAGGTGGGGTGGGGGTGGGGGGTGGGGGGGAGGCAATAGCTCTTTTCAAGCTCATCACAGGGAAGGAGAGAAAAGAAAAATGCATCATAGAAATAGCAGTAGGGGGTGGGGAAGGGGGGGAAATGGATTGAAAAGCTAATGGCATTTTTCCCAGGAATGTTTTGAAGCCTCTGTATATACAAGAAGCTGAAGTGCCTTCTCTTTTTAAACAAGACAACTCCAGGCAAATGGGCACAGTTTACTGAGAAATGACACTCGTCTTGCACAAGAGGGAAGTGAAAAGTGACAGGGACTGGGCTCTGGAGGACTCACTCACAGGGGCGCAGGCCGCGTCTCCAAAGACAGGCAAAGAGGGCCTCGGGTCCACTCCCCTGTCTCCTGGCCACCCCAAGATTCTGCACCTAGAAAAAAAGGGGTTTCAGCTGGTTATCCTCGGGACAGTTTCGTGCCTGGCAGAATGTTCCCAGTAATTTGAGTTTGATAAAGCTCAGAAGCCCTCAGATAATGAAATACCACAGTTTCTAACCCTAGAGTATCACACAGTCACAGGATAAGCCCTGTTCAGGTATGACAGCCCCGTCACCTGGGTCTGTTTATCTCCCCACAGGGACTGGAGAGAACGGGGTTGGTTGTAAGGGCCAGACTGGGTAAAGTCTGCAACCAAGACTCATAAAAATACATGGGCGCAGTAGATAACAAGGCTGCAGCACTTGCAGGAGGATACAATGGCTTGCCCATACTGGGTGTCTGAAGAAAACCAGTCACGGGGAAGGTGAGAGGATTTGGGGAGCAAACAATGAATGTGGGAAGGGAGAGGGAGCACCAGAACTGACTGTGATAATGTCTATACAACTCATTTTAAAAGCCATTTAACCATGACGGTGTATGATATGTGAATGCTATATGAAGAAAGCTACTAAAAAGAAAGAAACCAGACTTGACCAATGGTTATCATGGGCAAAGGAGAAAGCCTTGTTCTCAGGCGGCATTGAGTTTATGTGCATGGTGGTGGAAGTAATTTGGAAAAGGGTATCAACAATGGTTATACTACACGAAGAGTATAATCAATGGCACCGAATTATACAATCAGAAGTTGTGGAATTGGAGAATGTTTTGTTGTGTCTATTTTTGCCACAATTAGAAACAAATAATCGCATGAGTAAGAGTGAGTACAAGGATGAAGAAAATGTGCTGAAATCCTGGTGGGGACTGAGCATGATAGTGGGACAGGAGGAGAATCAAGGGAAATACAGGAAAGAGCTGGGAGGCAAAGGGCATTTACAGAGGTCTATATAAAGACATGTACATATGCAAATATATTTATATGAGGATGGGGAACTAGATCTATGAGCCTACATTTATTGGTTTAGTATTAAGGTAGCAGAAGGACATTGGGCCTCCACTCAAGTACTCCCTCAACGCAAGAATACTTTCTTCTATGAAATTGGCATTCTATGA
>NW_022111324.1:56232179-56238230 GCF_000313985.2 Echinops telfairi
TGTAAGGATTGGGATAACAGTTGTATGAGCCCCTAATAAAATGTTAAAAAAAAAAAAAAAAAAGAAAATGTTCTGGAATTGAATATGGTGATAACTGTACAACAGTTCTTGATAGGACTGAATTATTGCGTTGTATGACACGTGGATGACGTGCTAATAAAACTGTTAAAGAAATAAGAAGAAAGAAAACCAGTCACTAGAAAATCATTTCAAGAAACCCTGGTGGTGCAGGGGGTAAGCCGCTGAGCTTCACCAAAAGGTTCGTGATTCAAATCCACCAGCCACTCCGTGGGAGAACCTCGTGATCTCTTTCCTTAGGACTTGCAGCCTAGGAGATCCTGTGGGCAGTTCCACTCTGCCCGATAGGATCACTACAAGGTGGAACAGAATGGGGACGCATCACAACAACAGAGAACCATTTGCCCAGGCCATTGTGTTGGGACTTTTTGGATTTTTCATTTGAAGACAGAAAGAGGTACTAGGAAAACTAAGATTCATTTACACAACAAATATTTGTGCATCCACGACTACGTGCCTACTGTTGTGTTAAGGACTAAAGAGCCCCGTGTTGTCATCAGAGGTACCTTCCTGAGGACATCCGCACTGGATGGAGCTCCTAAAGCCCCACTATGACTTGAGGAAGAGACTTAAGTCGCCTTCACGTCTCTAAGAGACCCTCTTGGATCCTAGTTCAGAAACAAGACCAACTGAGTAAGTTCAAGGCACCCACTTTGAAGAGCTTAGCTGAGGGGGTAGCCCCTACCACCCCACTCTCTCCCCCTAGCCAGACTCCCAGTAGGGAAACCCAAACCCCACTCAGTCTCTGGCACTTTAAGAGCAAGGCAGGGCCTACTCTCACCTGAGCTTTCTGACCCAATTACCAGGTCCTGCAACTGAAACCTCCCTACGGGGGCACAAGTCACTGTGGCTCTGGGCAGGGGAGTCTGGTGGGTAGTGTGCAGTCCTCTCCTCCTACCCCTCCCCTGTGTTCTTGGCTTTGGTTTAAGTTGTTTTGTAGGGAAGCTAGTCAAACCAAAGAGGGCATTGATACCTCATACAGAGGAAGGAACACACATTCACCCAAGGACAAGTTCTAGCTTCTCCGCCCCAATCGTAACCCTATGGGAGAAACAATTAAGGGAAGGACCAAGAGTATAGGGAACTGGTCAGCCTGGTTGGGGGCTGGGGGGAGGGAATAAGGGGGCTTTTTGGAAATATTGCAATATTGGCAAGTCCTGTTTCTGAGCGTGTCAGATATATGAAATCCCATCTTGATTGATCCAGGGCTTTGAAGCAAAGGGCTTATCCTCTTTGATCCACTGCCCATCAAGAATAAAACTCAAGCAACCTCAGGTCATGGCAAGGAGCTGTCACACAGTGATGGGGTGGGAGAAGCAGGCTGGCAGAGAGATCAGTGATCAGTGATTAAGATCTAGAGCCCTAGTTCTCAGTGTTCTGCTGAGATGGCTCTACATCTGAGTAACCCCGCCTCCTAGCCCCACGGGAAGGAGCTCCAGCCTGCTCCTCCCTGCCCCACCTCCCTCACTGTCAACCTTCTCCACCTACTGAAAGTTTGCCAAGACCTCCCCCTCCTGCTACCACCCGTAATGCAGACTCTAAAAATAGAGAAGGAAGCACTGGAAGCAACAATGGCCAAGGGAGGAATGGTGAGTTGTGGGGCACCCACAGGCTGCAATACAGAAGATACCACAGGCAGCGTTGTTTCTGAAGGATTTGTATCACACTGAGAGGTGATTACAAAAGGAAATGAAGAAGGAACTGGCCCAGACAACATTGGCAACAGCACGGTATTTTCGTCTTGTAACACAGCCTACCGAATTTTAAAAGGGAAAAGAAATACACCAACTCCATAAGATGTTCAGAATGGCTGCCCGGTGAGAGGTTTGAAATGATTTCTTATACTCTCCTATAAGCTTTAGATAAGGAGCCCTAAAGGTGTCATGGGCAACATATTGATCTCCTAACCATAAGGCCAGCAGTTCACACCTGCCAGGAGTTCACGCCCGTCTGCACAACGAAGAGGCTGTCTGCTCCTGTAAGGATTTAAGTCTCAGGAACCCCATGGGGCAGTTGTATTTTGTCCTGTAAGGTCACTATGAGTTGGAACCGATTCAATGGCAGGGAGTGATATAAGTTTTAGAATAGACTCATATTTTCCTACAATCAGCATATTTCAACTTACTTTTTTTTTTTTCCAAAATCTACAAGCTTTTTTTTTTTTTTTGGTAACCACATGAAGCAAAAACAGTTCCTGGTCACTGGAAAGTATGAAAGATGAGGGCCTTGAGCTGGCGAGAAGGTGGTAACAATAATCTTTTAGGGCCGCATAGGCATTCGTTTTTAAATGCACTTTTACTTAAAGTGTTCCATTTCATTCTCACAATCCCAGAAGTGAGATGATTAGTCTCATTTTACAGCAGGGTGAACCAAGGCACAGACAATTTAAGTGCTTTACCTGTGGGTTGGACCCAGCACTCCCAAGTCGGAGCGCCCAATGGCTAATACTTGGTACTGAATCCTCTAGCCTGCCCTCCAAATCCATCCCTCTTCCACTGGCTCCTCACACTCCAAAGAGCCAAACTCACGGCCATTGAGCCAATTCCAAGTTAAAACCCAAACTGCCTCTTTGGGTTTCCAAGACTGTAAATCTCTACAGGAGCAGAAAGCCTCATCTTTCTCCCTTGGAGTGGCTGCTGGGTTTGAATCTCTGACCTACTGGTTTCTCAGTGCACAGCCCACTACAACACCGGGAGCTCCTTGGGTCCTCACACTAAGAAGGCCAAAATAGTAACCAAGCTCTCAACTGCTCAAAGGCAAAAGAAGAGATTAGGAAGGAGAGAGTCTCTGCTAGCCACTCTCCCACACAACGAAATCAAAATCTACTTTCAAAACAAAGCCACCCAAATTCCCATGCCCTCAGAATAACTTGAGCCCAGCAAACTCAGCCCAGTATCTCTGGCCACCCTGACTGTAAAACTCAAGACCTGTGTCTCCAACAGAGAGTTCAGCAACCCCTGGGCAAAGACGCCAACCCAACTGCTCCCCTTACCCTGGGCATTGAGCAGCGGCATGGTCAACCTTCCCAGGGAACTGTCTTCCCCCCACACCCTCATTCCACGCAGCAGTTATTCCATAAATACCCACATCTCTAGCCCCTGTCCAGACTAATTCACTCGGGCCCCACTGGCCCAGAGCTGAGACTGGGCTGTTCGTGATTTGTCAGACAGTTCTTCACAGCGGCCCAGTTTCTCCCCTTTCCTCTTAAAGGGCGCTGAAATGCACCCCCTCTGAAACCCCTAGCCTTGCCTCCAATGAGTCCTTTGGGTAAATTCTAGGTCTCTGCCCATATCCCCATGGTCTTCCTCTCCGCTGGGCGGAAGGTGGGGAATAGAGAGAACTTGCAGGGTTTCGGATGCTGCTGTCTAGGCACTGCATCGAACCCCAAACCCCACTTCTGGGTCAGCACCAGCCGTCATCAGTCCCTACTCAAGCCCCTTCTCCCTTGCCTGGCTGCTGATCTTAACCCCTACCAAGAGAACAGGGTTGGGACGTGGGCACCCCAGAGCAGACTGCAGTAAAGAGCGACACCCCAGGCCTCTTTCCCAGTCAGACCCGGCGGACTTTCTCCACGCCCACCTTCCAGACCCTTCAGGCAAAGAGGGCCTCACCCCCACAGCGACCACGCCCAGCACCACCCTCCCGGAGCTGGGCTACCTAGAAATGCCTGGGTGTTTCCCGGGCCCTGGGCTAGGGGTCTGACTGTATCAAACCAACTCGAGGGGAAAAAAAACCTGACCAAAGATCCGCTCGCCCCGCTCCCAGTTTCTCCCAAAGCCCACGTGGGCCGCGGGACTGGGAAGTCCCCTCTCAGGGAAACAGGGGCAAGAAGCAGGTGAGCCAGAAGGCGAGAGGGGGTGGAGTGGGAGCGTTAGCTACACCTCACTGTAGGGTGGGTGACCTGAGGGCCGGCCGCGAGCAGCACACTTGTTATGGGGGGGGGAGGGGGGGCAGGAAAGGGAGGGAGGCCAGAAGGGTCCGAACGCTCCAGGGCGATGACCAGCCCAAAGCTACCTGTACGCGGGCGAGAGGCACTTAATTCCAGCGAAGCTTCTCAAACAAGCCCACACCAACAGGAGTCCCCAAACAAGCTCTTCTACCCGCGCAAACCCTGGCGCGGACCCTTCTCCACCTGCGGGCGTGTTCCCCTGTCCCTCCAGCGAGTCTCTAGAAGTTGACGTCCTCACCTGTACTCAATCCAGCTACCAAAAGTTGATGGCCCTCCAACTCAGGTCCCAGCTAGGACCACCCGACTCCACGACGCTCTTCGAAGGCCTGAGCAAGGGGCGCCCGCTCCGGGCAGGCAGGAACTGCGGGATCCACTCCCAGCCCCGCACCAGCCCTTACCTGCCTAGCCCAGGTGCGCTACACTCACGTCAGCACCTCCGCCCCAGGACGCCGCAGCCCAGCCGCCGTCCGGCCCCGCCTCCCAGGTGTGGCCACGCCCTCGGGCAGCCGGGATTGGCGGGGTCGGGGAATACGATACTCCTGCGTCCCTGGGAGGGGGAAGGCTCCCCGCCCCGCCCCGCCCCTTCCCCACCGTGCTCTAGCTGTCTAGCACCTCTAACCCGTGCTGAGTGACGTCTCGGAGACTTCCCTCTGGCTCTTAAACCTCAGGACTGGTGGTGGTGGGCACGGGGGGAGCCTGGGAAGTGAGCGCTAGGGAGAGAAGGGGCCTCTAGCCTCTTCACGCCCCATAATTACCCTGCAATATGGAGACAGTTATGCACAAATAAGGGTTTTGAGATTTTAGGTGAACCTTACTACCTGTCTGTAAATGGAATGGAATTTGGGACAAGGACTCGGGATAATTGGTCCAGTCTGGAAGAAGTGGCATGGCTTCCAGGCCAGGAATTCCTCCTCATACTCATGTGGGTATGTTCTTAAACGTCTTGGTTTCATTTTCCTCATCTACTTAATGAAAATAATAATCCCTGTCGTGGCTCTTGGGTGAGGTTTACACTGCTAAGCAAGGTCAGTGGTTCAAACCTACCAGCCACTCTCAGGGAACGATGAGGCTATCAGCTCCCGTAAAGATGTACAGTCCGGAACCCTTATTTCAAGTCGCTGTGAGTCAGAATCCACTCCACGGCAGTGGGTTTGGGTAGTGCAGGGGGTTCGTTGTTGAGCTCTTAGCTACAAAGTTTTCCGTTCAAACCCACCAGCCTCTCAGAGAGAGAAAGATGAAGCTATCTGCTCGCGTCTGGGAATCCCTAAAGGAAAAGGTCTACTTTTCCCCGTAGGATCACTATGAGTCAGAATCGACTGGATGACAGCGTGGATGTTGTTAGGTGCCAGGGAGAAAGTCCAGCTCAAAACCACCTGTGCACAACAGAAGAAGCACTGCCTGGTCCTGTGCTATCCTCACCAGTGTTCTGATGTTTGAGCCCATTGTCACAGCCCCGGTTCCAATCCATCTTGTCAAGGGCCTTCCTCTTTTGAGCTACCCCTCCTCTTTAGCAAGCATGGTGTCTTTCTCCAGGGACTGGTCTCTACTGACAACATGTCTGAAGTATGTGAGACAGTCGCAGCTTCCTTACCTCCAAGGAGCACTCTGATTGTACTGGCAGTCGGTCTAATATAATAATAGAGAGCAGGGCTTTTATTAATTGCTGTCAAGGTTTGCTCTGACTCATGGAAACCTTATGTGTAACAAGAACATTACCTGGACCTGCACAAATTGTATGATGTATGGTATGTTTGAGTCCCTTATTGTGGCCATGATGTCGTGCCTTCCAACTCAGGGGGCTCGTTGACCAGCATGCTATCAGACAAGATCCTGCTGAGATCCATTGAGTTTTCGTTAGCTAGTTTTCAGAAGTACATGGCCAGGTCTCCCTTCCTATTCTGCCTTAGTCTGGACGCTCCATTGAAGCCTGTCCACCATGCCTGCCCCTCCCCCCAGAAGAATTTATTTCAAAGGACGGCACTGGATCCGCAGCTCCAGGAAAGGGACATATCTGATCGGAGCAC
>NW_022111324.1:56240250-56266593 GCF_000313985.2 Echinops telfairi
TCATGAGGGAAGGAGGAGGGGGGAAGGAGGGGAAAAAATGACCACCTGATGCTGGGAGCTTAAGTGGAGAGCAAATGTTTTGAGAATGGCAAGGGCAATGAATGTACAAATGTGCTTTACACAATTGATGTATGTATGGATTGTGATAAGAGTCTTATGAGCCCCTAATAAAGCGATTAAAAAAGAAATAAAGAAAGAAACCTGTCCAACATGGTTGACCCTGATGGTATTTGAGATACCAATGGCATATTGTTTCTGACATTCAGGCAACATGTAGACAGCTGGTGGGTAAAAGTCCTCGATAAGGCCCTGCAACTGTTATTGGTGTCGAGATGATAAATACAACACAAGCAATGCACCCAGAGAGTAAGATGGCATCTATTGTTATTACCTGAAATTCCAGGCCTATGGCTGCTTGATGAGAATTCTCTAGCTTTTCCCAATGCAGTGAACCCCCTTGCCCATAGAAAGCACATGCTTACAGGAGGTAGGTCAACCTTGCACCCACTGAGATGTCACTAGTAAGCTGAGACATGAGTAGGACTCTTAGCTTTGGTAGTTAAGTAATGACTGAGACTATGGAGGAGTCAGATTGGTAAGAATGTGAACTTCCTAGATGCGGCACAGTTTTGAGTCATTGCTAGCTCAGGCCTACTCAGGCAGGTAGGCCCCAAAGCCTGACTCAGCCAGCTCTGTGTCTACTACTGCCCTGTGGCCCCTCTTCCCTTCGTGTGAGGGAAGGGCTGTCTGGTCAGCAAAGCCTGCTGTTTACTGCGATGAGCTCATTGGAAAAGCAGCACTTGCCATCTGGCCTAGGGCTAGGCTCCTGGTACCAAGCAAGCAGCCTGGTACCAAGCAAGTGTGTGTGAGCAGTGTCATTTGAGGGGGGCCAAAAACCTACTGGCACACAAGTATGGGTCCACACACAGGCTCTCATGTGAGCTGAGATTCCCATGGCTAAAGTAATTTCTTAAAGTGAAATAACTTCTTTAGAAGACACATGTATTTCAGAATCAACCCAAGCTAGAGGATCCTTCCAGAGCCCCTAGCTTCATGACTCTCCCAGAAACAAGAAAGCTGGTTTAGAGGTGTATACTTGATAGGCCCATACAATATTTTACATACCAATAGATTTCAATTAATCATCCAAATTCTCGGTACCTCTAGAAGAGTTGAATATTCTGGCAGCTGGGGCCAGCAGTCCCATGCGGCGACAGCTGACTGCTTGGAGGAAGTCACCGCAACTCCCACCCCACTGGTTGCCATAGTTCCCTGACCTCGTAGACATCTGAGTTTGCAACATCTAGTGAAAATTCCCCTTTGTATCCATGAGAAAACTCAGACCCAGAGAGGTCAAGTGATTGCCCCAAGGTCACCTAGCAAATTAGTCACCAAGCCCTGTCTAGAACATGAGCCCAGGGCTCTTTCCACTTGGAATGTGCTCTTCCATGCTTTCCACAATGCAGAAAACCTGTTGCTAGACAATAAAGACAGAGGACGGATAAGGCTAGGAGAGCAGGTTGAAGGCAAGTCGTAAGCAGCGAACATGCTAAACCCAGGAGCCTCCTGGCAAGCCCGACGAATACACGGAGAGAAACGAGGGCAGCAGTAAAGGGCTCCTTCACTTTTGGCCAAACGGGCTGAGGCTGCAAGCTTACCTTCAGCCGCTCCTCTCGGAGGGCCACGATCTGCCAGGCCCTGTTCCCAGTCTGACTGAGGTTGAGCTGGCACGCAGCAGTGCAGTCCTGCCGCCAACAACATGCCGTGATCATTCTCTCAGGTAGTCAACCACAATTGTTTCCCTCTTCCCTCTAGCCGGCCCCTCCTAAGACGGTCTTCCCTTGTCACCATCCTCCAGTATCCGGGCATTTAAACGCCTAGCCCAAGAGACCCCACTTCGTACCATTCTGAAGGGTGTGTGGGGATGGGGGGATGGGACACTAGCCACTAAATTTTTTTTTTAATTTTAAAATAACCCTTCTTGTGAACAAAACAAAGTCCCCACTCTCATGTCACTCTACTACAGACGCCATCAAAGTGGAGAAAGCAAGAGTTATAGGAGCACAGGGACCATTGTGAGGCTGGCACAAGACCGGGCAGTGGTTTGTTCTGCTGTGCCCAGGGTCGCTGTGAGTCCAAACCAATCCCACGCACCTACCAACAACAACGATTAATTTAAGGTGGAGATTGGCAGGCACTTCTGGCTCTTCAAGTGAAGAGCCCTGGAGACTGGTAAGTCTGAAGTCTTCTCCACTCTGGACACCCTGCCTCTGCTTGATACAACGTGAGCCGACCTGCCAGGGCGCTATTTGTGCTCAGAGAATCGTGCCTTGAGTCTGCAGGTCCCCTCCGTTTGGTCCTCTCTCCCTGCTAAGGAAGGGCACTGCTGACTCACTCATGAGTCCAAGTTTCAGGTTGTGAGGTGTACCGTCCAATTCAGGGGCGCTGATTCACAGGCAGAGCGAAGCAGGGAATTCCCCTCTCCTGCTCCCAGGCAGCTCTCACTTGGTGGGGAGGAGACTCTTTCACCACCCAGAGGATTCAACAATACCCAACAAGGGGGTGGGGGTGGGGGGCTTCAAAAGAGTGTGAGAAAAATTCCTGGATGTTTTCATTCCATTTTTCCATGTCACTATAGAATTTTACATATAGACATGTTCCATGTCACATGTGACAATAGAGCCATATGGCCCCAGTCCCATTCTCTTCTGGACAGAGCAAAGACATGGCCACTGGAAACTTTCCCAAAGACTCAGTACAATGGAGGGCTGTATCACTAAGTCAGTGATAGCAAATCATCTTTGAAACTAGACCAGGCATCCGTGTGGCTGGTAAAGACGCGGTAGGATATCAAGCAAAACAATCCAGTCCGGTGCTTTCTCTAAGGACCTTAAGGCGCTAGACCTTTGGAAGGCACTCAGGGCCACCGCTTGTCTACCCTTGGCCATTCCTGTTGCCTTTATCAGGCTTAAGTTGTTTCTGGCCCCATTCAAGTATTTCAGGGTACTGAGATTACAGAGGAGCCTCACAAATTCAATGGGCAACACACATTGGTTGTTGCTCTCATAATGTTGCCTCCTTCTGTACCCTTTGCTTCCCCAGGCCGCCTGCCATGAACTCCCTAAAGGACTCCAAGTCCTGGAGTCATTGAGGTGATGGGCATCCAATCAGGCAATAAAACAGACTGGTTTGGAAAGCTAGGAGAATTCCCTTACAAAATTCTAGGTTATCCATATTTGATACTGTGATAGGTAGGTTTATTGTGCCAACCTGGCAAATGAACACATGTGGGATTTAATAAGGTCACAGTTTAATTGAAGGGCAAAGAGATAAATGGCTCAGCGACCCTCACCTTTCTGTCTCTTGCTCTCTGATGATCTGACCAATATGTGGCTGCCTTAGGTAGTTCTCTGCCTCAACTTGTGAGCTACACTGCCTATGGGACACCCAACCCATAGACCATGTTGCTATAGTTTGAGGTTCCTTGAAGACCTGCTTCACCAAACTGCTGGTGTATCTATCACTTGAGCTGGGGACTGTTGGACCCTGTCATCTGGCTGACTGTTGGTGACCTCTCCCCTCCCCCTGCTATTTGCTGCCTTTGGCCAGACTGCCTGCGTTACTCTACAGAAGGCTCAGCTGTCTGCTTCCTTGACTTGCACCCAGCAGCCCTCATGAGTTGGAGGACTGCCAGTGTATTAACGGTCCCACACAAGTGAGTTGAACTGAGCCCACTGTGGACTGATTAGCTGTTTATTTCATATACATATATATGCATAAATGTCCTGGTTTTGTTTCTCTAACACAGATACTCTTTATCATTGCTAACTGCAAGGTTGATGGTTCAAACCCAAGATCTCAGAAAAAAAACATATATAAATGAGGCTGTCTGTTCCTGCAAAGGCCGACAGTCTCAGAAACCCTTTGTAGGTCACTATGAGCCAAAATCAACTTGAAGGCAGTGGTTTTGGTTTGGGGTTAACTCTGAGTCAAGCTGAGGGCTGATCAGCGTTCTCACAGGAACAGGTTTCTTTATTACAGAATTAGAACTGTGGGAGGAGGAGGAGGAAGTGCAGGGCTCGGTTAATCACTTGGGAGCAAGCTCCCCCTGAGGCCATCCCTTCATTCTCCCTTCTCCTTCTCTTTCCTGCAAATCTGAGTGGCCACTTTGCCTCTCCTTCTGGTACCAGAAGCTTACGCTGGCTCTGCAGACAAAAGAGCCAAACCCCAAACTATAATCACCATGAAGGATTGGGTTGTATGTTCTGATCTGAAACCTGATGCCTATTGCGATAGAGCAGTGTCCAGAATTTAACTTCATGGTCAATATCAACCAACCCCACCATTCTTTGCTGCTTGGAGAAGAGAATTTCTGAAATTGGTAAAGTGTTCTATGGAAGTGAGGAATCCACGGCGCCTTCATCTGCTCATTGTTTCATCAAGGCCTCGTTCAAGTTCTCTCAGGCCTCGTTCAAGTTCCACGGAGCAGGAAGACGGGCAGACAGGAAACCTTGAAACCCTGAAGCTCCTGACCCAGTAGCAAGCTCACTCACTCAACTCAAACCGACTGCCATAGAGTCGGATTGCAGCTTGTAGCGACCTCCTAGGACAGGGTGGAGCGGCCCCTGTGGGTGTCCATGTCTGCATCTCTTTATAAGAGTGGACAGTCTCATCTCTCTCCCATGGAGCGGCAGGGGGGTTTCCAACTGAAAAACTTGTGCTTAGCGCTCAGTCCCTAGTCCACGGTAGGGTGAGTGGGAGTTAAATGAACGCTGGGAAATTTGTTGACTTCCAAGTCAATGAGTTATCTGGGCAAATAGGTGCTCTCAAGAGCGGCGGAGTATGAAAGGACCAGTTAGTTACCAGATGATGTTGAGTTGGCTCCAAGGCGATCAACTCATGTGTGCCAGGGAAAAGTGTGCTCTATAGGGTTGTCTCCTGCTGAGTTTTCAGAATGGTCACCAGGCTATACTTTCCAGATGCCTCTGAGTAGGCTGGAACCAGCAACCTTCCAGTTAGCAGTCACCCCGGGACTCCAATAAGAAACTAGACTTCCGTTAGTTATCACCGATTGGCCATAATCATATATCTCCTCTCCCTCATAGACCATTCCAGAAAAACGACCATGAAGGAATTTTCTTTAAAAAAGAATTAACTTACAAGGTTAAGGGGAAAAAACCCTCAAAACTCATTGCCAGCGAGTTAGGTCCAACTTACAGTGATGCTGTAGGACAGGGTAGAACTGTTACTGTGGGCTTTCTACAACTCTTTACAGGAGTAGAAAGCCTCATCTTTCTCTTGCGAAGGAGCTATTGGTTTTGAACTGCAGACCTTTTGGTTGGCAGCCCAATGTGTAACCACTACACCATGAGGACTCCGTACAAGGTTAAAAGAGGACAAAAAGCATGGGAGGGGAGATAACAATGAACAATTTCAACAAAAATATTAGGACACAAAATATTATTTCAGCAAAAACGAAGGAGGGAAAAGTACAAAGGCTGTTGTTTTAGTTATAAAATTTTCAACATTATTAGATTTTCAAAGCAAATATGAATACAATTTAACAAAAATAGTATCATATCTTCCTTCCTTCCTTCCTTTTTTTTAAAAGAAAGTGCACTTGGTAGCCAGGAGAGCTGGGTGTCAGAGAACTTCTCTGGCACTCACTGACAGCCAAGTTTGTCTCGGTTGTTTTCCAAGCCTCGACCTCTTCACTGGAAGGAGCTGAACAAATTCTACATTTCCCTTCCAGTTCTAGCAAGCCCTAGATCTCTGGCTATATTTTAGAGGCAGTGTTGATGAAGTTGGAAAAACAACCTGTGCTTTGGAGTGAGTCAAAATTCAATCCATTTGCTCAGCTCAGAAATGAGGGAGGGCAATGCCTATTACCAAAGGAGTGACAAGGGGGTTAAAAGAAATAAAACACACGTGTGATTGTGGCCGCCCAGTCAACTCTGACTCACAGCAACCCAGGGGTGCAGAGTGGACTAGTCCGTAGGGGCTTTTAAGGCTCTGGCCTTTCGGAAGAAGGTCGCCAGCATGGACCTCAGCAAATGCTAGGCCCTCCTCTACCGCACCCCTACCCATCTTTAGCCAAGAATCTGACACAGTGCTGGCCACCTGGTATGCATGTGTTAAAACCCTGTAGAATTCAGAGGTGAGTTATTATATACTTATCTGTGGACCAGGAAGAGAACAAAAGATCTCATTTCTGTTGATTGAATTAGGGCAGCGGTCCTCAGTCTGTGGGTCGCGACCCCTTTGGGGGTCAAACAACCCTTTCACAGGGGTTGCCTGATTCATAACAGTAGCAAAATTACAGTTGTGAAGTGGCAACAAAAATAATTTTGTGGTTGGGGGGGTCACCACCACATTAAAGGGTCGCGGCAGTAGGAAGGTTGAGAACCACTGGATAAGGGAGATAGGCCCTTGTGGATGTCAGATCCTAGTGGGTAATTCCCTTGAGAGTATAAGGCTAAAAAAAGGGCAGAGAAAACAAAAACACTGCCATCGAGTCAATGCTGGCCCATAGGGACTCTATAGGGCAGGGTAGAACTGACCCCTGTGAATTTTCCAGACTGTAACTCTTTATGAGAGCAGAAGGCGCCATCTTTCTCCTGAGGAACAGCTGCTGGTGGTTTTGAGCCTCAGACCTTGCAGCGCGCAGCCCAGTATATAACCACCACGCCACCAGGGCTCCAAGGGCAGAAGGTGGGCTCTTAGCCAAAGTACTTCATAGGCCACCACTCATCTGTCAACAGAAACTTGCATGTTGCTGTTCTCAGTGGTGATTTCTGATGCAAATAGATTAGGAAGAAAGTCCTGGCAATCTACTTCTGAAAACTAGCCAATAAAACCCTGTGGATCACAATGGTCCGATGTGTAACCGGTCGTGGGGATGGGGCAGGACCTGACAGCCTTTCTTTCTAATGTGCTTGAACTTGCCTTGAGTTGGGGAGACTGCATGGCAATTATGTGCTACTGTGTGCTAGAAAAAGTTCTTGTCCTCATGACATTTCTACCTCCTATGGCCTCATTCTCAGAGCCCTCTGCTTAAATTTTCAATGATGCCCTACTCTTGTGACCACCTCCTAACAGCTTCCAGCCCTGCTCCAATCTGTCTGACAGCCACCTAGGAGCTCTGAGCCAGTCACTCTCCAACTCAAAACACATTCCATGGCTTCTTGATAATGATGGAGTGAAGAAAACTTTATTCACTAATCAACAGAGATTCATTGTATCCACTATCTGCCAGCCCCTTCTAGGTGCTGGGGACCCAGCAGTGAGCAAGAAACACAAATACTTTGGCGTGCTTGGTGCCAACATGCTAGTGGGGGAGTCGGGCAATAAACTGGATCAAACAAGCCAAGCTCATTACCATCCTTTCCATTCTGGCTCAGAGTGACCTACAGGACACAGAATTCTTTCCAGGAGTAGAAACTCGTGCCTTTCTTCTGTAGAGCTCAGGTGGTTTCCAACTGTTGACCTTGAGGTTAGCAGCTCAATGGGTAACCACTAGGACTCCTGGAACGGGTGATAGGATGGAGGAAAATTTTTGATGCGCTAACTACTAGTCACTCAGAAGGAGAACGATGAGACTTTCTGCGCCTGGAAGAGTTACAGTCTCTGAGATCCACAGGGTCTGTCTACCCTGTCCTATATGGTGGTTATGAGTCAGCATCAACTAGCTAGCAGTGAGTTAGCCTGGGAAAGGATGACAATTGAATAGAGAACTTGAAAAGTGATGGAGAGGGAGAGCCCTGTGCCTATTAGAGGTGAGATCTGAAAGAGCAGTTGCCAAGGGGAAAGACTCAGAGACAGGAGAATGTTTGGGAGTTAAAGGAGGTCTATATAGTTGGAGCCAAGGGAGATGTGAACAAGGAGAGAGTAGGGAAGTATGAGGTCTATGAGGTAAAGATTTGCTTGGGTTGATACCGTGGAGATGCCCTGCCTGGGAATTGAGCTTGATTGCTGTTTGGTTTGTGCCTCTTTTGCCCTAAAGATGAGACACATAAAGCCTGTTCCAGATAGTCAGCACCAACTGAGAAAAAGCACAAAGTTCGTGGAGCTCTTGAAGAAAGTGGTCCTCCAGTGCCCCTGTGCAGGCCTCTGGCCCTCCCTCCCGCTGTAAATAGTAGCCCCACACACATTCCTTTGGGGGAAGTGGGGACCAGAGCGGTATCTCTGGCACATACTAGGGATGATTGGCCAATAAAAGCTTGGACTCCCTGAAAAAAAAAATAGTTCTCACGTTGGGAGAAGGGGCACCACTGAAGGCATTTTAGCCGAGGAGTGACATAAGATGACCTGTTTTATAAGGTCACTCTGGCTGCTGTGCTTAAGATAAACAGAAAACAGCCACAGAGGGAGACCAGTTGGAAGGCCTTTTTCTGGCCCCAGTCTCCTTTTCCAAGTGCATCTCTTCCTACTGCTCCTGCTTCACTGTACTCTTCGGCCATGCTTTGTACCTGCTGATCTACCTACCGTTCTTGGGGATGGTGCCTCCACTTGGAATCATAGTAACAACAGGCCCTGGTGGCATGGTGGGTTATGTGTTGGGCTGTGCAGGGAAGTAAATTATTTAATGTGGCTTTTCTAGCTAAAATTTCTAACTCCCACCAGATGGCCTTTCCCTGCATGGGTCTGGTAAGAAGATACTGATAGGATTCCCCTGTGAGTCATTATGACCAGAAGTCCCTGGAGTGTCATTCTTCTGTATTTAAAATGAGAAACAGTGGCAAGGAGTGTGTACTCTGGACCTGAGATCCCTGCACACTGAATCTCCTGGATCCAGATGACAGCTATACCAGCAATGGGGCAGCAACAGAGACAGGAGCCAGACCATGAAACAGAGTGACAGATTTTTCAGCCCACAGAGCAAGCATCCCAAGAGGAATGCTTTTACGTAGGAGGCTGGCTTGCAGAGTAGGATGCCTCTGAGCACTTAATTGGGGAAGTTGGACTTGCTGATCCTTGGAGCCAGTGCTTAGGGGCTGAGGTTTAATGGAGTGGGATGCCTCTGGTCACTTAATTCAGGAAGTGTAGCTGAGTACCTTAGGGCTGGAATTTACTGGAGTGAGGTGCCTCTGGGCACTTAATTCAGGGAGCTGGGTTTGCTGACCCAAGGAGCTTGAGTTGAATGCCTTTTGGAATGAAGCTTCCAGCAGAGTGGTAGGCCCATTTAAGCACGTATCAGCAGGCCTTAAACTATAGCAAGTCCTGGGAAAACTACCCTGAGCATTTCTCACTGGCATTACAATTTGTTAGCTTCCTTTTAATCATGAATTTTGTCTGGGAGTTTCTGTGTAGCCATTGCAATGGATATTAGAACCCAACAGAAGTATAATAAAGAACACTAAGACATTACAGGCTGCCAACCGCAGGGTGACTTGGAATTGGCTCAATGGCAGTGAGTGAGATTACGTATCAAATAACACTATGTCACATATTCTTCAAACAAATAACCCAAACCCGCTGTCATCCAAGGCTCTTAACCTTTACAGGGACAGAAAACCCTCATTGTTCATCTCAGAGAGGCTGTTGGGTTTGAACAACCCACCTTGCGGTTAGAAACACAACATAAAACCCATACACCACCAGGGCTCCTTATGCATGGTCTAATTTAATTTATATGCATTCTATCATTTCATGTTCATATTTTCAACCCCATTGATTGGGAAAGCTGAGACTTTTCACAATTGTCATCAGTTGAAAGGCTGCAAACATTAGATGTAGAACAAAGGAAGGCTTTTTGGTTTCTTTGTTTTTTGTTTTAATTGTCAACAATTTTCATGTTTATAATTTTTTTAATTTAAAAAGAATATTTATCATCCTGATGAGGAAGACCATTAGTCTGAGGTCAAATGGTCTTCGAGGGTTTACTGAGATACACAACTTCAAAAAAAGGACAAGGGAGGTCAAAGAACACCATCACTGAAACACGATTGGTGGGCCCTCTGGTTTGAAGTGCACCATCTGCGTCTCTGAGGGTCTTCAAAGCCGGTCACCGTCTGGGTGTTCCCATGTGGAAGGTCATCACAAAGAGAAAGAATTGCTCTCTATTCCCACAAACTGTTACAGTCTTGGGAACTCACAGGGGCAGTTCGACCCTGGCCTATAGGATCGCTATGAGTCGGCATCCTCTTGATGGCAGTGAGCGAGTGAAAGGCCTATTGAAAACAAACATTCCAAGCAAAGAGACTAGCACTGCCAATATTCAGCGGTACCATGTGGAAGTGAGGAGATGGCTGTTTGCTGGAGCGCAGTGGTTTTCGGGGGATGGATTGGCAACACTGAAAGGTTTCAGGCATATCTATACATATATGTTATGATAGACATAGTCAATTCTCTTTTCATTCCATTTTTCCATAAACTTCTGGAAGCCCTATCCCCTGGTCTATGGTTTAAGACTAAGCATGAGCAAGATAAGCATGTCTGGCAATGACGAGGCCTGGGGCTACTGGGGATGCTGTCTGGTAAGCACTGGGCCGATAGCCGCAAGGGAAGAAGTGGAGGCTGTATGTTCCTGTAATGTCTCACAGCCTCAAAGCCCTATAGAGCAGTAGTTCTCAACCTTGCTAATGTCGTGACCTTTAATACAGTTCCTAATGCTGTGGTGACTCCCAACCATAACATTATTTTCATTGCTACTTCATAACTGTAATTTTGCTATGGTTATGAATCAGGCGACCCCTGTGAAAGGGTCATTCAATCCCTAAAGGGGTCGAGACCCACAGGTGGAGAACCACTGCTATAGAGGATCCCTATGAGTCGGAATCCACCTAATGGCTGCGGGTTTGGTATTTTGGTATAGACTTGAAAAGCTTGCTTTATATTTTAAAAGAACAGCTGCTAGACCCTATGTAAGAATATGACGCAGTTTTGCCACTAGGAAATACCAGATACAAAATCTACCAATTTTCATATGCTTGCAACAAATTAACACAACACCTTAATTACACGGGCCATACAAAACATTCTACAAGCACTGCCATTTGGGGGGGCTTCTGCCCTGTCGACATTGTCCGTGCTCGGCAAAGGCCTCACCCACACTAGGTGTTCCATGCACACTTGCTCAATGCGCACACAGGGGTGAACCATATTCCTAGCTCATGGAGGTCGTGTAAGCAGCCAACCTCAGGTTCAAGTCCAAATCTCTGGACAGTCAAAGTGGACAAAATAATTCACAAGAGACTTGGAATAAGAGCGGAAGCAACTCATCATCCAACTCCTGCACCCTCCCTCTCCTAGGCTGCCCCCGCTTGTTTCCAACACCCTGTGTGTGGCTCTAACTGGTTTTAAATCCCCTGGGAAACTTCTGTTCCCATTATTTAGGATTGCTTCCCACCCTGCCTGCCCCCCAGTTTGTTTTGGCCCAGGAATCAGAGACGAGGTGGCCCACATACCACCTGTCCCTCCCCAGCAAAGTGACATCTGCATGTCGGGGAGCTGGCAGCAGTTTCTCCTAGGCCTTCTGAGGAAGGACAGCCTACTGCCCTTTCTGGACTAAGCTGGCCAGGTGCCTAGCAATCAATCCCCCTTGGGGGCAACCAGGTAGTTTCAAAGTTCTGTCTGTTCCTGTTCACCATTTGGGAAACATTATTGGCAGAGTGCATCATGGGTTGCTGTGTATATAGAAACAGAGGGAGCTGGGAAAACAGTAGAGTCAGTGAAGGGGAATTTGAGGAAATATAATAGTAGCGCCGGAGGCTTCTGAAATACGAGTAAGGATTTCTACTAAAGTGTGCTCAGTTGAAATAAAATCTTTCTTCTTCCGTTCTCGCCCCGCTTCCTGCCTCTCTTCCCGTGTCTCTCTCTTCCTTCCTTCCTCCCTTCCATCTCCTAGTCAGACAATTGGTCAGTAAGTACACCCTACTAAACACCTCCAGCCTCCAGCAGGCTCACTGGCAGGTGAGGGCCTGAATGACGCCCGTGAGCCACACGTTTGTCTCCCGTGGTATTCAGTTATCCGTACGCTTTTCACTCAGTATGAAGGGACAAGGAGGGAAGGGGCTATTTGAGTGATTACCAACCACTCCTTTTCACAGAAGGAGCCCTGGTGGCGTCGTGGTGTTGGGCTGCTCACAGCGAGGCCCGCAATTCAAACACACCAGCTTCTCCAAGGGAGAAAGATCTGGCTCTCTACTTCCACGGAGCTTCAGAAAGCCACGGGGCAGTTCGACCCTGTCCCGTAGGGTTGCTGAGTCCGGGTTCACTCAGGGGCAGGGAGGGAGTGACATATTCACAGGGGACGGTTTGTTGTTGTTGTTGTTGTTGTTGGCAGCCTCCAATACAATTCTAAGAGTCGTATACCAATGTCAGCTTTTCTGGAATCATCCAGAACCCTGCATTCTGGCTCTTTGAAGGCACAACCATGGCCATGTGTCCATGAATCCTCAGCCTGGGATTGTAAACCAGACAGACAGCCACATTCCTCCTGGATGCTCCTGCTCTCCTTCCGCGGTTTTATATTCAGGTATGTCAGGGCATGATTCTGACGAGTATCACCAGCGTTTCGTTTTTAAGAGAGTCTTCGCCACAGTCAGTCACATGGCTGGTCAACGCTGAGTAGGAAGTCGGCCCAACCTGATCCGCCCGACTCCATGCCCTTCCCATTAGATCATGAAGGTTGCCCAGGGACTTGCGCTTTGGAATGTTAATCTTGCCCACACACCTGAAGTCACAGCCAGGGATGTGCATGCGTGTGACCATCTGTCAGTCCTGCGGGTGTGAAGAGGGCAACACACTGCCCTTGACCCTGGCTGAGCCTAGGGGCTGGATAGGGAGTTTTAAGGGGCTGGGAACCTCTCTAAACGCAGCCTTCTCTGGCGGCCCCAGGAGTTTCACTCTGGTTCAGAGCAGGCCTTACCAACTCCCAGTTAGTAGTCGGTGCTCTGGCAAGTACCAGCTTGTCTTCCTTTCCCCACCCAGCCCGAGAAACCGGCGGCATCTCTAGTTCAGGCCCAGGCCCGTCCCGGCAGCCCGGATTCCACTGTCTGGGCAGGAAGCTAATCTCAGCTCAGTGACCATTAGTCTCTGCTTTCTGTCACAGAGGAATTTCCACTCCAGCAGTTTAGGGAGACGACGATGAGACTGGAGAGGACATAGGTTTTCTCCTTTAGGCTACAGTGGGTGGGAGTCAGGGGGTGGGTGGGTGGGAGGTGAGGGGGGTGGGGGGAGACAACCAAAAGGATGTTGAGTTATAAGGATGAGACAGAAAAGTTGACCATTCCTGAGGGCTTTATCCCAAAACTCCAGGGCAAAAGAGGCTGGAGCTGGGCATGTCTAATTAGTGGCCCAGCCCTGGAGTTCCTGCAGCGAGAGAGCTGCACCGAGCAGTTTCTCACATTCCCAGATGAAGGTGGGAAGGAGGCTGGGCCTGGGCAGGTCTGGACAGTATTTGTTCCGGGTGCCCCAGGGGAGCGTGCTCCCACTTGCTGACCTCCCTGGTGGGTGTCTGCGGGGGTGTAATCAGCACCTCGGGCTGCGCTAGCCTATGTACTGGGGGAGTGGTAGAAAAGGTTGGGTTGGCCAGAATGGGCCGACAAAACCACAGGCCACTCCGTTAAATTGGAATCTCAGATAAACAGTGGCTCACTTTTTTTTTTTTTGCAGTGTATTTGTGATGAACAGAAGTTCAAACTCAGCTGGGTATCCTGTCCTTGGTCTGACAAACTTCACAGAGGGAGCCAGAGCTCCAGCAGCTGACTGAGGCTGACACCCCCTTCCCCTCTCACGTCAGTGAGGTGCAGCGCAGGGTCTGGAGAAAGAGCCCTGCTTGACCAGCCTCCCATGCTGACAAGTAAACCCTGGGCCACTGGCTTTCCTGGCTTCTGCTGGCCGGCCCCGCGCCCACACGACAGGGGCCCCTCCACCTTCAGTTCTCAATTTAGAGACTTTCATGTTGACTATTAATGTCCCCTTCTGGAGCCCCTTTGAAGATGAAAAGCTCCGTTGCTGTAATTAACATAATTAAAAGCAATCTTTTTCTCATAGCCCCATAGAAAACTACAGGACTTCACTTGCTGAACGAACTATCTACCTAGCTCTCCCAGGAGACAGGCACCCTCTTCTGACCCAACAATAGCGCCATCACCTTCCCAGTAGGCCCATTTCCATCCTGTCCTAAGACTTGACTGAAATTTCCTTTTCATGTGATTTTTCACCAACACAAGACACCCAGCACGTGTGGCCCAAGACCCACCATCCTCTCCTAAGACATGTCTGTGTGTACATGCCTGGGTTGAAAACACTCATTGTTTTGAAAATGATAATGGCAACAGATGTGCTTGACACATGGACGGATCTATGGATTGTGATAAGAGCTGTATGAGCGCCCAATAAAATGATTTTTAAAAAACACTCAGTGAACGGGAAACCCTCCAGCAATAATTTCTACCCTAGTTCTGGGCCGAGAGAGAAGGGACACCTGCTGATGCGATCTTACCTCTCACCCTGAATGTCCTGCCCAGCAGGGCCAAACTTGTCCTTGATGCTAAGGCTCAGGCTGTGCCTGTGCACGGTGCCCATGCTGAACGGCCTGGAATCATTTCCCTACTAAGGCAGTTGGTCCCACAGTGGGGCCCAGGGCAGATAAAGGTCATACCCAGAGGCCTTGAACAGAGTCTGTTGTCCTGATTATTTCTAGGAATGCATCCTTGTTCTTTCCCCCAAGGAGGTGAGAAATCCACAGGAAGAAGCACAGCACTTAATTCCCTAAAGATCTAGCATAGACAAGAGGCTCAGTATGAACTACTCATTGGGTTGTGCCAAGTTTATCGATTTGTGATGGATCTCAAAAGTATCTCTGACTCTTTCTGAATTGTCCGGGATTGTAGTAGACAGCTCTTGGGGGTTCTGGCATACAGATTGTACAGTTTGTACTTGACCTATTTTAAGATGTGATTACTGTTGTATGAGACCTCTGCCCAAACTGGCCAAATGTTCAAGAATTGTAGATGATAGACTTTGATTCTGACATTTGCAAATGAACTAGAGGTTATAAACCATTCCACATCACCCAGAATTTAATAACTTTATGTTTGACCAGCTCTAGATTCTTGGAGGAAAGCACAATAAAGAGTCCTGGACTTCAGTTGAATATGCTCTCAGAGCCTGGTCTTCAAATTCTGCTTCTCTCCCATAACACACGCAAGCACACATACACTCACATATATGCATGCACATGTGCATACATATGCACACACATACACACACACACTACAAATAACAGTCCATTCTTCCACACCCAGCCAATTCCATTCAGCTTAATTTTTAAGAACTAGTGCCTAAACAAGGAGCCCGGGTGCTGTAGTGGTTATGCATTGGGCTGCAATCTAATGGTCGGCAGTTAGAAGCCACCAGAAGCTCCAAAGGGGAAAGACTGGGCTTTCTACTCCTGTAAACAGTTACAGTCTTGGGAACCTACAGGGTGTCATTGAGTCAGCATTGACTCGATGGCAGCACCTGCTTACCCAGCCCATTGGCAGTGCCCAACAACCATACTATTAGCACGTATTAAACACTATTGACCTAGTCTCTTTGCAATTCAGAGCTTCCACATCAGATGGACTGGAGGCACTCTTCCATCCCAGTGTCAATGATAGACAGCTTCACAGGCAGGTGCTCCGCTGTAAGAGAGGGGAGAATTTGGCCTGGTAACACAGCACTGAGCGCCCATTAGAGGGGACAGCTAGCTCAGGGAACAGCATGAGGCTAATGTGAAAACCCTCTCCCAGCCTACCTTAACACGACGAGAGTGCCTACAGAACCCAAGAGTTTGAATCCTAAAGAGCTACACCAGTGGGGAGAGTCTGCATGGTATCCTGAAGCTGAGTGTCACAAGTCGAGGGCGGGGGAGAGGGTATAGTAAGGAGAGGGAACAAGAGGAGATGGGGAGGATATCTGCTTCTTCACCTGGCAACACACCCAGATTCCAGCAATGACTGCTAACGGTGAGTATAACCAGGACTGATCCTTTGGGATGTGCAAACATCTCTGACAGACTTGCCTAAACCAAGGAAAAGATGGACCTTCCTGTGAATTCAATCACATAGATAGCTGTTTAGCGTCATTCAGATTCTAAATGTCTATATATGCTAAATATGTAAATATAGAGATATATGCTACATATATAAAAATATATGTGCTAAATAGATATAAATAGATCTATATATCCTTACCCTTTTTAATTAACGTCTGAAGCACAGAGACAGTTGGATACAATTCTTTTTCTTCATAGAATATACACCACTACTGACAGGACAAATGGATAACTCTTTTCTAAGAAAATAGGCTAGTGTTTTCTCTTTTATAATCATAAAGATATCATTGACATTTTTCTTTTGGATGGGTTCATTTAATTTTCATTCCGATCATGCTGGTGAAAGATGTCATGTTTCCAAGCGTGTCAGTCGAGGGACGGCTGCTGTGGCCGTGTGCTCTTGATTCTGATTCATCGTGACCCTGGGTTTTCGCTTAAGATTCCTTTTCGAGGTTGTTCCCCCCCCCCCCCCATGAGTTCAAGTTGAAAAAATTGTTTCCCTTGGATTCAGCTGAGAGCTCAGCCTCCACCCCTTTCCTTCTAAAACCTGTCATTCCCAGATATATTCACCGTCATGTGCCTCAGCCACCAAAGGGACCACAGTTAGAGCTGTGTTGGGATTGGAGAACACAATTACCCAGGCCCTCACCTGGATAATGTCTTCAGACAGAGCGGGAGGACCTGTATGTTTGCAGGTAGGACTCCATTATTCTAAACGCCAAATTGCAAGTAGCTTTGCAATCTTCCTTTGTAGGACTTTTACTGAAAGGGTTTACAATGAAGTCATGCAAGGATATTGCTAGTTACTAATCTCATTTCTAAAATGTTCTGACCAGAAGGAATGCATGAAGAAGAAAGCAAGGAGACATAAAATGCACAAGAAGATAGTAGGAAATCCCATTTATAATGAAGACATATAGACTTGTGTGTGTACAATGAGAAATGTATATTGCTTGTTAAGTATGACAAGGGGCGGGTGTTGGGGCTCCACTGTCTGAAGAAGAAAAACTCACTCCTAAATGGTGTCCAAGGAAAAAGCCGGCAATAATCGATTCCTGTTGCCCTCAATGTGAGAGGTTTGGCTCAGTCTGGGATGGCAGGGCCACATTTGAGGAGCGCTTTCATGAAAGTAGAGAGCAGGTGGGCATATCAGCAGTTGCTGTTGATTTGGGCTGCTGAGTGATTATAGACTCAATTTCATTCAGGATGGTAATTCTTAACTTCAGTTCCCTAAAAAGGTAGAATTACAACCTATACGAAAAGTCTCACAATTTATCACACTGATTGATTGATGGTATTCAGTAAAGTCATTATTTTCTTGGGCAGGATGGCATGTAAAAGGCTAATAATAAAAAAAATCATCATATTTACATCATTTCATCCCAGGCTGACTGCCCCCCTCATACATTTTCCCAGTGTGTGCTTTTAACTTCATTAAAGCATTTATTAACGTACGGAGAATCATCCGCTCGTATGCCTGTTCCTCTCTCTCTCTGACTTGTAAGGTACTTGAGACCAGGCACTTTGTTACACTCATGTACATTTCCTTCACACTCAAGCCTTAGTATACGCCTAGCGTGAATAGGACCCAAGCAATGATTACTCAATAAACAACCTTCAGGTTCTGTACTGTACCTGGTGGCATATGGGAAGTATAAAAATCATTTAGTACTTACTAGGTGTCTCAGATGTGAATCCGAGCTGTCTAATTCTATTATCTTCTGTCTTACCCACTTGGTAAACCTGATTTTCCTGAGAAGAATCAGTCAGTAATGGGCCTGATACCAGTTTTCTTCCCATCCTGCTTCTTGGTTACCTTCCTAGTTCTTACTCATTTCCCCAGCCTCTTAAATTTGCAGGGCCCCAGGGCTCAGTTCTCGGGCATCTCTTCTATTTACCTTAAGTGATCACATTCAGACTCATAGCTTTAAATACCACTTTTCTGCTGAACATCTTAATTGGCATTTCATCAATTCCTGGAGCCTTGTTTTTCCTCAATACTTCAATGCAGCTTGAACTTCTTTCTTCACTAGCCTTAGTTCTTGATCAAATGCTACATCATGATGTGGTAAAGGTCAACCAGTTATATTTCATACAGTGACTCTGTGTATTCCTTCCAGCTTTTTTGATGCTTCTTGCGTTGTTCAATATTTTGTCCATAGAAGCCTACAAAATTGCAACCTGAGGCTTGAATTTTATTTCCTTCACTTCTTTCAGCTTGAGAAACACTGAGCATCTTCTACCCTACTGGCTCCTAGCTCCATGGCTTTGCACACTTTATTGTAATACTTTACTTTTGCTTCTCAAGTTGCCCTTTGAAATCATCTCTTCAGCTCTTTTACTCCATCGCTTCTTCTAATTGCTTTATTTAGTTAGGTTTATCCATATGTGACTGTTAGATTTTAAGTCAATTTGGTGGGGCCAAGATTCTCAGAGGTACATCCCTTCATCATACGGAACCAATTGGTATGAAAAGTAAACACGCTGAGATGAAGGAGGAAGGACTTGAGGCTGGAGGAAAACTCATTAAGGGGGAGCAGATGACAAGGTCTACATATAACCTCCTCCCTGGGGGACGGACGGACAGCGGAGAAGTGGGTGAGGGGAGACGTCGTATGGTGTAAGATATGACAAAATAATAATAACTTATAAATTATCAAGGGTTCAGTGGGGAGGGGAGGGAGGGGAAAAATGAGGAGCTGATACTAAGGGCTCAAGAGCTGGTACTCAGGTGTTTTGAGAATGATGATGGCAACATATGTACGAATGTGCTGGACACAATTGATGTATGTATGGATTGTGATAAGAGTTGTATGAGCCCCTAATAAAATGATAAAAAAATTAAATTTAATTTCTAAAAAAGAAGCGGAGATAGGCAGATGGCACAATCTTCTTTACTGAGAGCCCAGAGGATTTGAAGGACTTACAGATAAACATCAAAGATTACAGCCTTCAGTATGGAGCCTCACAAACGGAATAAACAGCAACATCCTGATACAGAGAGAAAAAAATTTAAGTTTTCAGAGATTTCATTGACTTGGATCCACAAGCAAGGCCCATGGAAATAACAGTCAGGAATCGTGTGACGAGTTACACTGCGCATATCTCTGACGCAAGACCTATTTACAGTGTCAAAAAGCAAAGATATCACCTGAGGACTCAGGTGTGGTGGACCCAATCTGTGACATGCTCAATCACCTTATATGCATGTTACAGCTGAGCAAAAAAGTAAGAAAGGTTGAAAAAGAACAGAGGCATTTAAATGATGGTGTTGGCAAAGAATATGGAAGATACTATAGACTTCCTGAAGAATGAACAAAACTATTTTGGAAAAAGTACAGCCAGAATGCACCTTAGATGTGAGGCGAGCAAGCTGTCACCTCATGTACTTTGGACGTGGTATAAGAGAGGTCCCGTCTCTGGAGGAGGACATCCATCATGTTTGGTCAAATAGTGGGTCAGTCCAAAAGAAGCAGGCCCTAACAGAGTGGATTGGCACAGGACTGCAACAATCGTGTGTTGGTCCGGGTAGACTAGAGAAACAAATTCATAGAGACACTCATATGTGTATAAGAAAGAGCTTTATATACAAGAGCAACTGAATATTGAGAAAACATCCCAGCCCTGTCCAGATCAAGTCCATAAGTCTTATATTCACCCATATGCCCCATACCAATCTATAAAGTCCTCTTCAGACTCACAAAACACATGCAATGATGCCAAATGCAGGAAGATCACAGGCCAGTGGGTTGAAGGTCTTGTGGATCCAGTGACGGTATAAGCAGCTCAGCACTGGCAGGGGTCTTCACATGGCTCCTTCGCCTCCAGGACTCGAGCGTAGCTCTATGTGTCTTGTCAACAGGAATGTCTCACAGGGAGTGAGCATGTGTCCCGCCTCCAACGAGTTATTTATCTTCTTAGTGCCTCCAAATGAGGTCATCAAGCTGTGAACTGATTGACAGGCAAAACCCTACCCTATTCACTCCCAAGACTCTCAAATTGACAGCAGATGATGTAACTACCACAAATGGGCACACACTTAGCAGTGACCGTGAGGATGGCACAAGTCGGGGCAGGGTTTCATTCTGTTGTATATAGGATCACTATATACAATTGGAACCGACTTGATGGCACCTAACAACAACAAATGCTGACCTTCCCTGCGTGTGCATGAGCCTCCTGGTCTTGCAGACCTCTCCTCTGAGCTCCCAACACTTACACGTACCCCACGCCTCTTGGTCTTCTTCCCATGGCAGCTCAAGTTTACCATGTCTAAAACTCAACTCCTGATCTTTGCCTCCCTGAACCTGCTTCTCCCACATTTTCCCCATTTTCGTAGAAATCAAGAGGATCCTTTTTTAACTCAGTCCGAAAATCTTGGTTTCCTGGTCTCCTCTCTCACTCACATCTCTCGATTTATCCATCTATAACCCTATGCTTTCTACCTGCAGAGCGTGTCAGGGATGAGTCCATTTTTTTTTACCCTGCTGTGTGTCTTGTAAGGTCAGATCATAAAAGGCAATCCAACTTCCTCCTGGCTCTTGATTTATGAGAACACTCATCCTTGGATTCCAGGTAATGAGGACGTTGACTAAACTGCAGAGACCATGTGGAGGCATCCCAATGGAAGCCCCAGCTAGTGTCGGAGCCGGCAGGATCAGCAGCTAGACTTCAGTGAATGAGCCTTCAGGTACTTCTGGCTCCCGGCCTTCAAGTCTGAGGCCCCAGATAGCGTGGCTTAAAGAAAAGCCACTTCTCTGCTCAGATTCCTGAACAGAATAAATTGTTGTGTAATACTACTAGACTTGGGTGCACTTTATTATACAGCCTTAGGAACGTGCACATCAGTGTTTTGAAGTGATCCATTCTGTGAGTGCTAGCTAGTGTCTCATTTAGGTTTTACAATTCATTTCCCTAATAAGCAATGCTGTTCAGTGGTTTTACATATGCTTATTGGATATTTAAAAAACTATTATGGATTATGCAGGGTCAGACCGCATCATTCCATGTATGATCTCCATGAACTGGCACCTAACAACAACAACATTGAACTTCATGAAACGCCGTGAGGTGCCCTGTTCTTATTGGTTTCCAGCTATTGCTTATATATTCTCAGCAAGTTTTGGGCTGTATGCACGATAGCAAGTGCATTCTCCTAGCCTAGTGGTTCTCAACCTTCCTAATGCCACAACCCTTTCAAACAGTTCCTCATGTTGTGGTGACCCCCAATCATAAATTATTTTCGTTGCTACTTCATAGCTGTAATTTTGCTACTCTTATGAATCGGATGACCCCTGTGAGAGGGTCATTCGACCTCCAAAGGAGTCATCACCCACAGGTTGAGAACTGCTGGGATCTAGCCTGTGGTTTACCTTATGTTCTCTTAATGATGTCTTTTAATGAAACAAAAGTTCTTAATTCAAAAAGGATCTAATTTATCCAATGTTTTCAAAGCTATCCACTTGCTACCTGCTTTCATGTGCTATTATTGTTCTATAGTTCCTATTTTAGCTTAGAATTCATCTTATAAAATGTGAGGTGGAGTCAAAATTAGTTACCCCCTACAGATACTTAACCAATACAGTGCCATTTATTGAAAAGCCTATCCTTTCTCCAGTGAAAGGTTTTTGTCAAAAATCATGTGACCATAAATGTGTGGATTTATTTTGAGGTCCCTTATCATATCCCATTGGTACATTTGTCTATACTTGTATCTCCTTCGTCATTTTCAAATCTTGTCGTCACACTGGCAAGGTTCAGATCAAAAGCTCTTGACTTTCCTTGGGGTTCAGGTAAATGAGCTCAGGCAGTGCATATAAGTTCCAATGGATTGAATTGAATTCTTCCAACATGGTTGGGAGGAGAATGCAAGGTCTCGGCAGGTTGGGGGTTGGGGGATAAAGAGAAAGCTGAAGTTGAAAATTCTGGGAAGCTTTCCCCATGTGGGCCCATCACTTTGTAACCCCATCCCAGGCAGGGACCAGCACAGATGGCGTGGTTTTCTTGAGCATTTGTTGATACATCAAATTCACTAATCTCGATTTCTAATGATTATATCTGGAGGGACTTGAGATACTGGTTTTAAGAAATGTTGAGAAGTGGGTGGGGGCATTTGGTACAAGAATGAGAAAAAGACTCCAAGGATTTGGCAAGGAGCTTCAGCACAAACTGCCTGTGGAGGCATCAGAAAGGAAGAGATAGTGTTCGTCAGTGCCCCCCACACTGGATGTCTAGGGGATGGGGACTAACCGCCACAGCAAAGCATAAGCAAACCAGATCTCTCATGGGCTGGCTTCACCCCCCCATGCTTCTTGCTCTGACCCCGCCACTCCACCATGCCAGTCACTCGCAGCTGCAGACACCAACAGCTCCAGACACTCCTCTATGCTTTCATCCCAACTGTTCTCTCCGCCTAGAACTTTCCTCCCCCTTCATCCACACAGAAAGCCCCAACTCAACCAGCTCTCTCTGCAGTTGTTCATGACCTTCTACTTAGTCCTCCAGCAGAATGATTTTTTTTTATCTCCTGGGATCCACGAACACTTTATACATCTTTCTGGTGTAGTTTTTAGCCCATAACAATTGTTTATTGCTTTGGCTTCCCAACTAGACTATGAGATCTTTAAGGAGAAAAACTAAAATTTGAACTTGTTAAGGTCTCTAAGTCTAGCATCATGCCTGGAACATGTTATTGTTGTTAAGTGTCACTGAAATGGTTCTGAATCATAGCAACTCTATGTACAACAACACAAAACACTGTCCAGTCCCGTCCCATCCTCACCAACGTTCCAGTGTTTGAGTATGTTGTGGCACACACAATGCCAATTAGTCTTTTTGAATGTTCATCTTCTTGGATCATCTCTTACTGCTATTGAATTCATTCTGACTCATGGTGACCCTGTAGGACAGAGAAGAACTGCCCCTGTGGGTTTCTGAGGCAGTAACCCTATGGGAGTAGAGAGTTTCATCCTACTCCGTCTTTGTGAACATAGTAATTCCTTAATAAATGTTTGATAAATGAATGAATGCATGCCTTCAGAGTCATTGCAAATAGTGGTTTGGGCTGCAATCCAAAGGCCTTCACTTTGAGACCACCAGGTTCTCCCAGGCAGAAAGAAGGGGCTTTCTACTCCCATAAACAGGTACAGCCGGGAAACTCAGAGAGGCAGTTCTACCCTGGCCTATGGGGTCACTATGAGTCTCCATTGACTCGATGGCAATGAGTGAGTAAGTTATAAAAATATTCCAGTAGAGGAAGGGATTTAGATCTTTGTTCCTTCTGGACCTGTTCTTAACCCGATAAATACATGCTGATCTAACATTTCCATTTTAGGCTGGATCCAATGTAAACCAATCCCTGATAAATCCAAGGAAACATTTATTTTTGTTACAGTTGACATTGAATAAATACTGACTCATGTAGACCCCATGCATCCACAATACAATTTCTCCATAGGATTCCCGATGTTGTGACTTTTAGAAACAGATTACCAGGTCTTGTATCCAAGGTACCTCCAAATTGTCAACTGTTGGGTTAGTAGTTGAGCGCTTAATTAACTGCACTGCTCAGGGACACCACATGCTTATTAATGGACCCTGCACACCAAGCTCTGGATTTGACAATGAGTAATTCTTTCCTTTTTAACTGTGTGTGTGTGTGTGTGTGTGTGTGTGTGTGTGTGAATTGGGTAAAGGTTTACAGAGCAAAGGAGGTTGGCGAAGATGGCGTCCAGGTAGACTCACCACCTGGTGCTCCTGTGGTTCGATCAGAAGTTAAGAGCTAAGCATGGGAAGCAAGCCCAGAGAAAGCAGAGGAACCAGTGGCTGCAGAGGGACCTGTGGGGAGGAGGTGGTGGGGAAAGGAGCAGTGAGCAAACAATGCCATAGACAGGGAACAACTAGTGAATTAAAAGCAACAATGAGGGACATAGAGATTCTGGTGGTGTTCGAGCAACAGCCATATAGCTAGGAGGAATCACTAAGAGGCAGAAGAAGGGCGGGCGTGATGGTGGGACAGAAGGAAGATAAAAGGAAACAGAAGAAAGATCTAGGAAGCAAAGCTGTGGATATAGGTATAAACATAGGTGTGCACTTATGTAAATATATGAATTCATAAAAATAGAGGTATTGGCCTATGTCCATATATTTATATGGTAATACCTTGAGGAAGGGGATGGACTCAGGGCCTCTACTCAAGCCCTCCCTCAAAGCAAGAACACTTTGTTCTAATAACCTGGCATTCTGTGATGCTCACCCACCCAAGACAATCACTGAAGACAAAATGGGTACATAAGCAAATGTGATGAAGAAAGAAGATGGTGCCTGGCTATCAAAAGATACAGTGTCTAGGGTCTTAAAGGCTTGAAGATAAACAAGTGGTCATCTAGCAGAGAAGCAACAAGCCCACATGGAAGAAGTACACCAGTCTGTGCAATCATGAGGTGTTGATGGGATCAGGTAACAGGCATCAGAAGACCCAAAATAAAACAAACAAAAAAACCCCCCATATTATTGAGAACAAGGCAGGTCAGAGCAGAGACCCGAAATCCATGTGTAGACAATAGGACACCCCCTCACAGAAAGGTCACAAGGAAGGGATGTCAACCAGGGCACAGTATAGCACCAATGAAACACACAATATTCCTCTGGTTCTTTGAGGCTTCCTCACTCCCCACCCACACCCCACTATCATGAATGACCCCAGTCCTGCCTTTCAGTTCTGGCTAGAGCAGGGCATGTACACTGGTACAGATAAGAGCTCATGAAACACAGAATCCAGGTCAGATAACACCCCCAGGAACAGAAATAGGAGTAGCGATATCAGGAGGGTAGGGGGAAGGTGCGGGGGATGGGCAAGGGAGGAAGGGGGGACTGATCACAAAGATTGACGCATAACAGCCCCCTCCCCGGAGGGATGAACAGAAACGTGGGTGAAGGGAGACAGCGGTCGGTGTAAGAGATGAAAACAAGAATAATTTATCATTTATCAAAGAGTCATGAGGGTGGGAGGTAGGGAGGGAGGGAAAAAAGAGGAGCTGATACCAAGGGCTCAATTAGAAAGTAAATGTTTAGAAAATGATGATGGCAACATATGTACAAATATGCTTAATACAATAAATGTATGGAATGTTATAAGAGCTGTAAGAGCCCCCAAGAAAATGATCTTAAACAAAAGGTTTACAGGGCAGTTTTCCAGACAACAATTAGTTTCCCAGACAACAATTCATACACATTTTGTCATTGATTGCAGTCCCTCCATGTAACACCATTGTCTCACGTCCTCCCTGTGTTTCCTGTAACTATGTTTCCTTCCCTCCTAACCCTTCTGAAGTTTGACCTTGGGTAAATAAATGCTGCCCTTTGGATCTCAAATGCTTGGTTATTCTAAGTTTATTGTTCCCCTTAGGGGCCTACTTATTGACTGGAAATTGAGCCAGAGGGGTAAATTCTGATCCAAGCCTCAAGGGTAACTATGGGCCATTGTCTCTAGGGTTCCATCAGTCTCTAGCCAGGAAGCCTGACCTCATTTATGCTTTTGAGTTCCACACTTTTTCTCTCAAACTATCCAGAACCATGTGATGTGGTCCCTTTCAGAGCTGTTGGTCAGGGAACCAGGCACCGTCTAGCTCTTCTGGTCTCAGGGTAGTAGAGACTGGTGTTCTGTGGCCCATTAGTCCATTAGATTAATTGTTTTCATGCGACTTTGATTTTCATCACTCTTCTTTCTTCTGGATGTAGAACTTTACCTCTGAGGGGCATATTATGTCAATTGATCTTTGTGTCCCCCACAACTATGGGATTTGGTCTTTCAAGGTGTTTGGTTATGTCCAAGAAGTTTGCATACGCTTGCCCCCTGAATGCTCCACCACATCCATGGATATGCTTTCAGCAAAGATCATTAACAATGGGCACTTCTTATGGTGCAGGTGAATAGAGAGGGAAGAGGCTGCATATAACAATGAGGGTAAGCAAAGGATAGGTTGCTACTAGGCTTGCAGTTCACACACACAGAGGCCGATTCCAAACTAAACATGTTTAAATGTGTCTCTGCAGTCATTTGCTGGTGGTCTCTCAGTAACACACTTGTCTTAGTCTCATTAAGAGAGAAGAAGGTGAGGGGTCTCGGGGAGGAGACGAGCCAGTCAGGGTACGATGTAACAATGATGAGAAATACAACTTTCCTCTAGTTCCTAAATGTTTCCTCCCCACTCCCACTACCATGACTCAAATTCGACCTTGCAAGTCTGGCTAGACCAGAGGATGTACACTGGTACAGATAGGAACTGAAAATACAGGGAATC
>NW_022111324.1:56267366-56270233 GCF_000313985.2 Echinops telfairi
TAAGATATGACAAAATAATAATAATTTATAAATTACCAAGGGTTAATTGGGGAGGGGGGAACAGAGAGGGAGGGGAAAAAATCAGGAGCTGATACTAGTGGCTCAAGTAGAAAGCAAATGTTTTGAGAATGATGATGGTAACATGTACAAAAGTGCTTGACACAATGGATGGATGGATGGATTTTGATAGGAGTTGTATGAGCCCCCAATAAAATGATTTAAAAAAAATTTTTAAAGGATAATTAACTACCAAGGGGATTCGTTGGGTCAAGACTCAGTGACTCTAATCTTGAGAGACACAGAACAACACCAGGTTCTTACCAAGAAGACATTTTAAGGAATTTGAGAAATGTATTTGTAAGAAAAAGGCCGGCAATCTCACCATGGAATTTCACCCCCACCCCCATCATGCACCTGCTGTCTTCCAGGCTAGCAAGACCTGTCCTATGAGAATTTTGCTGGGAAACCTTATCTCATCTAATATAGAGTCCTGATCTTGCCCCTTCAGACTTCTTTTTCATTGACAAACTCAGAGAAAGATAAAAGGCACGTGTCTTGAGTCCCTTCGGGGTGCCCACATTGATGTGGTGTAAATCAAAGAACACTGAAGGATTTGAGAGAGGGTTAGAGAGAAGGGAATACCACCTTCAAAGCACATAGATCTAGATCGACGCTTTATCAAGAAACAATAGTTTTGTATTTTGAGATTTTTGTGTAGTAAAGGTTTTATGTTTTTTTAGCAATATGTTTTACTTGCCCTCATAGGCTCCAGTTCTATGCTCTGCACAGCGCAGTATACTGCATTCCATGGCTTTTCTTTCCCCACACGTCATCTCCTTTTCCACCTGCTCCACCTACAAAGCGAATCGCTCCAGATGCAATGAATGTGGTAGACCCCAGTGACTCACGGCTCGTTCTAATTTCCCATGGCCCTGTGTCTCTCATCTCCTGTCTCGAACATGCAAGCTGGTTGTCAGGGCAGCAGAAACAGCTCACACAGCCTAATGTGTAGCATCTAAATCAATTCTGAGTCCTAGCTTCCCGTTCCATGAATGTAACTGATAGACAGATGGCTGACAGCAGCCCGAGCCAAGACAGTCCTCCTGCCCCCTCCTCCCCTGAGAGAGCTGCTTTCTCAATGCTCAGCATCCCGCACAGTGTTCTGTGATCCCCAGGGCCCTGGCATCACAGTGATTGAAGCTCACAGTTGCTAAACCTAAAGCTTAGAACTCACCAGCCACTCAGAGGGATAAAGATGTGGCCATCAGTTTCCTTCATGATTAACCAAAGCCCACTGCCACAGAGTTGATTCTGACTCGTGGTGGCTGTGGAAGACAGTGCAGGACTGCTCCCCTAGGATTTCTGAAACTGTCGATCTTTACCAAAGCAGACTGCCCTGTCTTTCTCCAGGGAAGCACAGCTTTGAACTAACAACCTTCCGGTGAGCACCTCGGTGCTTAATCCACTCGCCACCAGGGCTCCTCTGTAAAGATTACAGCTTTGGCAACCCTATAAACCAACCCAAACCCATTACTATAGAGTCCACTCAGACTCATGGTGACCTATATGGCATATCCACATATATGCCATATATGTGGCATATATGGGAATACGATAGCCTTAACTTCTGCCCTCAGAGCGGCTGGAGGGTTTGAGTGTTGACCTGACAGTGCCACTGAGCTCTTTTGGAAAACTTACTCGGCAGTTCTACTCTGTGCTATAGGGTTTCTATGAGATGGAATTCTCTGAATGGCAGGAGATTGGGTTTGGCTTTCTTGTGATTGTCTATGCACTTACCGGTTCCTTGACAAGATCTCTGCTGCCAACGTCGTCCCTGGTGCATGGTAGTGAATTCAGTGAATGAATGGACTAATTTCGTTGGAAGGGTAGTTGAGAGTTGGTTTCTGCCAGCACTCGCAGGGAGAGGCTGGATTGCTTTGGGTGTGTGTGGAAGCACATGTACATACATGTGGTAGATGAGCTGGACTTATATGAAGGAAACTTATTTAAAGCCCTCCAGAAGAATCCAGCCCCTACTTCCCTGCATGTGTGCACATACCACACGCATTCATCATCCCCCAGCAGGTTCCCAAACCAGAAGGCAAAGTGTCTGAATGCTCACCATTGGAGTCATATCTTGGATGACTCATTGCTTCCTGCCAATACTGTTTGGCTCCCTGCGCCCTTATTACACAAGTTGTCCTGTAAGTCACCACTTGTACGTTCTGAGCCTCAGACATCCGCAGTATGCGATGTGTACCCTCACGTCGGGTTTCCCGTGGCTCCCTAGAGAACATCAGATGACGGATAACTTTCTGTGGAGAGTGCTTTATTCATCTTTTTGAAAGCAGGGAGAAAATATTTCATGTAAAAATGGAATAATGGAAAGCTTAATGAAATTTTGGTACAAACTTTTTTTTGGTAATTTTTTAACATTTATTTGGTAATTGCACAATTATTTTTCATCTGTGGAAGATATATTATGATCTGAAGAACTTTTGTGCATTTTTCACAATATACCCATGTTCAAATATTCATGTCTGTATTAAGGATTCAGAAATATGTTTATTAGTAAACATTAAAGCTTGGCCTAGAACTGTTGCTGTGGTTAACACTTAGCTTCTTCTTTTTTTATATAATCATTTTATTAGGGGCTTATACAACTCTTCACAATCTGTACATACATCATTTGTGTCCAGCACATTAGTACATATGTTGACTTCATCATTCTCATAACACCTGCTTTCCACTTGAGCCCTTGGTGTCAGCTTCTCAATTTCCCCCCTCCCTCCCCGCTCCCCCTTCCGCCTGAACCCTTGATAATTTATAAATTATTATTATTATTATTATTTTTAACATTTTATTAG
>NW_022111324.1:56272930-56375349 GCF_000313985.2 Echinops telfairi
ATTCCTAAAACCCAAATGAAGGCAGAACATGATAGTGGGACAAGAGGAAAGTACAAAGAAATAGAGGAAAGAACTAGGAGGCAAAGGGTAGTCATAGAGATTTAAATATAGGCATATAAAGATGCAAATATATTTATATATGACGAGGGGGAAATAGATCTATGTACATATATTTATGGGTTGAGTATTAAGAAAACAGATGGGCAGTGGGCCCCTGCACAAGTACTCCCTCAACACAAGAACACTTTGTTTTAACAATTATGCAGTCTGAGATGCTCACCTGCCTGGCACGATTGCTGAAGACAATGGGTGCACAAGCAAATGTGGTGAAGAAAGTGGATGGTGCTCGGCTACAAAGGATATAACACCTGAAGTCACTGAAAACAATGGGTGCACAAGCAAATGTGGTGAAGAAAGCTGATGGTGCCCAGCTACCAAAAAAAGATTAGCTTTATTTTTTAAATCATTTTATTGGGGGCTCATACAATTCTTATCACAATCCATACATACATCCATTGTGTCAAGCACATTTGTACATTTGTTGCCATCATCATTCTCAAAACATTGACTTTCTACTTGAGCCCTTAATAACAGCTCCTCATTTTCCCCCTCCTTCCCTAGTACCTTCTCCCTTATGAACCCTTCCTAATTCATAAATTATTATTTTGTCATATCTTACACTGTCTGACATCTCCCTTCACCCACTTTTCTGTTGTCCATCCCCCAGGGAGAAGGTTATATGTAGATCCTTCTAATTGGTTCCCCTGCCACAAACTTTTTGAAGACCCCTGATAGATAGCTATATTGTAAATAAACTCTTTTCAGCCAGGTGTGCCATAATATTTGCATGAAATGAAAACACAGCTAACAAAAACTAATAAGGCTCATCAAGTGTGGGTAGCTTCATGAGTTTGCAAAAGATACTAAAGACCAAAGCAAACACTTGATTGATGACCATGAGACCTAATTGATAAAATGCAATTGCTAGAAAAGAATCAAGCACTTGCTGTGCCTTTTCCATGTGAACTCCACCAGGAGGAACCATTGCAGGGAGAACCTTGCCTTCATGGAAGCAGTCCAGCAAGTAGGTGAAGAAGAAATGATGACCAAGTATCACCATGCTGCAAACCAAACCCAAACCAAACTCATGGTCCCTGAGGTGATTCTGACTCAGGGTGACCCTGTAGGACAGAGTATACAACTGCCTATTTGGGCTTCTGAGGCTGAACATCTTTCTGGGAGCAAAAAGCTTCATCGTTCTCCCACAGAAGGCGGGTTTGAACGGCCACACTTGTGATTAGTAGCCCAACACAAAAATCCACTGCACTACCAGTGTCCCTCATGTTGCAAACTCTAGTGAACTAATGAGTCAGACTTGAAGCATACATGGCTGCCAGCACAAAAAACGAACATGATATGCCCCCTGATGGGAGGATATATACTATCTCCTAGAATAAGGTGACCAGATTTAAAGCAGGACACCATTGACTGGGGGGTGGGGGTGGGGTTCTTGATTAAAAATTTGGTCTATATGGACCAAATAGACCATTCCCTAGCTTGTCGTGGATTCTTTCCAAAAATCGGGACTTTTTCAAAACACCAACAATCAGGACTGTCCCGCCAAAAGCAGGACGTCTGGTCACCTTATCCTAGAACACAGTTTTGTCAATCTGATCAAACGTCTGATCCAGCTACCAATTCATGGATCAAGAAAGCAGAGCAACATGTTAGACCAAGAGAGAGTGAAAAAAAATGTAACATTTCCAAGATAATAATTAAGCAATTTTTATCACATTTTTATGTGAAATAATAGTATTGGGGCTGTGGCTTTTTGAAGAACTCTTATATTTTAGAAGTGCCTACAGAAAAATTTTAGGTGAAATAATATGATGCCTGGCATTTGCATCAAAGTAGGGACAAAAAGTAGGGCAGTGGTTCGTGTACACATAAAACAAAACAGCCTTGTGCCAATCACTGCTGAAGTTGAATAATGGGTACATGGAAGTTCATTATACCATGTGGTCCACTTGTGTATGTATTTGAAATTTTTCATAGAAAAATTTTCATTTAAATTACTGAAGAAAAAAAAATCGAAACCAAACCCACTGCCATTGAGTCAATGCTGACTCACAGTGACCTCCTGTGGGTGTCCAAGACTGTAACTGTTTATGGAAGCAGAGAGCCCAGTCTACCTCCTCAGAGGTGCTGTCGGTTTCGAACTGCCTACCATGCGGATCACAACCCAATGCAAAACCACTATACCATCAGGGATCCAAATTATTTTCTGTGTATTCTTGTCCCAAGAGTCAGCTGCTCTCCCCACCCCTTGGGAATCATTATCCTAGGGCATTCTCTACATTGCAGATACCCTGAGGAATAATACCTTAATAATTCATTAATATCTTTTTTATAAACTAATATAGATTGCCTTTACTCCTGAAACTACTGAGCATGTGAGAAAAAGGCTGGGAAAAAGCTGGAGGGAGGGGACAGGACGGGCTGAAAATGGGGAGAAGAAGAGAGACAGAAACATGCCGTGCTTGCAGTCTACCTGGGACCTCCTTGGTGTGTATTTATGGACGTATATTTTCTTCATGTCAGTTTTATTCAAAGAATTTTCATTCTAGGTTTTTTGTTTTTTTCCAGTTTGAATCCTGAGTTCTTGGACAACCATTTCACGAAAGGTCCCCTTTTTAATTTATCAGAGACTCATAGAAGTATTTTCAAGAGAAGATGAGACTGCTTGGGTGGGGGTTAAGGTGAATTTTTGCTTGGATTTCACACCTACCCAGAGATGTGGAACAAGGATGTGGGACCCAGGAGAGAACACGGGGTCTCTTCGAGCGCCAGGGAGCTTATCTTTTTATAGAAGGTCTCTGGAAGAGCACTGGCGCTTGGGAAGGTGGTTGCCTCTAAGGAGGGAAGCTGGGGCACTTGGGATAGGTTTGGAAGAGGGGGTGGGGGACTGTGGCTCTTTATTGTTATATATACATTACTCTGTGGTTGGTGCCTTAAAATAGATGATAACATTCTGCAAACAACAGTTTGTTGACTTAAGTGACTGTACATTTTATCTCAAAATTAGAAGGCAGATGTCTGTTTGTTCATGGGTTCTTTGGCTGGGCCTGTGCTGGCACCACCCACTCTGTTTGCATATTTTCTTGATAGGCACTTTCCCAGTCCCAGCTGCCCTGAGTCTAACAAGGAGTCCCGATCACTAGAACCTATCGGAATAGGTTATTCCATGTCTCATGACAACTTCCCACAAGTGTACCATGGTTCTGGGCAAAGGTTACATTTTTCATAGAAGCGCCCAAGAGCCTCTGGTTTTTACCTTAAAGCCTCTGACTCATGTTGCAGCTCATGGCTTGTTGTTGTCAGTTGCCATTGAGTTGATCTGATCCGTGGCAGTCCATGTGAGTAGACTAGAATTGCTCTGTGGGGTTTTCAAGGCTACGAGGGCCTTTTAAGAAGCAGAGGCCTTTGGGATGGGTTCGAGCTGCCTACCTTTCAGCAACTAGTCCAGTATTGAAACCATGCCCCACCCACCTAGGGACTTCTAGTCTATGAATGAACACTTCAAAAACAAAACCATGATATTACACGTTCCTAATAGGAAAACATTTGGTCATTATGTTTATCCAGTAGTCCCCCCAAATCCTGAACCAATCTGCCTGTCAATGAGTATCAAGTCCAGTTCTGTGTTTTTGGTTTTTCCCTCTTTTTTATTTGTGTATTTGGGTTATTTACATGACGTAAAAGACATCTATTGTAAGTGTGGTTGAATGAGTTTTGGTTACAAGGTGTAGCAGCCATGGGGATCAAGACTTAGAACAGTCCCTTCATCCTTGGGGCATCTCCAGGAGCCCTGGGGACTGGGCGGTTACATGCTGGGCTGCCAACCACAAGTTGGACAGTTGGAAATCGCCGGCAGTGCCAAGGGAGAAAGCCTGCTCCCATCCACAGTGAGAGTCTTGGAAACCCACAGAGGAAGTTCTACCCGGTCCTACAGGGTCACTGTGAGTCGGCATGACTTGATGGCAGTGTTGCCTGAGTCCAGTTTTGAGACATTAGGTTGAGTCCTATGGTCTTAGGAGTCACTTTGCCTCTGGATGCCTTTCTGCTGTTTTAAATGACGGACGTGGGACTAGATTTATTTCCAGGGTCTCTTGCAATACCACTAGGAAATGCAAGGTGGGCTGGGACGTCTCAGTCTCGTCTTGTAGGTTGCCGTAGAATCCAGTGACTGAGCCCAGGTGTGCCAGGGTAGAACTGTGCTTCAAGGCGCATGAGGCCTGTCTTCTGAGACGCGTCTGGGTTCCAGCTGGCAACCATTGACACCTGGGAGTGAACCAGAGGCTGAGCCTACTGGGTAAAAACCGGTGGTCTCATCAAACACTGGTTTTCAATTCCTCCCTTGCTAGCATGTAATATTTTCTAAGAATCCATTTCCTCGTCTGCAAAAACAGCGCATATTTGCGTCTTCCTATGGGATAAAGTGAGATATAGTCAAACACCAACAACTAACCCACTGCCACCGAGTGGCTCCCGACTCACCGCGATGCACCTCTCAGAATAAAACCCCATGGCCATCGAGCTGATTTCTCTCGTTGCAGCTGGTGATTTAGAACTGCTGACCTTGCAGCTAGCCCAATGGTAACCCACGACTACCAGGGCGCTTGAGCGATGTAACAAACACCTTTAAATATTGGTTGGCGTTTTTTTAAATATGTAATGTTGCCGAACTCATTTATATTTGCTACTACATAGTTCCGCAGGCCGATTCCTCCAATCAAAACAGAAACCAAAAAAAGTCATCACATTCACATTGCCCACAGACCCGAAGGGCACACGGCCAAAGTTCTGCGAGTGTGCATGAGTCAGAATTGACTGGATGGCAGTGAGTGTGAGTGTGTGTGTGTGTCTGTGTACACGCATCGCGGGAGAAAGACAAGGCTTTCTACTCCCGCCAATAGCTCCAGTCTCTGAAACCCACACGGAAGCACTTCCCTGTTCCGTAGAATCGCTGAGACGCGGAGCGACTCCGTGGCGGAGCGTTTGGCTTTTGGACGTGTGCGCAGCATGTCCTTCCAAGAAGCCTCGGCAGGGGGCAGAATCGGGACCAGGAAGTTCTAACGCCTGACGTAAAACACGACGTGAAGCGGCTCTGCTTTATGGCACACTCCGCCGTAAAGCGCCCTCTGGCAGTCCACATGGGTCTGTTGGCGGAGCATCTTTCTTGTTAAAAACCCTAGATTTGGAGGTACACAGAACTTGACACTTTTGCTATGGGCAAGCGCGGGACCCGGAGCCAGAGCCAGCTGCTTAACACACTGACGAAAAAGCAGAAGAAGCACCTTCGGGATTTCGGCGAGGAGCATCCCTTCTACGACAGGTACTGGAGGAGGAGCCGAGGCCCCAACTGCGTTTGCCGGGAGTTAGCCCGAGTTTCCCCGTTGGTGGTCCGCCGGCCTCCCGGGATGGAGACGCCTGTCCCCGCTTATCCTTATCCACGTCTCGGCTGGCGGGGGCCTTAGGTGGCACCCCGCCGGGAAATGGGTTTCCTTGAGTCTACCTACCCAAGTAACTGTGCTAGGCACGCCCACTTTTGTGTGAACTGCATTCTGTAAGGTCAGTGATCATCGGAAGTTGCTTTTGTTTTTAGTGCTTTTAAAATTCTTGTTGAGAGACCCAGTTAAGCGTTGGGCTGCTAACTGCTATGTCGGCGCTTCAAACCTACGTAAACTAGTCGCCATGTGGTGTTCAGGGGGTGGGGGAGGAGATGAAGCTCTTTGCACTCTAAGATCTCTGAAGCCCTTGAGTCTTGCTGTGAGTTGCAGTTAACTCTATGGCAGTGGGTTTTGGGTTCAACATAATTTTGATCGACTTGACTCCAATGGGAAAACGGATATGGCAGATCCAGGCTATGTGTTTGGTAGTTGTGGGTAATTGCCCACAGTCAGGGTCTGAGTTCACAGTCCACCATTCTGGCTGCGTGGGGTTATTATTAGTCAGAGCTGACTTGAGGGCACCTATCAACAACAAAACAAACATTTGCTCAATGGTGGTATTTTGAATGAAAACCAGTTATTGATTAAGATAATGGCAGCCATAGTTGCTTTAGACGTTTTGTTTGTCAGTTATCATCCATTGGTCACAGTTCTTTCACTGGAGCCCAAGTGCCTATGTGGTTTTTACATGATTATAATTACAGTGTATTTATCATGGTATATTCAACTTTTTTCACGTAAAGTTATCACATTTTCCCCCAATAGCCAATCGTAGTTATTAGAGTTTAACACTATTCCTTTCTTTTCAGGGTTTCGAGAAAGGAAGTAAAACCACAGATCTGTCACTTGGTAATACTTTATTGCATCTTTATCATTGTGGGTTCTGAGTTGGTTACTTTTAGGAGTATATATAGGAGTAACGTCTACATTTCACTTCTTTTTCCGTTTTATGTATAAGGTATTATTTTAGTAATATTGCTTAGTGTGGAAGGTCAGTGCCTATGAAACTATCAGTATGATAACTCATACGGAGGCCAGGATTTAAATGTGTCCAGGCGGCTTCTAAGGGGGAGTTCTTGTTTCCTTGGCATGAAAGGAGGCTCATGTAGAGTACAGAAAGAACAAAGGTCTTATCTCATTACAACAGACGGCGGTCCTTGGTTTTCTTATAATTTCCCTTGCCCCTTTAAACAAGGCCTGTCTTTGTCTGGGGCATAGGTTAAATCTCATAATCTAAAGTTCTGTCTTAAAAAGTCACTGCCCTTCCCACACGGCACATTAATCATTTGGAAATGAAGAACTAGTACAGCTGTAACTAGATTGGCTATTTTAAGGTAATTTCATGCAGTACTTGGTTGGGTAGCTAAGATTGCATGGTATTGGCAGAACATTTTAATGTTGAGTTCAGAGAGTGAATCTTTACTCGGTTGGCCTGGTAATAGACATATGATGACAAAGAGAACAGTAGAGTTTTTGTTTTTAAAATTGCCTTTTTCCTTTTAGCCAGAGAGTTCGGATACTTCAAATTCGGAAAGTGAAGCAGAGAGTGAACCAGAACAAGTTTCTGGGTACCGTAAACTGCTTGCTACCTTAAAGAATGTCTCTGAGGAGGAAGAGGAAGAAGAGGAGGAGGACGAGGAGGAGGAGGAAGAAACTGGACATGAAGAGTCAGAAATGAGCGATGAAGGCGATGATGGTGACACCAGTGTGGAAGAAGAGGTAGCGGCAGTGTCTGCTGAACTTGAGGAAAGTAAGTGTCGTTGGCGCGGGCTCTCTTTGCTAGGACCACACAGACAGTGACCCCAGGGGTCCTGTGCCCCGTACCACGTGAGCTGGATGAGAGCACGAGTAGTATATCGCCAAGATTCTTAATGTTAGATTCAATGACGCCCTTGAGAATCTACTGAAAACTCTCAGAAAGATGTAAAGACATTTTTGCTTAGGATTGCAGTGAGTCCAGTGATCCAAATGTTCGTCTGGTAGAGTAAGAGGAACATTGTTTTATCTTTGTGACTTGCTCTATTTATTGACAACCCTTAGGGAGAGCAACTTACAGAAACAAAAAACCAATTCACTAGCATAGCGTATATTCCGACTCAAGCACCCTTTCGGAGAGGGTAGAACTGCCCATGTGAGTTTCTGAGGCTGTCACTCTTTACAAGAGAAGCAAACCTCATCTTTCCCCTGAAGAGTGGCTCGTGGTTTCAAACTGCTGCCTATTGCTTTGCCAGTGCTCCTCTAAGTTTAATGAGAGATAGACATGAAAATAGACATTTTCAAGTAGCTGATTTGTATGGAACAGCTACCTGTAAGGTGTTGAAGATCTTCCGAGTGATAACACACCTCCAGGGTGCATTATGAGTCTTAAGCATTTGAGGCTAATAGAGCATAGAGGCTAATGTAGATAAAATGTAATCACTTCAGTGTTTTTAGACAAGGATCTGTCCTTGCTGTTACTGCCTGACACTGAGTTTATTAAGTTTATTCAGACTCACAGCAACCAAAGAGACCGAGTAGACAGGCCCTAAGGGGGTGTGCCTTATCTTACCAACTGCCACTTGGTTGGCTCTGACCTTAAGTTTGGTTTTATGATCTGTGTGGGAGGACAGACTCATCTTTCTGCTGCCACGTGGCTTATCCTGCAGGGCCACTAGGGTTCCTTTAGGGCCTCTTCAGCTCGAATGTTCTTGGTAGCAGGGCGACAGGTCTTTTCTGCAGAGCGGCTCGGGGGTACAAAATGCCCACCTTTTGGTTAGCAGCTCAGCGCTTAATTATTGTACCCTCTGGCCTCCTTAAATTGGAGGCCAGGTGATGCAAGAGTGCTACTAAAATCAAGCTGTAGAACACTTCTTTTCCTGTCCAAATATCCCTTCCTGTCCCTTTGCTGTCAGTTGCCTACTCTGGCATCAGATAATCACTGTAGGTTTGTGTTGGCCGGACTCGAATTTCATGTCAGTGGAATCACATAGGAGGCCACATCCTATTGCATCTTGTTTCTCTTGCTAATCTTGCATTTGTGACTCATCATGTTGTTGTTTGTCTGCTGCATGTTCATTTCTTTTCATTGTTATAGTTGTATTCCCTTGTCTGGATATATCCAGGTGACTCTTGACTCCTCACTCTCTTTGTGCTTATTTTCCATAGAGCCTGTAGTTACTGATGCTTCTTCATTTGCCAATGCTTTAAGGTATCTTGTATGTCTCTTAATATTCTCACTGGTCAGTTTTGTTTGTTTTTTTACCAGGATGAAATTTGATTGCCTCAGAATAAGGTTGTTTTGTTTTGTTTTCCTTAATCATTTTATTGGAGGGCTGTTACAAATCTTATAGCACACTTGTACATATGTTGCCATCAACATTTCTAAAACATTTCTTTCTACTTGAGCCCTTGGTATCAGCTCCTCTTTTTCCTCCTCACACCCTTGTGAATCGTTAATCAATTATATAATATTGTTTTTATTTTGTGTCTTACACTGTCGGTTGTCTCCCTTCACCCTCATTTCTGTTACTCATCCCCCTGGGGATTGGGCTATATATCCAGCCTTGTGATGGGTACTGCCCGCCCCCGCCCCCCGCCAGCCTCCACTACCCCCCTACCCTCGTGATATCAATACTCCCACTACTGTTCCTGGGGGTTTATCTGTCCTGAATTCCACGTGTCGAAAGCTCTTATCTATATCAATGTGTGTACGCCGGTCTAGCCGGATTTGTAAGGTAGAACTGGGTCATGGGGGGGACATTCAGGAACTAGAGGAATGATGTCTGTTTTATTGGTGCTATCCTGTATCCTGGTTGAATCCTCCCTTCCTTGTAACCCTTCTGTGGGGGGGATGTCTAATTGTCTACAGATGGGCTTTGGGTCTCCACTGCAACCCCTCTCTTTTACATCGATATAATTGTTTTGGATATTTTGATACCGGATCCCTTCAATACCTCACGATCACACAGGCTGTGTGGTTCTTCCAGGTGGGCTTACTTGCTTCCCTGCTAGGTGGCTGCTTATTTAATTTCAAGCCTTTAAGACCCCAGATACTATATCTCTCTTGATAGCTGGGCACCGTCTACTTTCTTCACCCATTTTGTCTTCAGTGATCGTGTTGGGAAGGTGAGTATCAAGGAGTACCAGGTTATTAGAACAAAGTGTTCTTGTGTTTAGGGAGGCCTTGAGTAGATGCCCAAAGTCTTGTCTGTTAATACTTAACATATGTAACATATGTTATCATATATGTGCATTAGTCTCTATCCCGTTCATTATAAATTAATATGTTTACATATATACGTGCATTTAGCTATACCTTTATAAATAGGTTTCACCTCCTACTTCTTTCTTCTATTTCCTATCACCTTCCTTCTGTCCCATTATCATGCTCACCCTCCATTTGGATCTTAGTAATTCCTCTCGGATACATTGCACTTGATCAAACCCCACCAGGCATTATACCTCGTGTTTGCCATCAATTTTAGATCTCTTGTTGTTCCCTTATCCCTGAGTTTATTGGCTCCCCACTCCCTCTCCCCTGCCCTCTCCTCTCCCATGTAACCCCAGGACCACCAGTCTGTTGTTTTCTCCTGGGATTGTTTATCCTATCTTATATCGATACAGGGCGAATGAGAAAAAAACGATAGATAGTTCCAGATCTGGCTCCTGACCCTTATGAGCTTTTTCTAATCAGTCTGATAAGGTGCTAACCCCTGTCCCCTGAGTCAGAAGTCTATTTTCAGGATTCCTTGGGGACTTGGTTACTTTGCTTCCCTTGCTGCCCTGTTGCACTCCCTTCTAGTTTCAGCCTGCTGTGCGTGGGGCAGACTAGGCACACTTTCCACGGTGTCTCCAGTGCTGTCCGCTATAGCACTATGGGTCAGTGAGGGAATGTTGTGTCTCATGGTGGGGCCGGCCCTACTCTGTGCACTGGCTGATCTGAGCAGCAATGTCATCCCTGGACCATGATGAGGTCCACTCTCTTTCTCTCTTAGTTTGCACCCGTGTGCTCTGGACAGACCTGCCACTTTCCCCGGGCTATAGCTTCAGTGCTGTCTTTTGTATTACATTCAGAATAAGTTTTGTTTGTGGTTTGTTTTGTATCTTTCTTTACTTTTTTAGAACTTAAAAAAAAATGAGTTGATTTCTTTCAAATTGTCAAAGTGAACCAAAAACCAACTCGTTGCCCTTGAATTGATACTGACTTCTAGTGACTTCAAAATGAAGCACCGAGACAGACTGGAACTGCCCCGGTGGGTTTGTGAGACTATAACTTTACGGGACTAGAAAGCCTCATCTTTCTCTCAAGGGGCGACTGGTAGGTTTGAATTACTTACAGTCAGCAGCCCAATGCATAGCCACTTATATTTCCTTAGAAAACTTAATATAATTGTCAGCCTATAGCGTTAAACATCTCTAACATTTTATATAACCTTTGCGACTGCTTTTTTCATGAACATGCTTGTGAATTTAAGTGTGTATATATATATATATTTGCTTATATGTGTATACTGACCTCTGTACGTATTTGTAATAAAATGACATGGATCTTTTCACATCACTTCTGAAGTGCTTCGTATTCCACTGGAAATGGTAGGTAGTACTTTATTTCATTTGTAATCAATGGAAAGGCTATTTGTTGTCCCCAGCTATTTCTAGTCACAATCAGACTGCTTTGAACATCCAAATATCCATACATCTTGGTGTATGTTGTCTTGTCCAGGTATTATCCTGGAATAACTTCCTAAAATTAGAACCAGGTCACAGGGTCAGGTTTACTTTTGAAAATCCTGAAGACTGCTCACCTAAACATTCTTCAGAATTAAACACCAATGGCAATGAGTATCACTGTTGACATAGGCTTGGGAATTTGATTTGTCAACAGAAACAATTAAATTGTTAAGTTAAGTATTCTTACATAATGTTTCTCAAAATTGCAGATAAAGCCTTATCTACTGATGCTGAAGAAAAAGCGGGGGAAGGGCCATCTGACTCATCCAAACAAGAATCCCCAGAGGAGTTCACAGATGCAAAACACGAGTCACGGTTCAGCCTGGAAACCAATTTTCTGGAGGAAGAAAGTGGAGGCAACTGTCCTCTGAAAGCATCACAAGGTTGGAGCACAGAATGTGTTTGAATTCACCAGGTGTTCCGTACAGGTGTGGGCCCTAAGACACACTGTAGCTCCTGGTATTCAGATGAGCAGGATTGGGCCTAGAGCACTTTGCAGCTCTGTCTAGAGCTCAGAGAAGAGTTGCGGCTCATAGCTGTTTTGTGTTTCTCGTTGGTTGAGCACTGTTGGGCACTAAGTTCAAGAGAAGGAACAGCAGAAGAACGGGAGTGGGGAAGGCCAAGTCCCCAGGCCTCGGATTCCTGTAATTGGGCTCGGGAAGAAACTTTTGCGTTTGTCTCTTCAAGGAAAGAACTAGAAGACTACTTTCCATTGCTCTTTCTAACGTGTGTGTGTGTGTGTGTGTGTGTGTGTGTTTTCCAAATGAAACCCATCTCCACCAAGTCCCTCTAACTCATCCCAACCAGTACGGTAGAGTAGAACTGTCCCACAGGGCTGCTGTCTCAGAGACCCTGGGCACGGCTGTTACCCATCAGGATGAACTTGATGGCAGTGGATTTCTGGTTTTGGAATCATGACAGAAACAGACCGCGATATCTTTCTCCTGCAGGAGTGACTAAGGGGTTTGAAGCACAGACCTTGCACTTGGCAGCCAAGCGCTTGATGACTGCATCCCCAGGGCTCCTTCCTGTGCTGGGATAGAGAGGGGAAAGGTAGATGGGGAAAGGATGAGTTGGTGGGCACAGCAAGTCCCTTACTGGGGAAGAACAGACATGCCCTGCCGTGTGCTCTCTGTGTTCTGACATTCTTTATTTCTGCATCAGATCCATTTTTCCAGCACGTGAGCAGAGAACTGAAAGAGAAGGAAATCCAGGCTGTTGCCACAAATCCCAAAACTTCCCAACAACTGAAAGTAAGTACTGCCTGCTCACCCTAATCGCACCTGGAGAAGAGCTCTGAGTTAAAGAAGAAACAGTAGCGGGTTTTGGTCACCTCCTCAAAGGTGAGCCCGACACTGGTGACACACTGCTTGATCCGGGCAGGACATCGGAAGGCTCGGAGGGGCGCAGGAACAGCTAAAAGTGGCACTAGGAAGCTGCAGGGGTGGGTACAGTGGCATTTAGACTGCTGTCTGGAGACAGGTTTACCAGGGGTTAGCCCGGCATCCACAGTTGGCTTTCACATGACCTAAGACAACTTAACCAGCCTCTCAGGTCTTTGTTCTTTATTGTCCGCATCTGTTAAAGGGAGCAGTGATACCTACTTCCAAATAAAGCAATTTCATTTACTGACTGATCCACAGTAATTGTGCAGGAAAGCAGTAGCTTCTGTTGTTTTGTTTAAAATATCGGAGATAATTGCACAAATGTTTTAAATGACAGGCCAGTCTTTGCTGTTTTGTTTTTCCTAGTGTGGTTACTGTCTCTGAGAGCTGACTGTCCTCTTTTTTTGACAATTTAATAGTGACAGAGCCACATGGAATTGTAAGAAACAGCATCCCTTGTGGCTTTTCCCTGGTTTCCTCGGTTGGGATATCTTGCCACTCTGCAGTACAGCGTCTCAGTCAGGACTGGTCCTTGATACAGTGTGTGCCCTAACTTGGAGTTCCCAGTCCACTCCCGTTCAGTACAGGTTTAGCACGTGCGGACGTCTTTGTGTTTGCCCTCGTACTCAAGATACAGAAACACCCCTCCTGTTGCCCTTTATAACTACGTGCACTCTCCCCCACTCCTCTTGATTTCTATAATTCTGTCATGTCAAAAATAGCATGCAATGCACTCATCCGGCGCGGGCGTCCTGCACTCCGCATATTGCCCTGGAGTGTCACGCGCCTTGTGTGGATCAGTGGCTCATTCCCCTTTATGACAGTGGTCATCCTTTTTCTAGATCCTCATGTAGACTACAATACAAGAATTCTGGAACGAGTATTCCACACAATATTTTCTTTAGGTGTGTTCCCCCAAAAAAGGTACGCATGTGACCATATAAAATCAGCCAGGTGGTGCTTACCAAGGTGGATCGGCCACAAAGCTCCGCTCGCCCCCCCCGATGCGTACTTCCTCTTCCCAGAACATAGTCTTTAAAATTTCAAGAAATACTGACTAAATGGGAAGAGCTCAGCAGCATTGGACTTAAGCCCACAGCTCTGTTCTGTTCTGTGGAAACATTTAGATTCTGTCACCTCCCAGAGCCTCCATTTCGGAATTGTACTAGAAACATCACAGTTTCTAACTTGCAGGGTACTGTGAAGATCAAATAATGAAAAGTCTCCATAAGTTATCAAGCATTACGTGAATGCACGGGTTGGTTGGTTGGTATTACTGGTTTCTAACTTAACTCTTGATCTTTCTCCTCTAGTGGCCCACCCTAGGCCAGGTTGTCTTTTCATCCAAGTTTCAGAAGTTGGAAACATTTAAGCCCCCAAAGGACATTGACTTAAAATCACTTCATCTCCAGAAGCCTCTAGAATCCACCTGGACCAAGACCAATAGCCCGTTCCTATCTGGAGTCCCCAAATCAAGTAGTCCTTTCACTCCCCTCCAGAAAGAGCTTTTCCTGATTATGAATTCTTACCGGGACCTGTTCTACCCAGAGAGGACTGCCTTGAGGAACGGTGAAGAGATCCGCCATGTGTACTGCCTGCACGCCATCAATCACATCCTCAAAGCCAACGGCCGGGTACTGGGCAACAATAGCAGGCGCCGAAGCCAGAAATTCGGAGTGGGTGATGATGATGACTTCAGGGACCAAGGACTCACAAGGCCCAAGGTGAGTGTCAGCCCACTTCTGAAGGATTTGCCACTGGAAACCTAGGACTCACAGGCAGACAGTGTCGGCTGTAGGACCAGCGAAGAGCCTCTCGGTAGGAAAGCACTCAGTAAAGGGCCGGGCAGTGCTCTGTCGAGCCCCCCCGGGTTGCTCTGAGTAGATGGACTCAGTGGCGGGAGTTCTTCGGAGGGGGAGCTGACTGGACAGCATCTAACTGCAGCACCGTACCCTTCCTGATGTCAGGGAGCTCAGTCTTGTTCTCCCCTTTCTTATTCTATGTCTGTCTGTATTGAAGAACTCTCATTTTTTTTATTTAGATTTTTCTCATTGAGCTCAGTAGGATTCTTAGATTTGAGGACTGAAAGGAAGCCCTTTCTTGCTCCAAGCCGAATCATGGCTCGGGCTGTGCAGGTTGCTCTTCTGGGCAGCCACCTCGCGTGTTGAACAACTGTGATGAAGTTCTGTTTCTGTGTAGAACTTCATCAAAGAAGAGGGGGCTGGCCAACAGTGAAGCATGCTGGTGATGCGCCGATATGCTTGACTTATCTGCGATTCTTTCCATTGATCTTGTTTATAAAGGAGATTTGGAAATCAACCACTTAGCAAGCCTTTCCTAGTTTTGTTTGCTACAGTCGCAACTTTTAAGTATTTGTAGAAATGCTTAGAAGCCTCAGTATTAGTCTTTCCATTGAATTACGGTCTTATTTCAGAAATGCTTTATTATAACTTCCGAAAACTGTACTTGGAATATAAAAAAGTAGTGATGCATTAGTATTTTTTCCTTATTTACTGACTTTCTTTCTTATTCATTCACCTGTTTACTCAGCACGTATTTCTTCGGTGGGTCTTAACAGGTGAAATTTTTGTGCGAAGTTCTGTGCGGGGGAAAGAAAGGAGTAACAGCCTTTGGCCCCCAAGAAGCCTGTGGGTTTCTGTCCCCAGGCTACGGCTAGCGTTGGCTTGTTCTAGGAAGTGGTTCCCAAATTTGTTTTTGAGACCTGCTTGTCATAGCGCTAGGGCACTGAGGTGTCTCTCAGCATGATTCTGTGCATGTGCAGGCCTCCATTGGAAGCTTGCAGTGTGGAGCCGGGCTCTCCTGAGCACAGTGGTGGGCTGGAGGAGGCCTTGGCCCTTCTGGCAGCTCACCCACACGTGGGGCAGATGGGCCGCCGCCTCTACCCGCGCCCCTAACAAGGCTGCGCGTGTTCCCTCCACAGGTGCTGGTAGTGGTGCCTTTCCGGGAAGCTGCACTGCGGGTGGTACAGCTCTTCATCAGCCTCCTAGAGGGCGACAGCAAGAAGAAAATCATCGTGAGCAACAAAAAGAGGTTTAAGGGAGAGTATGGCTCCGATCCCGAGGACAGACCACCCAACCTGAAGAGGCCAGAGGACTACGAAGCTGTGTTTGTTGGCAACATCGACGACCACTTCAGGATCGGTAATTCCTCCGAGTCCAAACCAGGAAGCTGTGGGACTGACCTCAGGCGTAAAGCTCCCCCAGCGGTGCTTAGGAATTCCCCCCAAGGGTCACAGACTCGGCCCCCTGAGTAGAGCTAGTGCACATCTGCGACATGTTCTCTACCTGGGGAGAGTCTCTAAGGCTGTATTACAACAGATACTTTTCTTTTCTTAGCCGAGGGGTGGACTGCAGGCAGCTGGTTCTGGAGGAGGAGTGGTTGGGAAGGGAGCAGGTACAAGACCACGTGTAGCAGCCATGCCTCAACCTGGCAGCATGCAGACACTAGAAGGAGATCTTGGGGGAGTTGGAAGAACAAGAGCTGGGTGTGGACACGAGGTGTCCTGCGTCCTGGCTGGTTTCCCTCCTGCCTGCCACAGGGAGAGCCTACCCATGAACCTCTCCCCTGGTCACTCACCAGCTCATGACGTACCCAACTCATGACCCTGGCTGGTCTCTCTCAGCTCCCAGTTACTCCATCGGTACCTACAGAAAGTCACATGCTCATCAGCAAAAAAACCCCGAAAACATTAGTTGAGCACTCACTGTGTTCCAGGTGCTGCCATGCAGCGGGAGCTCTAGAAATAAGCGGTATGGCCCATCTTGTTGGTGAAATCCAGCTGTGTGGGCACAACAGATAGTACAGTGATGATCAGAGGGTGCAGTGGGTATTCCTGGGGCATTGAAAGCCAATTCTTGTATCCAGGTGAGAGCACAACGTGTCGCGAAGGCCTCCAGTGGAAGTGACAGGTGTCAGGATTTGCCCATTAGCAGAGGGGATGATGGAAGTTCGAGGGAAATGTTTTGTGCTGGGAAGCTGCATGGTCTGAGATAGCAGGGAGACTAAACCTGGCACAGCACAAGGGTCACCGTTTTCAGCCAGGCTGGGAAGGAGGAGGGTAAGGGCAGAAAGGGGCAAGAGCTGGTGTTGAGTGGATATGTGCAGGCAGCTAGCACAAGCAGCTGGGCTAGAGTGGAGCGCAGGAAAGGGATGTGGGGTGGCATATAAATTGGTATCACAAGGATGCCAAACCCATGCTTAAGGAACACTTACCAGCAGCTTTATTGGCACCGAATCTAGGCATTAGTGGAGAGAAATTTGGGTCTAGAAAGATGGAGGCCAGGTCAGGGGTAGAAGCAAGAGTGAGTGTCGACGTCTTGGAAACCACCAGTGAACAAGAGAGCGCTTCAAGGAGCGTGGTCAGTATGTCACTTCAGGAGCACCCAGGAGTGCCCGTCGGCTTGGTGACTGAAAGCTGTTGGCCACCTTAGCAGGAGTAACTTCTACAGGGCCCCGAGAATCAGAAGCTAGATCACAGTGTATTGAGAAGTGGCTAGGGTATTTGACAATAATCTGGATAAATTTGGCAGTGAAGAAATGAGTGGGAACTAGAAGGGTCCATGGCACAAGAGGAGGGTGAGGACCATTATCATTGCCATTATTATAGTAGCCATCTGAGCATGGTTTTATGCTGAAGGGAAAAATGGGATGTAGAAGATACAAGAGAGAAGGAGTGATGGCTTGGTAAGTGACGAATGAGCTGATCCGTGCTTCCCCATTTTGTGCAGGAGTTGCAATACTTCAGAGAAGCATCCGGCTCTATGCCCCGTTTTATTCCTCGGACATCCTCATTGCCTCCCCTCTGGGCTTGAGGACCATCATTGGTGGAGAAGGAGAGAAGAAGAGAGATTTTGACTTTCTGTCGTCTATTGAGCTGCTCATCATTGATCAAGTTGATATTTACCTGATGCAGAACTGGGAGCATGTCCTGGTAATGCTGGTCCCTCACAATCCAGATTCACACTAAGGGTGGTAGCAGGCTCAGTGGTTTAAGTTTTAGAGGGCTATTGAAGTCCAGGTTAAAACTGCGTTCACAAACAATTTCTCTTTCAAATTTCAAGACAACCTTGCATCCTTCTTCCCACAAATTGGCCATAGTTGAACAAAACAGATTAAAATGTAGTCTATACTTTAAATCTGCAAAATGAGATTCTTCCCTCAAAGATCTCTTTCTGCTGTTAGTCCACTTTAGTGTGGCTAGCTGATTGGTTAGTTTTAAATTCCCCTTGTTAGAAATGTCTTTTCCTAATTAGGTTAGACCGCTTCTCTCTTGTTCAGTCTCTGTGCGGATGGGAAAACGATGGTTAAGATTTGTTAATGACTGATGGGGTTTTGCAGAGAAATGGAGGGCTGTCTTTATCATCCAACTATAATTTGTTCTCATCTGGTCCTCCCTGTCCCCACACTCTTCAGTGTTGTTGAGACTGAAACAAAACTATGTTTTGACATGGGCCTTATCACAGAACCACAGGTTTCTTCCTAAAAGTGTGCGAAAACCCTCCTTTCCTCCAATCCAGGACTGGAGATGCACATTTGACAAACAGGAGTCCTACTTATTTATAAAGCAGATAACATTTCTAGAATTCATTATCCTTTAGCACGGGGAGACGTCCAAACGTCATGGAAAAATTCCACTATCTTTTAATTTTAGTTTCCCTACAAGCTTTTTGAAGTCCCCTTGGATTTTTTTTTTTAACAGACTGAAACTATAATGAAGATGGGAAACACATGTGGATGATAGGGCTGAATTGCTTAATTGAAGGAAATAGCAGGTGTGATGGTTCTGAGACTGGCCCTCACATGTTGAGAAGCAGCGCCTTGCAGGGCATCAGCTCAGATTTCAACATCATTTCCCTCATGCCCAAGTGTAGGGCTAAGAGACCCATCGGCAGATGATGGTCACATTCAGAATGTCACCTCCTTTTAATGAAGGTTTCCCAGGAGGCATGGAGCAATCCAGGGGGCTGAGAAATCAGTGGAATGTGCTATCCTCATGGTGACCCTGTAAGGCAGGGTACGCGGGCTTCCCAGACTGGCTGTTTATGTGAGTCAGCATCACGTCGATGCAGCCAGTTTGGTTTGGGTTAGACTTTATCCTGGACTATGGGCTATAGTACAAAAGCCGTTTTTTTGTTGTTCCTGAAAAGGGATCAGGTAAGTTTGGAAACCTGTGTTCTAAAGGAACCTTGCTTTTAAAAAGGCAGCCAGTATTTACTGGGAGCTGGTCAGACATGCTCCACGCTCTCAGTGAGACGGTCGACGTGAAGCGTGTTCAAGAAGCCGCTCCTGGAACATGAGCGAGCACTCATGAAAGATTGACGGTAGTGTCGTTTCTGCTCAAAGCACTTGATGAATCACATGAACCTCCTGCCCCTGGACTCACATGGAGTGGACTTCTCCCGAGTTCGGATGTGGAGCCTCAATAACTGGTCCAAGTACTATCGCCAGACATTGCTGTTTGGGGCTCTGCAGGATGCCCAGATCAACTCTGTGTTCAACAAGCACTGTTTGAATTTGCAAGGCCAGGTAGGCTCACCCCTCATTTCCTTTGGGCTTTCCATAAAGCACTGTTTTTTCCTGGGCGATAAAGCCTGTGGTCCTCAGTGGAGTCACCTCATGTTCTCGATGGCTCTTGGCAGGTGGCCGTGAGGCACATCCCGATGACCGGCTCCATCAGCCACGTGCTGGTGCAGCTCCCACATGTCTTCCAAAGGATGGAAGTGGAAAACCTCGCTTCAGTGATTAATGCCAGGTACCTAACCACACACCTCCATAGCCCCATCAGGCGCATGGGCCTAGGAGAGGCATTTGACTTGGACAGACAGAGCTAGAGTAGAAGTCCACATTCGTCTCGTTGTTTGTTATTTACCCAATTGTTGAGAGCGCTGTGCCTGCCCTGCTCTTAGACGGGAAGAAACAGTGACTTGGCCCCAGCCTCATAACCAGCTAGTGCCAGGGTTGGTACTGTAAATCAGGCCTTCTTTCTTGTAGCCTGGGCATTTTAAAATTATATCACCTTGTTTAATGCTACAAAGGGTCTTATGTCAGCAAAGTGTAATCGGCTTTCAAGGGTCAGGCCTATTTCTCTAGATAGCCCCGCACCCCCACCCCCACCCCACCGTTTCCTTATTGTGCTTAGTTAGGGCCACCATACTAGTGGAATGGTGCTTAGTGTATGCTAGAGATTCAGTAATTATTTGTTAGACTGACTGGCGTGTGGTTTTATGCGTCTAGAATAATTCCATGAGATGTAATGGAATGTGTTTTTACGGTGAATACTGGTTTTTAATGTCCTTAGCAGGCCTTATCCTTCAGTTGTCTCTGAGGTAAACCAGATCGTGCCCTGTTTAGTGAGGTAGAGAGAGATTGACTTTTCTTGGGTTACATGGGTTGTGCCAACACTGTTCATTTCTAGACCATTGACTGCCTATTTTCCCCTCCAAAATCAGGTTTAATTTTTTCGTGAACAAGATTCTGCCTCAGTATCGTGATGCAGTCATGTCTCACACACTCATCTATGTCCCCTCCTACTTTGACTTTGTGCGTCTCCGAAATTACTTCACGAAGGAAGAGCTGAACTTCACCCACATCTGCGAGTACACGAAGAAGTCTGCGGTCTCCAGGGCCAGGCACTTCTTCCTGCAAGGAGCGCGGCAGTTTCTGCTGCTCACAGAGCGGTTCCATTTCTACAAGAGGTAAAGGAGCTGGGCGCCAGCCTGCTTTCAGGACGGGCAAATGTGGTGCTCAGTGTGGCCTGCGTCACTCCACGGGGGAGGCTGGAGGGCGGTATGTGGCTCCCCTCCCCCGCTCACACAGCGGGCCGAAGCTTGGCGTGTACTGCAGACTTCTCGGAGGTTAGTAAGTGCTGTGGTAGTTTGGCTTCCTTCCCAGTAGACGTTGCTGAGAAATGATATCCTGTGCGTACAGATGGTATGTACTTGGGGTTCTTTGTTTTGTTTATTTTGTAACCATGGATTTAGTAAGGAAGTTAACAGGTTATGGTTCAGAATCAGATGCTAAAGACACAGTTCTTCAGTCTGCAGTGCACTTCTCAGCTGTGTCTGCAGGCATGCCGCTCTGGCATGACTTGGAGTTTTGGTCCAAATTTCCCCCCACACTTTCCAGGGCCTTCTAATGGGATCCTCTTCTGAGCAGTTGGTAGTGGTAGCAGGGCTCCGTTTAGTTCTTTAGGGTTGTGGAGACTGGTGTCTGTGTGCTCCATTAGTCCAAGTCAGGGGTTCTCAAACTTTTTAAACGGGGCCAGTCCACTGTCCCTCAGACCCGTTGTAGGGCCGGACTATAGTTTAAAACAAACTATGAACAAATTCCTATGCACACTGCACATATCTTATTTTGAAGTCAAAAAACAAACGGGGCAAAAACACCTGGCGGGCCGGATAAATGTCCTCGGCGGCTGCATGTGGCCCGTGGGCCGTAGTGTGAGGACCCCTGGTCCAAGTCATATAAGAGACCAGGCATCTTTGGTATGTTAGAATACTCAACCATTTAAGATTAAGAGGGCAGCACTGACCCAGCGACAAAGTTTCCTTATGCCGTTCGGGGTTTGGCTCTGGACAGGGAGAGACCAGTGGTTGCACCGTGCTGTGAGCTTTTTCTTGGACTGTGTTATGCCGGGAGACTTGGGTGTTCTGTACGTAGAATACATTGCATAGCTCCGGGTGCCGACTTCACATGACAGACAGACATCGCTGACTTGAATCTCTTTAAAGAGGGACAGCTCAACAGATTCTGAAATTGGTGGGGCCTGTCTGATAGTGAGGGCAAGAGTAGCAGAGGTTGTGTGGTCTGGCAGGATGGCTGCTGAGCTCAGTGTGTGTGTTCCCACAGTTGCAGTGTGTCCCGTGAGGTGCACACGTGACTGACTGTTCCTTTAACAAAGGGAACCAGGACTGAGGGGCAGAATGACATTATCAGAAGGCTAGAAATGAAGAATTTAAGAGTTGACTGTTGATGTGTTTCAATGTGTAGGAGGCCTGGTGGCATAGTGCTTATGCATTGGGCTGCAATCCTCATGGTCAGCAGTTCAAAGCCACCAGCAGCTCTGTGGGAGAAAGACTGGGCTCTCTTCTCCTGTAAAAAGGTGCAGTCTTGGAAGTGCACAGGGGTCACTGTGAGTCAGCACTGACTCCATGGCAGGGAGTTTGGTGTGGGTTGGCTCACCACTTTGTGAACCTGACAGAATAAATCCACTTGGCCTTCTTTTTCTTAACTTTAGTTGGCGTTTCAGTAATATTGAACCCTCTGTTACTGATTAGGTTAATTGAAGCTTTTGTGGCCCTTAATCACACCATTTGTTTTTGTTTTTAATTGTAACTTTTTATTGTCAATTAAGTGAAGGATTCCTGAGCAGATCATTAGTTTTCCATTCAACACTTCATACACATTTGATTTCAACTCATCCAGTGCCCACCTTACAATGTGCCACCTTCTCAGTGCTTCCTGTCTTCAATCCTCCTTTTTTCCTAACTACTCTGACCTTTGTCCTTGGGTAAATGCTGCCCCTTTGTTCCTAACTGGTTCATTCTTCTCCCACAGTGGTGAGTTCAGTTCTAGACCTAAAAGGGTGACTGAGTCCCCTTGTATTAGGGGGCCCACGTGTCTTTTTCCAACCAGCAAGCCTGGTCTCCTGTATGACTGAGTTTTGTTCCATCTTGTTCTCCCGCTCTACTCTGAAACCTAATGGGATCCTTTTCAGAGTGGGTGGTAGTGGTAATCAGGCTCCACCTAGTTCTTCAAGTCTCAGGATTGTAGACTGGTGTCCATGTGGGCTGTTAGCCCACTGTGCTAATTAATTCCACGTGCCTTTCCATTCTTATCACTTTTTCCCTCCGGGCAGGGAAAGACTATTGGTTACACCTTGGATGGCTGCTCAAGAGGCTTTAAAACCCAGGTGCTACTCCCCCAAGTAGAATGGAGAGTGTTGTCTGGGTGAGCTATAGAACACCGATCGACATTGGCATCCTCGACACTGTGGAGCTAAACTCCCAGACCAGGGATTAAGTGTGAAGGTGTTGGGTCATGTCTAATTTTGCCTCCTTTGTGCTTTGCCACATTCATGTGTATATTCGCTACAAAGACAAGTAGACATATATAAATATCCTCTTGTCAAATCTGCATATATCTCGGTGTATTCTCCCACCTTCCCTCCCTGACTCGTTCATCCTGCATGTCTGTCCAAGCATCTACTCGTCCATCACCACTATTAGGGGATGGTGCATTAACAGTATTTGCAAGTAACTCAGCAATCGCAAGTGTTTAATTGCTCAGTGTTTCCCCAGTGCCAAATGGAAAAACCTTTGTTTAAGCCCTGACGCTGTAGAAAGCTGTTCTCAACTTCGGCTGTTGTTCAGGGCCGTCCAGTTGGTGCTGACACATAACGACCGTGTACAGCGAACAGAACACTGCCCATCCTGTGCCATCCTCACAGTGGTTGCCATGGTTGAGTCCATTGTTGCAGCCAAGGCGTCATTCCTCCTTTTCCCTGCCCCTCGACTTTACCAAGCATGATCGCCTTCTCCAGTCTGGTCTGTCCTGGCAAAATGTCCAAAGTAGGTGAGACAAAGTCCCCCATCCCTGCCTCTAAGGAGCATTCTGGCCGTACTTCTTCCAAGACAGATTTGCATATTCTTTCCGCAGTCCTTGGTACTTTCAGTATTCTTCAACAGCACCATAGTTCATATGCATCGATTCTTCTCCAGACTTCCTTATTCAAAATACAAGTTTCGCATACGTGTGAGGCAACTGAAAATACCATGACTTGGGTCAGACATACCTCCGTCTTCAAAGCAGCATGCTAGCTTTTCAGCACTTTAAAAAGGTCTTGTGCAGCAGTTTTACCCAATGCAGTGTATCATTTGATCTCTTGAGTGCTCCTTCCTTGAGCATTGATTGAGGACCCAAGGAAGACAAAGTCCTTGACAACTTCAGTCTCTTCTCTGCTTATCGTGATCTAGTAATTGTGAGGACTTGTGTTCCATACTGAAGGCTGCGATCCTTGATTGCAGTCTTAATCTGCAAGTGTCTCAAGGCCCCTCACTATGACACAGTCAGGGTTGTGTCAGCTGCATAATTCAGGGTGCTACTAAGCCTTCCACCAAACCAGATGCCACACTCTTCTTCATATAATCCAGCTTCTCTGATGATTTTCACTGCATACAGATTGATTAAATATGGTGAGAGGAAACAACCCTGACGTACACTTTTCCTGATTTTAAACCATGCAGTAGTTCCTTGTTCTGTTCCCACACTGCCTTTAGGTCCATATACAGATCCACATAAGTGTTCTGGAATTCCAATTTTTCTCAAGACTATCCAAGTTTGTTACGATCCACATAGTGTATCGTAGCATACTTAAATAAATCATAAGCCACAAGTATTCTCTGCTTTCAGCCAAGATCTATCTGACATCAGCAATGATAGCCCTTGTTCCACATCTTCTGAATCCAGCCTGACCCTCTGGCAGCTCCCGGTCAATGTGCTGTAGCTACCATTGTTGGCTGATCTGCAGCAAAAATTTATTTGCATGTGATATTAATGATATTATTCTATAATTTGAGCATTCTGTTGGGTCACCTTTCTTTGGAATGGGTATAAACATTTTTCTCTTCCAGTCAGTTGGCCTAGTAGCTGTGTTCCACATTTCTTGACATCCGCTTGTTGAAACATTCCGGTTGTTACTCCATCAATTCCTGGAGCCCTATTTTTGGCTAACGCTTTCAGTGCAGCTTGAGCTTCTTTCGTACATTGGTTCTTTCTTATGTGCTACTGCTTGAAGTGGCTGTTAACTAGTTCTGTATTTTTTATATCTTTAAATACTTCCTGCATCAGTCAATATTCTGACTTTTATTCCCAGCATAGTAAACCATAAGATTTTCTGATTCAAAATGGCCAATCCCAGTCCATTTCAGTTCACTAACACCTAGAATAACACTCCTTATGTGTTCCATTTCATTTCTGACAACTTGCAACTTTCCTAGATTCATACCAGTACTTCATACATTCAAAGTTCCAATTATTAGATAATGTTTGCCGCTGTTTCATCTCATTTTGATTTGTGCCCTCTCAGTAAATGAAGGTCCGGAAAGCTTTACTCCTAAAGACTTAACCCCATCCCATCATGATGGTCAACTCTTCTTTAAGAAGGAAGCTCTGCGTCAGTCATACTTTGAGTGCTTTCTGGCCTGAGGATCAGAAACTATCTTCGACCATGTTCTCCTTCTATTCTTAAGGTTTCCAGTGGCTAATCCCTCTGAAGTGGACCACCAGTCCTTCTTCGTCCTCTGTTCCTAGTCTGGAAGCTCTGCTGAAACATGCTCCCTTTGGGTGACACTGCTGCTATTTGAATGACCAGTGACCTAGTTTCTAGCATCACAGCGACACACCAGCCACACAGTACGACAAACTGACAGAAGAGTAATGCCTTGTGACATTTAAATTCTTCCTTCACTGTTTCACTAGCTCCCATTCATATACACTAATAAAGTGGGACATATTCTCAAAGAATCCCAAAGAGAGAGCTGGGAAATCTCCAGGCTTTGGAGCATTTAGATGGTCTTTCCTACATGTTCCTCCCAGAACAGCACTTGCTAGACATGTTCTCCCTACCACAATGTGGAGGGCCCGAGAGCTGACCTCCCATGCCTCCTTGGCGTTCTGCTGGCTAGATCTGTGAATGGAGAGCTGAGAGTTGACGGCTTTGTGTTTCCCTGGGCTCCAGTCTTGGCTACCCAGACAAGGCTGTTTGGCCAAAGAGCGTTAATGAGGGCCTGCTGGTTGGCACCATTATGTGCCTTGTTCTAGTAACTTGCTTTTATTCATGTTGAGAAGTGGTCTTTTGGGGGAGTTGCACGCACTAGGTCTTAAGAGCACTTAGCATTCTATCGGCTCGGCAAATGAGAGGAGCCCTTCTGAGTGAAGTGATGGATTGGAAATTTTCCCAGTGTGATTGTCCATAGCAAGTGTGAATTAAACAGGGACGAGGGCTGCTCTCAAATACCTCGGCAACGTTTCAAGGAAAAGGCTTGGCATCAAAGACACCCTTCCTCTTAAGTAGAACTGTCCTCAGTCCTACGAGGCTCGTTTATTTTTACCAACCCGGTTCCCCCTGTAGTCACCGCGGTCAAATGTTTGGGTGTGCTATGTGCTCAGTGCCTAAGATGGCAATGGGCATGTGCTGTGGTGAAGGCGGTGGAAGGAATGTACTTCCGAGGCGTCCGGCTATAGACTGTTTCACTTGAGAGCTCACTGAGGTGGTGATGCGTGCTTTGGTCTGCAGCGCCTTTGTGGTGTGAATTCTCATTCACCCTTGGGGGATATTTTACTCTTGGGCCCAGCAGTAGGCCATGCTGGAAAGGTCAGGGCTCAACTGTGAGCTAGCAAACATGTTCCTTCTGGGATCCGTTGTTTGTGGGAGATGAAAACAGCCGCTTCTGGGTGGGCGCTTGATCATGGTGTTTCTCCAGAAGGTTCTTCTAGGCTCCATTCCTGCATGTCTCATCTTTCCGGGTCCCCATGGCAACAAGTTGGAGACTCAAGACTTTTTTTTTTTAATTTGCCAATTCAACATTTTTCAGGTGTAGTTTAGTGACATCAAGTAATCATGCTGTGCCACCATTGCCCTTAATCACAGCCACCTTTCCCTACGTACAATCACACACCTAGTGACCATTTGTGCTTGACCAAGTCATTGAACTTAAGGATGTGGGGTCCATCCATGTTGTAGCATGTTCTGTATAGCTGAGTAGCAATCCATTGTATACATGAATCCCACGTTTTGTTTATCCATTCTTCCATTAGTAGACCCTGAGATGGTTTCCACCCTGTGCACAGGCCGCAATGAACCCTGGTACTGCACATGGGCTGTGTGCACTGCTGCACTCAAGTGTCTTGGGCGTAGACCTAGGAGTGCAGTTGCTGAGTCAGGTTGGTGTACTGGTTACACATTGGGCTGCTAACCGCTAGGTCAGCAGTTGGAAATCACCAGCTGCTCGTTGGGGAAAAAATGAGGCTTTCTGCTCCTGTAAAGGGTTAGAATCTCAGAAACCCATGGGAGCAGTTCTACCCTGCCCTCTAGGGTCGAGGAGTCAGCATCGACTTGATGGCAGAGTGAGCTTATGGTAGCTCTGCGTCTGGAGCAGGCAGGGATGAAGTTTAGAAAGGCCTCCCTGTGTTGTTAACGCTCTACTGCCCCCTTATGAGATATCTAGTTCTAGGCGATAGGACCTAGCCATTATAGGCCAGACTCAGAAGTCAGCTTTGCATGAGTGCTGTGGTTGTCTCCTTTATCCAATGGCAGAGTAAACAGACATCCTGAATGCCCTTCGTTTTAGGTCCTGTGAGAGCCTGAATTTGTCTGTAGGGTTATAGGCCAGATGGCCTAGTGGGTTACATGTTGGGCTGGTAACTGCAAGGTCAGCAGTTCAAAACCACTATCCACTTCATGGGAGCAAAATTAGGCTTTCCCTGCCTGTAAAGAGTTACAGTCAGGGCAAGATATGACAAAATACCAATTTATAAACTATCAAGGGCTCATAAGGGAGGGGGGAGCGGGACGGGAGGGGAAAAATGAGGACCTAATGTCGGGGGTTTAAGTGGAGAGAAAATGTTTTGAGAATGATGTACAAATGCGCTTTACACAATTGATGTGTGTATGGATTGCGATAACAGTTTTGTAAGCCCCTAATAAAATGTTTTATAAAAAAAAGAGTTACAGCCCCTGAGACCCACAGGCGCAGCTCTACTCTGCCCTGTAGGGTCGTTATGAGTTGTAATCAAATCAGTGGCAGTGCATATGGTTTTGTTTGTTTGTTGTGGTCTATGGGCCATATTACTTACAGGGGTTTCTGATGAGCAGCAGCCTATTTGAGGCATGGGTCCCTGGCAACGGGCCTACGGAGACATCAAGAATCAGCCATATGACCACATCTGGAGTGGCCTCGGCCACTTTTTCTATTCCCAAGGGATTTGTAGTCTCTCGGAGGTAAAAACTGATTATAAGGGATTTTCTTTTCCATTATTTTACTTGAACATAATATTTTAAATATTATTATAGACTATTTGAAAAGTCTAGACTAAAGAAAAGAATCACATATCATACCACTGCCTGGATGTAAATACTGATTTTGGTGTATTTCTCTCTAGTCTTTCTCATGTAAAACAAACAAACAAAAATGTGCGTAGCCACACACACGTTTACAGGCTCGTTCTAAAATACCAGAATTTGGATCACACTGTCCAATGGCGGTATTTCTTCTCTTGGATCTTAAAACATTCTATCTGCTCAGTGAAAAAAAAAAATCAAGCATGTTAATATTTTGGTGTGTATATTTTTATGAGACAGATCTATTTTCAGTTCGATATATCACATCCTTCCCAAAATTTTATACCAAATGGAGATGATAACACAAGACCATACTAATGCACGTCTGTCATCTCATTCTCCTGGAATCTACTAGGTGGTAGTGTTGGCCACTGTATTCACACCCATGTTCTCTACTTTGCCTTCCCTCTCTGCACGTGCACATAGTTTTCCCTTCCTCCCTGAAGCATTCGAACATTTGTTGCAGGCTTATTGTCACTTAACCTCCAACAATTTCAGCATGTCCCTTCTGAAAGCAGCGTTCTTTTACCTAACCACAGTAATGTTACATGACATTGCATCAATAGTAATCGCCCGATGTATGGTTCATAAGGAGCCCCAGTAGCGCGATGATTGTTTGACGGCTCCCTCAAGAGTTGTTGGTTCAAACCTACCCAGTGAGTCCATGGGAGCGACACCTGGTGATCTGCAGGTCCACCCTGTCCTGTGTCACTGTGAGTCTGCGTCAACTCCGTGGCACATTAACAGCTTCACATTCTCCTGGGTCAAGCGGCCCGGTGGTCAACGGGACCGTTCTGACTGTTCTCCTCATGATCACATTCACGTGGGGAGCCTGCATCCGGCAAACATTCCTTTGCTTCCGTCACCTAGCTTAGGGTAGTACTAATGGGACAGTTGGTAGTAATACGTGCACGAACATTCGTGTTTCTCCTTCCATCTAGTGGGTTGAGGCTAGAGGTTGCTGCCTAACAGCCCGCAGCACAGAGGATGGCCCTGATAATAATGATTTGGCCCAAAAGGTGTGGTTACCCTAAGAATCGTCCTTTGCCTTGCTCTGTTTTCATGACTCTGACGGTTTTCGAAGAGTCTGGCCTAGTCTCCTGTACACTGTCCCATCATCTGAATTCATCTCACGGTTTCCTTATCATGTCGTCGGTGGTTGGCAAGCATTGCTGGACGTTGGAATCCCTTTGGAAACCTTTAAAATCATCCAGGTCTTCAGGCTGCACCCCAGGCCAGTTCAACCACAGTGCCTCGGGAGAGGGACCAAGCGTGAATGGCGCTTCCAAAGTGCAAAACTGTTTGGCCACCACTGGTTTAGATTACTTATATTTAGTGGGGTGGGTATGAATTCTAAATAAAGGATATTGTTTGCTTTCCACAGTTTCCCATATAGAGGCTCCTCGGGCTAATGTGTCCAGATCTGGGTGGTGGTGCGGAATGTAACCACCTTCCACTGTACCGGGCCTTTCTGGTAACGAGGAAGTCCCCTGAGGAAGTCCCCTGCGGGTGTGCATCACGTCCTGGTCAGTGCCTGTAGCATGAGCACAGGCTCCTGTTGGTGGCCATACAGATTGAGTCGTGTTTTCTGCTCCTATTTATGACAATGCCAAGAAGGACCTTATACGTCTACTCTGATGGCGTAGTGGCGTACGTTTTTCCTTGGGGTAAATTTTGAGGCAGAAGCTGTTAGAAGGACCCATTTGTTGCCAAGCCCCAAGTTGGCACAGTGGCTTGCGAGCCATGAATATTACTTTAATGTCCTTTTCTTGCTTGTGTGTTTGATTCGTAATCTCGAGGCTGAGGGAAATGGTTTTCTTGCCCAGAATGGGTGCGTACACAGCCTCTGCTTCCAGGACGGGCACTAGTGTGGAGGTTGAGGCAGTGCAGTCTGGTTGAGCTGGGCTTGTGTTTTGTTGTTGCTGCCAGTACCTTCTTTCTGTGCATCGCAGACAGTGGGGCTTCTGGGGGTGCTGAGGTATTCTGGGGCTCTTTCCGAGTTCCTGATCTCCCTCTGTGCCTCAGAAGAGGGTCTCTCCATACGCTTTCTCCCCCAGCACCAGGCTGCGCTGGCTCGTTGCTCCTTGCCACACTGGGGGCTCCCCTTTTAGTTCCGTTTAGGCAGGCTTGCACATGATGGGCTTTGGAGGTGGTGCTACCCCCATGGCAGCCACATTCTGCCTTGTACCTGTGGAGATCTTGTTGGGAAATCATCTTCTGCTTCTTGCCCAGGGGTACCAGATTTCTGCTGCGATCAGGGTGGGGTGCTTAGCTGAGAGGGTTCACTGCCCCTTTCCCTGGGCCAGACTGTTCTTGGTTTTGACGGGGGACAAGGTTGGGCGTGGAGGGTAAGGGATTTACTGTCCTCCCTCGGGGGTAGATGGCTTTTGCTTCTGCACAACCTCCCACAAGCAGTTTACTTCTCCCTAGGAATTAGGTGGTGGAAGCGGGGAAAGACTGGTTTCAACCCTGCCCAGTGCAAAACTATCAGGCCTTTGTTTCATAAACAGGTGGATAGGGAAGTGGCTGGGGTTTCTGTACCACCAAAGAGGCTCTCTCAGGCCTCTGTCTTCCATCTTCTCCACTGCCTCCAGTGGAGACCTGTGGACCAGAGCTTGTGAGTGAATGCAAATTACAGACTGCCCATGGCTCTCAAAGGTTCTCAGCTGTGTCACACAAGCTCAGCGCTGCCATATAAGCAGTTATTAATGTGTAGCTTATTATTAATTCAGTAGCTGCCCACATCCTTACAGGTCCTGCAAAAGGTGCCGTAGTCTATGTGCCCAGTCTTTCTGCAGAGGATCTTACTGCCTTCTGGGGATTCAGTCTGCTGTAGGCTGAAGCTGGTTCTTGCTCACAAAATCGGGCTGCATGTGTCTTCCTAGTGCTGTGTTCAATAGCACCCCAGTAAACCAACCCAACTCAACGGCCATCGAGTTGATGCCGGCCAACTCATAATGACCCTAGTGGACAGAGTGGAACTGCTCCTGTGGACTTCCAAGGCTATAACTGCTTAGTGGGTTAGAAAGCCACCTCATTCTTCCATGGAACTGCAAGTGGACTGATTCTAACTCGGTGGTTAATAGCCCAAGACACAATCCACTGTGCCTCCAGGGCGCCTCACACTACCAGCACCACATCCATAGAGGGAAATTGGCCGTGGTTGGAGTATTTACACCACAGATCTTGGCAAGTACTTTCAATCAGTACCGCCCATTCTCCACTGAAAATAAGGTATTAAATACACCAGCCCCCTACTGAGTTCACCTCACTGGCTTGTCTCCAGACATCAGCTCTTTGAGCTCAAGAAAAAAAAATTCCTGGCTTTTGTTATTGTTGTTGTTGCCAGCATGGGAATGTTGGGATCTCTTTAATTTTCTGCATCCTAAGCAGAAGTGGAACTCCTAATGTGTTTTTCTCTGTCTGTTTTGAGACATAGTGAAGTAGAACCGTTTATTCAAGTTAATTAGCCATTAGAATTCCTTCTTTCCGAGAGATGATGTTAAAAGGTGAGGCAAGTAGTGAATTGTAGTCTCTAGAGAGACTGGGATGAGCCACAGGAGATAAAAGCAATAGGGCAGCGTGTCCTCTGTGACTAAGCTGAACCCCCCAGGGGAGTCTGACATTGGCGGTGTAGGAGAGAACCTAACGAGAAGAAGCGGAACCATGGGGGGTGTCAGATCTTTCGTGGTGTGTCAGCGGGGACACTTGACCTCAACCCCAACCATATGGTGAGTCTCTAGGGTCTGCGCCCCCTTCTCACCACTGTGCCGCTCTGTGCAGCAGGGAAGAGGTGGAAATGCAGAAGCTGTTGAAACTAATTGCTTTCCCATAATGCCTAATGGGTCCTCAGGCAGGATTTTGTCAGTGGAGAAACTCGTGGAAAAAAAGCTTTCCACAACCATTTCTCAAGCAGACATCTGCTGTGGAGTTACCGAGTCTACAGAGGGACACCAGAAGACAAATGGGGTGCGTTCACACTGTAGGCAGCAGGTTTTCTGTACTGGGCCTCGGCTCATCCCCACTGCAGAGCAGTCACGTCACTCAGTGGGTATGAAGGATAAGGAGCCCTGGTGGCTCAGTGGTTAAGCACTCAGCTGCCAACTGGCAAAGGTCTGCAGTCAGAACTCACCGGGAGAGAGTGGGCCTCTGCCTTTGCCTCCGAAACCCTCTGGGCCAGTTCGACAGCCCCGTCGGGTCTGTGTGAGTCAGAATTGATTTGATGGCAATGGGTTTGGATGGTTTTATGATAAAGGTAATAGTAAATTGTAACTGGCTGCTGCTTAAGTTATCTGTGACAGATTTTGAATCATTTCCTGTTCTCCACCCCGCCTCCGCCTACCCAGAGTCAGCTGTTAGCTTACCTTAGGCCACGCCTTCGGAAAGCAAAGCAGCCAGCACTGAACTCTCCCCGCTAGAATGGTGTTTGACGCTGTCTAACGGATTTTTCATGCATAGTGACCGTCCCCAGGTGAGAGTAGCGGTGCCCTCACACAGTTTTCTCAGCTGTGATTCTCAAGGAAACAAATTGTCAGGTCTGTCTCCTTATGGAGCCATTTGGTAGGCTTGAACCGCCAGCCTTTCGATTAGTAGCTAAGCACTGAACTCGATAACAGGGTTCCTTGGGCTTACCTTTTATTTGTGCTAGCATTTCTTCCATTCACATGAACAGCCCGAGTACACTCAGCCTCTGTAGAAATCGTAGGTAGCTTTCCACAACCATTTCTCAAGCAGACATCTTCTCCCTCTCTCCCATCCCAACAGGTATACAATAAAAGGCATTAGGAACCTGATTTTCTATGAACTGCCGACGTATCCCCACTTCTACAGTGAGGTCTGTAACATGCTGAAGGCCGCCAGCAGAGGAGAGGAAGCCACGTGGACCTGTACTGTTCTCTACTCCAAGTACGATGCCCAGAGGCTCGCAGCTGTGGTTGGCGTGGAGCGGGCAGCGCAGATGCTACAGTCCAAGAAGAATGTCCACCTCTTTATTACTGGAGAAAAATGAAGCAGGACATGGCATCTGTTAAGATGCTCATCTATAATGCTCAATTGTGTGCCATTTGGACCCTCACCCAATCCTGATGAGTCATACAGGAGAGGGATTGATGTAAGAAAAGGTCGTCAGACAGCATCAGGGTTACCTGATAGATTACTTCTCCTCAGGCCTTGTGTTCCTGAGGAGTTAAACGTAAACCGATTTTGGTACGTCACGGCTGTCGGAGTTCAGAAAGGACTAGAAGGACTCTGAAGTTAGCAGGAGAAACCTCTATGTGTGATTCATTCCGTGCGCCATAAATTATTTTATCATGATTTGACCTCTCTGACACGTCTTTAAAATACAGCACATACGTCATTGCTTTTAAGAACTGGCTTTGAAAAGTTGGAATACAACTACCTTAATAGTGGCTTAATTTGGGATCAAATTTGCAAAATTGTTTTCCCCCAGTCAAGCTTTTTTTTAACTGACAAAATTCTAGTATCATGTAACCTTTGAAATTACTCACTTTTTTTTTAATCTACTCACTAATTAGCAGTAATATTAATTATAGCATTATTAAGTATTTTGGTTTGGTTTAAAATGCATGCTTATAATCATGTTGGTTATAGGCTAAAATAATTTTGTTCAAAATTATTACATCCATCTTAAACAATGTTTTCATCTCAGCCGTGTTTTGTTTTTTTTCTTCAGTCATGTAACAGTTCAAAGTGAAGAAGAGATTGTTTTAAATGTAGCTCTTTCAAACACATTTTTATTTGGAAACATTTGCAGACGTACTAAAAAGTTACAAGTACAGAAGAAAGACCTGTATTCTTTATGAACAACTGGAGGGCAAATTGCCAGCCTGATGGGCTTATCACCTTCAGGTGCTTTAGTGAATATTTTCTATAAACAAGAACGTTCTCCCGTGTCACCCCAATGCAACCATCAAAATCAGGACTTTCCCATTGATACCTTTTTGCCACCGTAATCCTTGGAGGCTATCCCAGTTCTGCCAAATGCCCCCAGATAACAGAAGGAAGCAGGTCACGATGTCTCTTAGTAGCCTCTACTGCAGACTGGTCACCCCAGTTTTCACCAGCTTTGATGGCCTTTGAAAATCACAGGTCGGTTATTTTGCCGGCTGTTGTTTCCCCTGGTGGTTAGATTCAGGTTATGCCATGCTGGGCAGGAAACTCACCAAAGCGATGCAGTGTCCATGGTGCATCCCTCCAGCTGCCATGACTGTAGCCACCCATGGCTGATAGATACTGCTGGCTCGAGTACCTGCTTACAACGGTATTGCACTTCTTTTGATTATATCTGTACGAAGCACACCAGTTTCCCTTTTGATTGAATGGGTTAAGACCCATGACTACCATTATCTCATCAGATGCCTAAATGATCTTAAATATGGCCGCTGGGAGCATCTTCAAGCTGGCTCCTGTATCTTTTTTCTTTTCTTTTAATGGTGCAAATGTATATGACAGACATGCCACTCCACAGTTTCTACAGCTACAATTCAGTGGCCTTGATGCTATTCTTCAAGTTGTGCAACCGTTCTTGCTCTCCTTTTGTGAATGATCCCATTGCTGTGAACATAAACTCAGTGTCCTGTGTCCTGGGAGCATTTCTGTGCCTTTTCTTTCTTCCTTACAGAAGGCACTTCAGGTTCCTCTTTACTTTCCAGACCCCAGCCTTTCGGTGGGAAATTATGGTTAAAGCCAGGATTTGTGTGGTGGGCGTGCTCTTCCCTGTGGCACTCCTGGCCCGAGTCCTCCGAGCTGGAGAAGAAGCGCACGTGTATGTGTGCACACCAAACACAAGAGAGCTTTTTACAAGTTCCCGCAAAGATGGGACTGAAAGAATTCCCTCACCAACCTTTTGAAGTTCCTTCATATACTTCCAACAGTGGACCCATTCACATTTAAATTTATTTTCATATCTGTATATTGACGACTTCCAACTCCAGTCCCGCGTTGTTTCTCTCCCTTCCCATGCTGGCACCCCCTTCTCGGGAGAAACCTGGCTCCTTTCATCAAAGACAACCCTGAGCTGTACAGATTACCTTCTACTGCTCAGCTCTGCCACTGAATCAAGGCTGACTCAGCCACCCCTGCCGGCTTCCGACGCTATACCTGTTTACGGGAATAGAAGGCCCAATCTTTCTTCCGTGGAGCTGCTGCTGGTGGTTTCAAACCGCTGGCCATGCGGATCGTGCCCCAACCCGTAACCACTACCCCACCAAGGCACCGATCACCTATCCAAAGAATAAGTCACTGATGGGATAGTCTTCCTGCTTAATGTTTTTTTAATTTCTCTCCTTTCTCATCATAAGGATCAGGATCCCTGGTGGCATAATGGTTTATGAGTTGGGCTGCTACCAGCAGGGTCAGCCACTCAAACCCCTCTGGGGCTCTGGGGGAACAACAGGCGGTGAACAGCCCCAGAGCCCCGCGGGGTGGTTCTACTCAGTTGTATAGGGTCACGATGAGTTGGACTTGAGTCGATGGCAGTGAGTGTGTTCTTCCAGCAACTAGAATCCTTGATTAAATATTATAGATGAATTTGATCATAGATTGAATTGTGTCCCCCACCCCTCCAAATACGTGCCTATTTGGCAGGACCACGATTTTCTGGTGTGCCAGTTATGTCATGGTCCCCTATGGTGAGATCTGATTTAGTAGCCAAGCAGTTGTAAGAGGATTCAGTAAGGGTGAGCGTCCTCAACAAGGTGGATTAACGCAGTGGCTGCCACAATGGGCTCGGGCATGGGAGCAATTGTGAGGATGGTGCTAGGCTGGCACAGTGTTTCATTCTATTGTGCACAGGGTCACTGTGCGTTAGAGCCAACTCCCCCCTAACAACAGCCCTGATCTGGTGTAAGAGGAGTTGCCCTGGGGCCTGGCCTGCCTTGGGACTTTCGGTCCCAGCTTGCCCCAGGGGAAGATCTGGGCCAAGGCACATGAAGATCTCCGAAGAATGCCAGGCCTATAGATGAGGCCCTGCTGCTAGACAGAGCAGGCCCTCTGATTCGGGCCTCTAGCTTCCTCCACTGACAGCACCTGTGATATTCCTGTTTCAGCAGCACTAGGTGAATCAGGTTCCTAAATTCCAGAAAAGTTAGATCATGAGCATACAGCACCAAACTCTTCCTACAAAGAGCTTTTTATATTCACAGATGTGGCCTGTGTTTGTTGCCATATTGGTGCTGCTGTTTGAGAGGCTGTCTGATGACAAAAGAAAGGAGCTTTTCTGCCTGGTTCAGAGATAGGCAGACGAGGAGGAAGAGACTGATTACCCCCATCTTCCATTTCCATACTCCTTCTCCCCGCCCCCCAGCTGAATTGTAGCTAACAATCTCTTGGTTTGATGCTCACTGTTCACACACTCTGAAATCTGACTTCTCTGGATCTCCACTGGTGTGTGAGCCTGTATTTCACATCTTCCCAGATGTAACCTCAGGAGTCTGCATTTGAAGGAAGCGCCCCTAGGGATGTGGATGCTGGCTTATAGCCAAACCTGGCCCCAGAGAACACTGGAGATTTCGAGTGTGAACAATGTAGTATTGCTTTTGTTCTTGGCTCGGCACCTGGGAAAGAAGGTAAGCTTGGGCTGTTGGCCCTGGCTCTTGAGTTGATTACAGACTTGAGTCTCTGCAGTGGTTTCCTTAAAAGGATGCCTTGTTCACATCCATTCTCTCCCATGCACACAGAATAAGGGGGAGAGAATAGGCCACTGGACTATGGATAATACATGAGCTGGAATTACATACTTTGGATAGTTCTCAGCAAGGCCCAGTTGCAGCCAGCAAATGCCTATGGGACTAGACACTGAATCAAGAAATGGACCCACTCCCTGGAAGCGGTGAAATTATAAGGTGGAGAAGGTACTTACCAGAAAGTTAAGACTTTAATGTGCCGCTTCTTTCCCCACCCCCCTTCTTCCCCATAGTAAAAACTAGCTTAGCACTTTTGTTTCTGAGGGGAGAAAGTCTTACACTGAGAATGCTTCCCACAGCTGGCTGCACCATATGCAATATTCAAAAAACAAGAACAAGCTAATCATAGAGCAGCAGCAGCCACAAAACAGCTCTCTGCTGGCTCCCCAAGGGCTTATAATTGAGTGCAGATGGCCCCGGCAGGGGTGGGGAGTGTGTCCCTGCTGACTCCTCACCCCAAAGGGCCAGAGTGGGGGGCAGTTCAGGAAGACTCTCACCCTGTTGTGCCCTGTTGTGGGAAGAGACGGCCAAGCAGGTGGTGCCAGCGCCTGCCGGCTTTCTTCTGCCCAGCCTTTCTTAGGCCACAGGAGCAGAGCTTCAGGCTGCCTGATGTCGATTGGACCCGGCTGGGGTCTCCGGATCGCAGAGGGCCTGGGGTGAGGCAGCCGGAGTTGGGAGTTGGCTGTGATCCGCTGAAGGGTCTCCTTGTTTTGGGCCGCCCGCAGGTGACTGGCTGTGGGGGCTGAGCCTTCCTGGAGGAGAATTGGAGCCTGGTGTGGGATGCCTAGACTGGGCCGCCTTGGGGTCCAGGCAGTGAACCCAAGTCCTCCCTCCAGCCTTCCACTCCCCACCTTCAAAGGCAGTGATTTCCAGTCTGTTCCAAACTTCTCATTTCAAACAGCTTTTCCGGACGCCTGGGTAAACAGAATTCTAGGCAAATGTCAGTCAGCTTTCAATAACTGCATGAGGAGTAGATACACAAACTAATCCAAAATTGATGGGGTCTTTGGAGGTCACAGAAGAGCATTCGCCCGCTTGCCCCCCAGATCAGGCCCCCCTGCCCAAGTTAGTGGCTCTCCTTGGCTTGGTGGGCGCCTGCAGCTGTGCGCTTCCCCAGGCCTTCACCCATGATGCCCAGCAGATCCGTGTTAGTGCCTGAAAATGGCTACTTCCTCCTCCTCTACCATATGCTCACACTGAGTTCCTGTAAACGCTGTGCTTTTAAGGGCCTGCCTCAAGTTTCTGTTTCTCGGTTCCCTTTTATGAGGGCATGTGGGAAGGAGATGCTTCTGCTGGCTGCTGTGTGTGTTCCAGGAGCGCTCTCCACACTGGCCTTTCCACTCCCTCCAGGTAAATGCTGGGCTCCCCTCCCCCTGCCAGCCGCACTGGCATTGTTCCTGTGGGAGTCGAACCATTATAAGGCACAGGGAAGAACACGGGGCTCCAGGCCTTGGCCAAAAGCAAACAAAAAGAGCTACTTACCCCCCTCAGCATCTTGTCTTCAAAAGGAGTCCTGGCTGCGATGTGATCTCCACAGGCCTGGGTGCTGCTCAGAGAATTCTGAGTCTGTACTGGGGGTGGGTGGGGTGGGGGGGTGAGGCTTACAGGCAGAAAGCTCAACCCAGGTGTCACCCTCCAAGCTGGAGAAGCATCACTGCCTGATGTCACAAGAGATGGCACATTCCTATGCCAGTGGTCAGGTGGGAGGGTCCGCTGACGCTGGCCAGGAAGGCAGTAGCGCCTGCAGCTCGGCTGACTTGGAAGGCACTGAATCATTGCCCATCTGTTCTCCCAGCTGAGTCAAGACCAAAGCTGCCTTCCTCTTGCCAACCCCTGGAATGACACTGCACCACCATCCAAGGCATGGGTCCCACTGTCCTGCAGCCGGCATCCTCACGGACCTCGCCTGCCTCTCGCCTGCCAGTCGGACTCCCCAGGGAGAGCTGGCCCTGGGCACACAGCTGGGGTCTGCCCACAGATGTGCCTGGCTTCCTGCCTTCCCTGTTCTCCGTTAGGTTGTCAGCGAGCCCTCAGCTGGGTGCTGGGCCAGGCATCCCCACTGATATGCTCTGAGGCTCTGAGCAGGTCCCCACGGCTGCTTCTCAATTTTCTCATCTTGAAAGACAGTAATCCTCCCTGTTCTTACTCTCAGGGACACAGTGCGGGAACGTGCTAGTTGTTTGCCCAGCATCCACTACTTCCCTGGCCACAAAATGCTGGGTTTTATTGGGTGACAAAAACCAAACCCGTTACCGTTTAGTTGATTCTGATTCCCCACGTGTTGCAGAACATAACTGCATCCCATAGGGTTGTCAGTGGTGGGTTTTTTGTTTCCTCCAGAAGTAGAGCTCCATTGTCCCCCCTCCCTTTTTATTGTGAAATAGGTGACGGTTTACAGAGCAGATCATCAGTTTTCCATTCATCAACTCCTACACATTTTGTTTCAACTCATCCCTTCAGCACAGCACCACTTACCCCAGTTCCTCTGTTTCCGCTTCCATGCCCCCGCTGTCTCTCACTCTCTGCACTTTGTCCGTGGGTAAATGCTGCCTTTGGATCTTAAATGGCTGATTGTTCTAACATAGGGATGAAGTCAATTGCTGCCCTGAAGGATGACTAAAGGCTAGGGTCTCCGAGCTGGGATCCCAGCTACCACGACCAACTGCCCTAAAAGGGATGGCATCAGATGGTTCTTGAATGGGAGGAAAATGTGGAACAAAATCCAAAATCGTACAAGAGGCCAGGCTTACTGATTGGCTAGAGACTGGCAAAAGCTCCGAGACCCTAGCCTTTCGTCATCCTTCAGGGCTGGAACTGAATTCATCCCTATGTTGTTCAGATTTCGTCTCTTGAATGACTAATGGTGGCAAGCATCTCATCTTTCTCAGCTTGAAGGGTCTATTCATGCCCTCTCCCCATTTTTAATTGGATTATCTGCCCTTTTCTTGTTGAGGTGTTGAAGTTTCCCATGCATTTAGCGAGTAGTCCTTCGTCCAAAATGCCAGCATCAAAAGGTTTTCTCCAACTGTGAGTTCTCTTTTTACTTTTTTGGTGCGAATAAGTGTATAACTTTTAGGGAGTCCCAGTTATTTGCTTTGTCTTCTGGTGTCCGTTTGCTCCCATTGTATTTGATAACATAGTTATCATAGGGTCCCCGTGTCTGTCTCCCTATGTTTCCATGGGTGATCTTGATAGTTCTGGGTTTTACATCTAGGTCCATCGTGAGTTTGTTTTTGAATGTGGTGTGAGAAAATGGGTCCCGTTTCATGCTGTTGCGAATAGATATCCAGTTTTACCTGCACTGTTCAAGAGACTGTATCTTCCCCATTTCGTGTGTATGGTCCTTTGTCAAAGATCAGTGGTCTTTAGATGAGTGGATTTAGTTCTGGGTTCTGAATTCTGTACCATTGGTCTATGTATCTGTCATAAAACTAGTACCAGGTCCAAGCCTTTCTTCTAAGGTGCCCCTAAGTGGATTCGAACCACCAACCTTTCAGTTAGAAGTCCAGCACTTAGTTATACATGCTACCCAGAGCTCTGTCAGGCAACAGCATTCTCCACGTGCCAGCTTCAATGGTAGGACGATGTGGCCAACATGAATCATCGAGCAGGACTTCTCAGAGAGCTCTGACACCAAGAGGAACACTTTTTGGTCTTCTTCTTTCCCTGCCCCATGGTGTAAACCCTGATGCTGAAGCAGAAAGACGCAGGAGCCCAGGCTGCTGGTTCCCGGGTGGAGCCACCATACCAGTCCCAGGGTTCTGTGGGAAGATCAACTCGAACTTACCTATTGCAACCAGTCCTTACTTGATACAAAGACAAGTCTCTCCAAAGGGTGGAGACTTGCCTGTTTCTTTTCTCTGCAGGAAGTGGGGGATGCAGTGACGGTGAGGAGTAAACATTACAGTGTATATCTCTCTTTAACTTCTTATTATTGTGAATTAGGTGCTTCACAAAGCAAATCAATTTCAACTCACCAGTCTTCAAACACGTTTTGTGTCATGTCAATTGGTTGTAATAGCTACAGTGTAACTTCCCTTACCCAACTCCCTCCCTCTGGTTGGTTCCACTTCCATCCCTCCTTTTTCCCCTAGCATTTTCTGCCACCTTAACTTTGACCCTGGCGAAATGCTGCCCTTTTGATCTCAAGTGGTTGACTATTCTAAGGAGTTCATACCTCCCAGGTGTTACTGCTCAGGTTCAGTCCCGAAGGGTCGCTAAGGACAACTGCTCTTTATTGACTTTAAGCCTGGCATTTTTCGTGATTTTAAGTTTCACTCCACATTTTTCTTCCACTCTATCCAAGACCTTGCAATGTGATCACTTTCAGAGTAGTTGGTAGTGGTAACTGAGAGGTCGGAGATGGAGGCGCGGAACAGAGATAGAATTTAGCCAGAAATGTGAAGTTGAGAAAGATTTTGTTGAGGCAGGGAAAGAACTCCCAGAAAGAAAGGGAGAGCAGAGAAGGACAGGGGCATCTTGAGCCCCCGGGTGGTTCCGAGGCCCAATGAGTTAGGTCAGGAAAATCGCTCCTGGCAATGAGGCAGTGGGACATGTACAGGGCTTGAGCCAAGGACATATGTCCTGATAAGGGGAAGGAAGGCCTTCTGGTGCTGTAGCTGCAGGGTCTGAGTCAGGATGTGGTCTGTGAGTAAATCGTCCTGGAACGCTGAGGGAAGGGGCTGTACAGACCTGGCTGGGAGAGATAAGTTCCTTGGAATGCTGGAGGCAGGGACTGCACAGTCTAGCTCTGGCCTGGAGAGGCGGGGGGAAGGGGCCACACAGTCCAGCAATCCTATCTTTTGGGATTGCTGAGGGAAGCAGCTACATGGTCCGGACCCGGCCCAAACAGTAACTGGGCACCGTCTGGTTCCTCTGGTCCATTAGTCCACTGGACTAATTGCTCCAATGTGTTTTCAGTGTTCTTCCTTCTTCATGACAGGGAGAGACCGATCGTTTCACCTTACATTACAGTGTAGCTGGACTTGGTGCTAGTACGGCTGTCGTTTCCAACCCATGCTGGGTCCGTAGAATTGAAGGAGGACATCTGTCTTCTAGCAGAGTGTATGGAAACAATACGATTAACAGGAAAATAATTGGCACCAACAAGTGACCAGCTTGCTGGTGACTGCCTGCTTTTCATTTGTTGTAGTGGATGCCAAAGCAACTTCCGGGAGTGAATGTGGCGTCTTCCATTTATTTGGCAGAAACGATCTCAGTCTCTTGTGGAGGAGCTTCCTCATTTTCAGGACCTCCTGGGCCCAGTCTCCTCGGACGACACGCACCAGGTACACAGCAGGCCTCACTTCGAAGGAGCGTCCTGGTGTGCTTCTCCCAAGACAGCTTTGCTTGTTCTTCTGACAGTCCAAGGTATATTCAATGTTCCCCACCAACACCATAATTCAAAAGCATCAATTCTTCATCTCCTATATTCATTGTCCAGCTTTCCCATTGGAAAAACATGCTCTGAGTCAGATACACTTAGTTTTCAAAGTGACGTCTTTACTTTTTAGCACTTTAAAGGGTTAGGAACTTAGAGGTGGGGACTCAAAGGTCTTGCAATCCAAGCTGCCTCTTGATCCAAGAATGACCTTTAAGTCATTTCTGAGAGGGAGTCTCCCAGTCACTGCTTGAATGCCATCCAGGATGGACAAGACAGTCACCACTGCTTTCTGACCCTTTGAGTATGAGTCTGGGAACTGGCCTCCCAGTCTGTATCTGAAGCTGCACAGTGCAGTCAGTTCTCTTTCTCTGCTTGTCAACCAGCAGCTATTTGAAAATGTGGATCACATTCGCTTTTTTCCTTCCTAATCAGTTACTTTGTTCTTTTTAGTGTTCTAATTAAACAGCTCGAGTTCATTCAATAAGCAAAAATACATAAAACAATGAAAAACATCTCAATACACAAATTCATTGATCACTAATATTGACATCTTAGTGTGTTTGCCTAAAATTATATTTTTCCCCTGTATGAATAATAATACTAGCCAACAGTTTACATAAAAATACAGATTTGTGCATGAAAAGGTGATTTCACATGCCTGGGATATTATCATACAAGGTAATTTTTTTTCCTTTGGCAACACTAATTACATGCTATCATGGAGCCTTGGTGGTGAAGTGGTCACAGGTTGGGCTGTGACCCACATAGTCAACAGTTTGAGGCCACCGGCAGCTCCCCGGAGAAAGACTGGGCTTGCAACGGCCCCGGTCAGTCAGTCTCAGAAACCCACAGGAAGTCACTAGGAGTCAGCATTGACTCAGTGGCAGTGAGTTTGGTTTTTTATAGCATGCCATTAAATCTTCTAAAGCCCTCTACACATATTACACCCTTTAGTCCTCACATAGTCATCTGAGGACAGCGCCACATTTCCCCCTTCCACAAAGCAGTCAGAGGCTTAGAGCTGTGAGGTAACTTTCTCAGTCTCTAGCACAGCCAGGATTTGTATCACGTACTCTGGACATGTTGTCAGGAGAGACCAGTCCCTGGAGAAGGACATCATGCTGGGTAAAGTCGAGGGGCAGCGACAAAGAAGACTCGCACTGAGTTGGATTGAAGTAGTGGCTGCTACAGTGGGTTCCAACATAGCAATGGTTATGCGGAGTATCAAGACGGCAGTGTTCCATCCTGTTGTACATGAATGGAGCTGACTCAACAGCACCTGACAACATCAACACAAGGCTGGGGGAAAGTCCCCTGTGTTCTTACGTGCCCATCATGAGTTGTTCTGTGTGCCACCGTAGTGGGTGGTTCTCTGTAGGAGAGTCTGTGCTCTGAAACGCTTCAAGCCTCTCCCATATCACAGAATTGCGCAAGGCATCGTTTTACTCTCTGGCTTCCCTGCTGATCCAATCATCTTTTCCATAGAAAACAAACTTAATCCAAGTAAAAATTAAGACGACATCATTCTTAGAAATGTATGCACCTCCACACAAAAAAGGAGCTTGACAGTGGTTAAAATCATGAGCACTGACATCCAGCTGCCCAGGTTCAAATCCACTACTTGGTAGCTAGCTGTATGGCTCCCAGACTCCGTATGCGCCCTTTGTCTCACCACATGGATAAACTGGGGGCAATAATACGAATGCTTATCTCTGCTGTTTCTTTGGGTTATCGTAGCTGATAAGCCTCATGCTTGGCATGTAGAAGAGGCAGAGGGAATACTCCAGAAAATGTCTGTGGGAATTTCACTCAGCTTTTAGAAACAAGGAAACTTGACCTTTTTATGAGTTGTAAACAACAGGTGGCGCTGTCAACAAGTATCGGACTGAGCCGCTTCACCTCTCAGGTGCCCGCTAGGCACTGCTGCTGCTTCCCCCGCCGCCTCTCCCTTGCCCTGCAATACCTACAGGGGAACTCCCAGCATGCAAGGGGGCTCACCAAGCTCATGGATTTTAATTCTCTTTTCCCATACGCATTTTGAAGTCCCTCTAAAAAAAATGAAGCTATTCAAAGACAGTGAAAAAAAAAGTGATATAGTTTAATGGGGGAAGGGGGGGTACAGTGTTGTTTGTTTTAAACATTTTATTGTGAACTAGATGAAGGTTTACAAGTCATACGCATTTTGTTACTTGTTGTGGACTGCAATCCTGACAGTATTCCGCCACTTGCCCCACTCCCTGTGTTTCCCATGACCATACCTCCTCTTGGCCTTACCCTTCTGAATGTTGGCCTTGGGTAAAGAAAGGCTGCCCTGCAGGGGCTGTGAATGATGGAGTGTGCTCTTCTCGCCAAAGTCTCTGTAACTCCAGCCAGACCCCCTTTTCCTGCATGGGTCTGGTAAGAAGGTGGGGGAAAGAGGATTTACTGTGAGTGCCCTCCTGTGTATTTAAAAAAAAAAAAAGCTCTCTGAAAAGCAGGAGAGGGAATCAGGAGCAGAAAGAGCCAGGAGTGGAGTGTGTGGTCCTCTGGACCCCAGGATCCCCGCACAGTGGACCTCCTTGGTCCAGAAGACTGTGTTACATCGGAAGAGTGCTAGATCAGCAGTGGGAAACCCAAGAGGCAAAGCATGAGAAAGGGGTGGGCTTCCCTGTCCACAGTGCAAGTGAAGCCGAGAGTTTGGGGGCAGGAGACTGGCTTGTGGAGTAGGCTGCCTCTGGCATTTAGCTAGGGGAGCTGGGCGTGCGGACTCAAGGGGTAGAACAGTGTGCCTTCAGGTTTCGCGTACCGGTGTGGGATGCCTCCAGGCACTGAATTCGGTGAGCTGGATTCACTAATCCACAGAGCTGAAGCTCGGTGCTTTGGGATCGAGGCGTGCAGTGAAGGGACATGCATTTTGGGCATTTTATAGCAGCGCTGAAAGGACTCTGTAACGTGTCCTGACTGGACATTCATATCCTGCATTTCTCACCTGCATTGTCACCTGTTAACTTCCACAGCAAGCCATTTACTCACGCGGACCGTCTGCAGCCATTACAACGAATTCGTGAGCTCAGTTGAACAATGGGGAGAATGTTGTGTGAGCTAGAGCAGGCCCTGTCCATTTCAAATGGCTGGTCGCTCAGTAATTCATGCCTGCCTAGTGCTGCTGTGCACCTTATATAACTGTCAGTTGATTGGCTGACAGCTGAGCCACAGTAGGTTCGGGGTTTTAATTATTTATATCTAAAAGTTAACTCCTTAAAACGGATTCTATAAATAGCACATTTGTTTTAGGTTACAACAGCTATAGAGTAGTGCACATTATGTTTTATGAACTAGAGACTCTTGAATGGGTTCTGTGGTACATTTACAACTATAATTATTATTTTTTACATTGAAACTATTAAACTGGAAGTTATAGTAGCTTTATTCATACCTTCATTTGCATATTCAACCTAAATTGCATCTATCAGCCTCGGTCGAAAGGTCCCTTGGCTTTCTGTCAGCAGGCTGTGACGTCATCTTTCTGTAGAGGAGAGCTGTGCCCAGCGGCTCTCAACCTGTGGGTTGCCAAGACCATCGGAAATAAACCACACCTCTCCCCTGTCCCTCTCCAGGCAAGTCCGCCCACATGCAGATACATCCACATACTAGTACCCTGCATGAAGATTGTTACTCATGCTACAAAATTTCTTTTATTTGTCATTAGAAATAAGTATTTCACAATATATAATTATATATTGTTTTTGTGATTAATCACTGTACTTTAATCATGTTCAATTTGTAACAATGAAAATACATCCTGCCTGTCAGATATTTACATTATGATTCATAACAGCAGCAAAATTACAGTGATGAAGTAGCAATGAAAATTCTATGGTGGGGGCGGTCAGCACAGCACGAGGAACTGTATTAAAGGGTCGTGTGGCATTAGGAAGGCTGAGAACCACTGGCTTAGCCACATTCGGTTCCTTCTCTGAACCTTCATTGGAGACAACCGTTGTCCTCACAGAGCAAGCCAGGCTGTTTCCCTTGCCTCATATTCAGCCACCGCGCCCAAGGCTAGCGTGGCACACACTTCCTTCATGAAACCACCCACGCCTGTGAGTGTCCTGTGACCTGCCTCTCTGGCCCTGTTCTCAGGCTAAAAGGCTTGGGGGGCCCTGGGGGAAGGTAAGCGAATTAATATTTGTGGAACATGTACTCTGGGCGAGAAACTCTCCTGGGAACTTGTACATGCACCATCTCAAAGTGTCCCTAAAACAAACCTGTTCTTTATAAACCTGCTCAGGGACGTCAAGAAAGTCGCCCAGCATTAAATAGCTAATCAGTTGCCAAGAACAAAGTCTGCTTTTTCTGTAATCCCCACGAGACTCAGGCTTTTAGGCAGAGAAAGGCATTTAATCCAGCAGCCATCATTTGTAGAGTCCCCTTTGTCCCCACAAAGGCGGAATCTGAACCCAGATGAAATGCCAGTGGAGTCTTCTTGCTCCTTCTGGAACAGAATTTCAGTTCTACCATGACAGAAGCCTGGCTCTGAGAATGAAGAGACTGGGGGGGGGTGGGTCGCTGCCTGTTCCCTTACAACATTAAACAAAGCTGCATCCTTTACAAGACACTCACTTATACTTTGTTTTGGTTGCTCTAGATCTTAAGTTCCCAAACTTGCTTGCATACCACCCCCTTTTCAGAAAAAAAAATTACTCATCACACTCCCCACCCCACCCCACCCGCCTGCAATGGAAAGCTTTGAAACTAGAGCCTATAGTCCAGGATAAAGTGTAGGGATCTGCTTCTGCAGCCCCTCCCCCTGCATTATGCCAGTGACCCACCAGGGGCAGTATCCCCCACACACACCCCATTCTGGGAAACTGCCGTGGATGCTCCCTTAAATCTTCTCCAAGAAGTAATTGACCAGGACGTTGTGTGTCCCTGTCTTGGGGGATCCTGGGGTTAAAATGGAAAAGCATCTGCGTGGCTTGTCCTGTACATGGGAGCATTGGGGTAGGGTTGGAGCACAGGGGACAAGCAATCCAAGGGGGCTCATCCAGATCAGACAACTGTGTTGCAAAGACCCCTCTCGACGAGACTTGGTACAAAAATAAGGGAACGAGGAAAGGGTACAACAACAGCAATGAAAGATGAAGGAACTGCTCCCCTTTCCACACCCAAGTTTGCAAGACGAGCAGGTCAGCAGAGCCCAGAATAATTGCAGCCCACATCAGAAATCTTCCCTAAATTGGCTAGATGCTCTATTCTAGACTTAGGACCTTTACCCATTTCTGGAAAAGCAAGTCCCAGCTGTGACTGAATTGAGTTTTCAGTCAATGGGGAGGGATGAGACTCAAAGCTGATTAAATCTAGGGTTTTTGTTAATGTAAAGATAATAGATAGCACACAGCCTTGTAAAGATAATAGATTGTACACAGCCTTCGTTCGTGTGTACCATTCGGTGGCACCAATTAGATCAGTAATGTACAGACATCACCAATATCCCTTGCTAAATTTTCCATCACTATTGACAGAAACTCAGTGTGTCCTAAACAGTGAGTTCCTCTCCCCCCACCCCCTGCTCCTGATAACTACCTTGAAAACTTGATCCCCAGAGATTTGTCTGTTCAAGCATTTCCTGTGAGGTGGACAAATAAAACAAGTATATCCATTAAATATTATCCAGCCATAAAATCATATTATCCATGATTTAAGGAACAAAAAGTATGTACTACTCAACATGAGTCCACTGAGGGAAACTTAAAAATGCAAAGGGGGCATAGGGGAAAAGCTACTCTATACAAACATTCCTGGGGTGAGGTCCAGGTAGTATGGCAGGGGCCAGACCTAATCCAGGGATACATATGGTAGCCAACTAAAAAGGGGTGGGGTGGGGGGTGGAAAGAAAGAAATAGACACGGGTAGTGGGGGAGCAGGGCACTAACCCACCCAAGGGGAGAGTATTGTTTATATCTCCACAGAGAAAGAGGAAGCAGACTTCAACCCAGTGCTCCAAGACGTGAATGCAACATACTGGCATGAAGCAGGGAACCAACTATGTGGACAACCCCACTCCCCACAGAATTCACTTCAAAGAATTCAGTCAAAGAATTCACTGAAGCTGCAGCTCAGGGAGAGGGACATGTCTAAATCAGCACACAGGAGCAAAGGAAGGGAGAGGAAGAGAGCGTGGGACATATCCTGGCCCACCAAGCCCTGAGGACGATATTCCCTTTAGCCAAAGCACAGTGAGGACCATAGGGTCAGCCCCACTGTGAGACACAACGTCCCTCACTGACCCATAGCGTTACAGGAAACAACACTGGAGACACGGTGCAGGACTTGACCCGATCTGACCCCACCACACTGAGGGGAAACACTAAGGGCGTACAACAGAACAGCAAGGGGAACAGAGCAACAAAGTTCATCGAGTACCAAAATAGACTGAGGGGCCAGGGTGTGGCACCCCATCACACTTGACCAGAAAACACTCCTAAAGGTCAACAAACAGACCTTGAACTATTTACAGGCTTTTTTTTCATTGATTTTTTTTGTTGTTGCTTTGTTTTCTTTTGTTGTTTTGTTTTGCTCTGTCTTGTTTTTTGTGTATATTATTATCTCTGCAGGTCTATCTAGATAAAATAAATGGGATAAACAATCAGGAGGAGAAAACAACGGGGCCAATGGTTCCCGGGAGGCCATGGGAGAAGTGGGGGGGATGGTGGGTGTTAACAAACCCAGGGATGAGAACAACAAGTGATCCAAAATCGATGGTAAGGAGGGTGTAGGAGGCTTGGTAGGGCTTGATCAAGAGCAATATAACCGAGAGGAATTACTGAAACCCAAATGAAGGCTGAGCATGATAGTGGGACAAGAGGAAAGTAGAAGGAAATAGAGGAAAGAACTAGGAGGCAAGGGGTATTTATAGAGGTCTAAATACAGGCCTGTACATAGGTAAATATATACATGATGATGGGGAAATCTATGTACATATATTTATAGGTTTAGTATTAAGGAAGCAGATGGACATTGGGCCTCTACTCAAGTACTCCCTCAATGCAAGAACACTTTGTTCTATTAAACTGGCATTCCATGATGCTCACCTCCCTGACATGATCGCTGAAGACAAAGTGGGTACATAAGCAAGTGTGATGAAGAAAGCTGATGGTGCCCGGCTATCAAAAGATATAGTGTCTGGGGTCTTAAAGACTTGAAGATAAACAAGCAGCCTTCTAGCTGAGAAGCAAAAAACCCACATGGAAGAAGCACACTAGGCTGTGTGATCATGAGGTGTCTATAGGATCAGGTATGAGGCATTAAAGAACAAAAAATTATGCTATTGTGAACGAGGGGATGTGCAGAGTGGAGTCCCAAAACCCATCTGTAGACAACTGGACATCCCCTTACAGAAGGGTCACGGGGAGGAGACAAGCCAGTCAGGGTGCAGTATATTACCGATGAAACATACAACTTTCCTCTAGTTCTTTAATGCTTCCTTGACACCCGCACTCCCCCATCATGATCCCAATTCTACCTTACAAATCCGGCTAGACCAGAGCGTGTACAGTGGTACAGATAAGAGCTGGACACACAGGGAATCCAGGACTGATAAACCCCTCAGGACCAATAATGAGAGTATCATACCAGGAGGGTGGAGGGAAGGTGGGGGAGAAAGGGGAACTGATCACAATGATCTACATATAACCCCCTCCCTGGGGGACAGACAACAGAAAAGTGAATGAAGGGAGACCGGATAGTGTAGGACATGAAAAAATAATAATAATTTATAAATTATCAAGGGCTTATGAGGGTGGGAGGGAGGGAGGGGGGAAATGAGGAGCTGATACCAAGGGCTCAAGTGGAAAGAAAATGTTTTGAGAACGATGATGGCAACAAATGTCCAAATGTGCTTAACACAACAGATGGATGGATGGATTGTGATAAGAGTTGTACGAGCCCCCAATAAAAGGTTAAAAAAACCCAAAATGCTGTAGTCTTGGAAACTCGCAGGGGCAGTTCTGCCCTGTGCAGTCGGGTTGCTGTGAGTCAGAATTGACTTCACCGCCGGCAGTGATGGTGTGTCGTGTTTCCCCTGGCCTACCAAAGCCAAGGCCTTCTGCAAAGTTCAGCCCGATCTGCCCTGCCCCTCCTGTGAGCAGCCGGAGAGCAGCTTGGTGTTTCTTCTTCCCTTTGCCAGCTACTCCAGGAGAAAGTGTGCAGGACACCTTGGCCAAAAGCTGCAAATGTGTTAGTACAGAGAAAGGGTGGTAAGATTTTACAATAGGATCAAAACCTTTTAGTAGGTTGTTAAAATCCTTACTATGTCTTAGCAACTACCTGATTAGACTACTAATGTGAACAGCCTGCACCGAGGCAGGGTGGCTGCCGTTGGTGTAACTGCCATCAAATGCATTCATAGCAACTCAGTATGTGACATATCAAAACGAATGTTCCCTGTCATGCTCACAATCGCTGCTATATTTGAACTGGTGCCAGCCCCTGTGCCAGCCATCTCCTCTTTTTCACTGACCCCTTACCTTTGCAAGCATGCTGCCCTTGTTCAGGTACTGCTCCCTCCTGGTGGCATGTCCACAGAATATGAAACAATGTCTGTTCATCCTGCTTGAGAAGCAGTCTGGCTGTGCCTTTTCCAAGTCAGATCTCTTTTTCCTTCTGGCAGTCCACTGTTCTTCTCCAACACCATGATTACAGGGGACTAATTCTTCTTTGGTCCATTTCAGGGTACAAAAAAGACACCAAATCTCAAATATAATTTAAGGAGGACATTTATTAAGTCTTAAACAGGACCGAAACACTTCATCCAGATAAGGGAGACCATGAGCATGAGGTCACCATGGTATCCAAAGATTCACAGGCACATAGCCACCTAAATAGGACATGGAGAATACAGGAAACTCACAAAATCGTGATTGGCGCTGGATCGGTACATGGCAGTTACAGGGAGAACTACAGAGCAGGAACAGAACCAGGATCGTGATACATGATGTTAGAAGAGTTTACAAAATTGATTGAAGGCTTTCCAACCAAGGCAGTCAGGGCATGACTCATGAATTGGGGACCCGCAGTACGTGATCTCAATCAAGGACACTCTCAGGCAAGCCCCTAAGGGAGACTGCCCTTCCCTGGGCTTCCTGGAGGAAGTGAGATATCCCATTTTTTAAAAATATACCGCTCAAGGGCAGGGAGCTCTAGTGGAATAGTAGTTATGTGTTGGGTTGCTAACTGCAAGGTCAGCAGTTAGAAACCACCAGCCACTTCTCGGGAGAGAGATGAGGCTTTCTACTCCCATAAAGAGTTAGAGTCTCAGAAACCCACAGGGGCAGTCCTACCCTGTCCTACATGGTCACTAAATGTTGGCATGGACTCAATTGCAGTGCATTTGGTTTAAGCTTGGCCCAAAGGCAAGACTGCTCATCTCACTGGTTAATGGTCAGAAACAACTCAATGGAGACTTAAAATTCATGCACAGACTCTGCAAATAGAGTTTGGGCTCGCCCTGTCATCCATCGCCTTCTGCAAATGGTGCTCAGAATTTAAGCTCTAATAAAGGTTTTCCTTTTTTATTGTCCAGTTTTTATATGTATTTGAGGTGACTGAAAATATTACGGCATGGGTCAGGCTGATTGTAGGTGCCAAGGTGCCAGCTTTACATGTTAGCACTTCAAGCAGGCATCGTGTAGCAGATTTGCCCAATGTAACATCATTTAGTTTCCCGGCTGCTGTGTCTCTGGACATTGGGAAACATTCGTTTCCCAGCTGCTCTTTCCCTGGACATTGGTTGGTTGATGGTAGAGGCAAGAAAAATGAAATCCTTGATAATTTCAATGTCTTCTCCATTGTGAGGATTTTTTATTTTAAGGTATAATACATATGACCTTTTATTATAAGGTGCATCTATCAGTTAAATGCTTCTCTTCTCTTTCAACAACCAAGTGGGGTCATTTGGTCTCCCAGGTGGTTAATGATCAGGCTTCCTCCCATCCTGATGCTGTGTTCTTCTCTATGGGCCCCAGCCTCTCATGTTGTTTGCCAAGCATGCAAGTTAAATAACTATGGTGAAAGGATTCAACCCTAACATAAACCTTTCCTGTTTTTTTTTTTTAAACATTTTATTGAGGGCTCTTAAAGCTCTTATAACATTCCATACATCAATTGTATCAGGCATATCTGTACATATGTTGCCATCATTCTTTTCTAAGCATTTACTTTCTATTTGAGCCCTTGGTATCAGCTCCTCTTTTGACCTTCCCCTCACTCCCACCCTCATGACCCCTCGATCAATTATAAATTTTTTTTTATATCTTACACCAACCACTGTCTCTCCTCACCCATGTTTCTGTTGTTCATCCCCCTTGGGGTGGGGGTGAGGTGGGAGGGTTATGCACCAGTCATTGGGATCAGTTCTCCCTTTCTCCCCCACTTTTTCTGGTTTTAAATCCCCTTATCTTAGTCTACAGAAGATATTGCATCATCCATTTTTTAGCATACTGCTCAAGGGCAGGGAGCTCTAGTAGAATATGGGTTATGTGCTGGGCTGCTAACTGCAAGGTCAGCAGTTAGAAACCACCAGCTACTCTTCGGGAGAAAGATGAGGCTTTCTACTCCCCTAAAGAGTTACAGTCTCAGAAACCCACAGGGGCAGTTCTACCCTGTCCTATAGGATCACTGTGGTTCAAAATTGACTTGATCTAAGTGAGTGTGGCAAATCTCAAAAACAACTTAAGGAGAATATTTATTAAGTCAGGACAAAGACACATCATACAGCTGAGGGAGGCCATCCAAGGGTTGACAGAGCACCGATAAAAAAGACATTGGAACAAAGGAAACTATTACAGAAGCACGTTGGCAGCAGATCAATATATCACTGTTGAAGGTGGGACTACAGAAATGGAATGAGACCATGATTGGTCTGTATATGATACCAGACAGAAGCATTTACAAGATTGGTCCAAGGGGGGAGCGGGGAGGGAGGGGAAAAATGAGGACCTAATGTCGGGGGTTTAAATGGAGAGAAAATGTTTTGAGAAACGATGTACAAATGCGCTTTACACAATTGATGTGTGTATGGATTGGGATAACAGTTGTATGAGCCCCTAATAAAATGTTAAAAAAGAGAAAAAAAAAAAAAAGATTGGTCCAAGGTCCTCTGACAAAACCAGTCGTCGCCATGCAGCCTTGGTCCCCAATCTCCATCAAGGACATACTCATGTAACCCCCTGATGGAGTCTGGCCGTCCCTGGCTTGTTAGGGGAGTGGTGGCGATACAGTTTATCATGGACTCTGCCTCAAGGCCCAACTTTCCACATTCCCAGTTAATTATCAGAAGGAATTCAATGGAGGCTTAATCCACATGGAGTTTTCTGAAAATGACTTTTGGGCTCTCGCTTTTATCAGTCACCTTTTGCAAACCTAGTGTTGAGAATTTAAACTCCAATAGAGTACTAGAAGTTACCTGAAGATTGAGAACATCTCAAGAATTGATTTGACACACTAAACACTAGTGGCAGAAGACTAGACCAATTGTTGAATGGCATCGCCCTGAAGAAAGCAAAAGGTCATTAAAGAACAAGAATAGACAAAGTGGTTGCCAGAGGAGTCTCTGAAACTTGCTCTAGAATGCAAAGCAGCTAAAGAGAACAGAAGAAATGAAGACGTAAAAGAGCTGAGCAGAAGATTTCAGTAGGTGGCTCAAGAAAATAAAGTACTCTAACAAAATGTACAAACACGAGAATTGGAAAATCAAAAGGAAAGAAAACGCTCAGCATTTCTCAAGCTGACAGAAGAAAAAAAGTCCGTCCTTGAGCTGCAGCTACAGCTGAAGGGCCGTATGAACAAACTAAGGAACCTGGGTGGTGCAGTTGGTTAAATATCGGGCTGCTAAGGGCAAGGTCAGCAGTTCAGACCCACCAGCCCTTCCCCAGGAGAAAACTGAGACGGGCTGCTGCCATAGAGATTTGCAGTCTCTAAGAATCCTAAGGAACTATTCAACTCCGCAGGACAGGCTTATTATGACTTGAAATCAACTGGGTGGCCATCATTGGCCATATGAGAATAAAATGGAATATGGGAAGCATCAAAAGAAGATGGAAAGGATACACAATCACTGAACTAAAAAGCATTGGTTGGCATTAAATCATTGCAGGGGATTGCCTATGGTCAAGAACCAAGGGTACTAAAACCTAAGCTCTACTGAAGACATTGGCAAAATCACGGCTCTAAAAATTGGCAGAATACTAATGGAAGTATTTTAATAAATGGATACAGCACTGGAAGGACTTACTAATCTACCTAGCTAACTGACTGGGAAAAAGAGCTTTCTTTCTTTTTTTTATGTAATCATTTTATTGAAAGCTCTTATAAATGTCATAACATTCCATAGTTCAATCACACAAAGCAGTATCATACAGTTGGTACCACAATCAGTTTCAAAACATGTTCTTTCCTCTTGAACTCTTTGATTATCTGCTTCCTTTTATCTCCCTCCCTCCCCCACCCTATGCCCCAGGGACTTCCCCTCCCTTTAACCGCCTCCCCCCATAGCTTATACAATCCAATATATCCATTCACATACAAGTCACTTGTTCAATCCCATCAAGTGCGGTTAAACAGCTCCCTATTCCTCTCCCCCCCTCCCCCCTTCTTCCAGTGCCCTTAGGGAACCATTTCTCCTGTGACTGTTTCTGAAGGGGTTATCTATCTTGGCTTTCATGAACATACACAAATCTAATATGATTAATGAGGTAAAGCAAATTAAAACAATAATAGTAAGGGGAGGAAGTATTAAAGAACTAGAGGATGGTTATGTAGCTCATCAGTGCTCTACCACACCCTGGATTCAGCATCCTTTCCGTGTGGCCCTTCTGAGAGGGGCTGTTTACAGATGGATTTGCGTTTCCACTGTATCTATTCTTCACATAGATTTGATTGCTTGTTTGTGAACTTCTGATCCCTCTTCCTGTCGACACCTGGTGATCGCACAGGCTGCTGTACTTCTTCCATGTCGGCTTCATTGCTTCCCAGCTAGATGGATGCTTGTTTACCTTCAAGCCTTTAAGACCCCAGACACTATATCATTTGCTAGCTGGCCATCATCAGCTTTCTTCACCACATGTGCTTATGTACCCATTTTGTCTTCAGCGATTGTATCAGGAAGGTGAGTATCATACATTGCTACATTATCAGAGGAAACCATTCTTGTACTGAGGTGAGATTTAAGTAGAGGCCCAAAGTCCATCTGCTTCCTTGTTGCATTTTCATATATATACATATATAAACAAATACACATATATTTATATATATATATATTTTTTTCTTCTTTGCTCCTTTCTTTTTTCCCCCCTCTTGCCCCACTATTATGTTTACCCATCATTCATCTCTCACTAATTCCGCTCAGATACAATTCAATTGATCAAGCATGACCAGAAAAGCTATACCCTCCTCGTCATCAATTTTAGAACACTTACTATTCCCTTGTACCCATCATAGTTGGCTCCCCTCTCACCTCCCACCCACACCATGACCCCCAGTGGCTCTCTATAGAAGATTGCTTATCCTGCCTATTTTGTATAGATAGCCACACACTCACAAAACATACAGATAGTCACAAGTCTAACAGGAATCCTGACATAGAGCAGATGAATATCTCTGTTAAATAGAGAAGAGGACATGTTTTTGTTTTGTTGTTGTTGTTTTGGGAGAAGGACATGTTAGAAACCATCAGTCCAGCCCCCCTTCTTTCAGGGCTACATATCCTGCGTCCCACTCACCTGACAACACATGCACCTTTTTACTTGTCAGCATTTGTGTCCGAAAAGCAAGCATCTGAAAGTCCCCAGTGCTATTCCTGGAGTCAGGGATGGAGTGATCCAATTATGCCTTTCGAGATTCAGTGTGGCCCCCTTGTGAGTAATCCCCAACCAGCTCAAGTGGGGTGCCAAGTGCTGACCCTCAAGTCAAGTTAAATTTGGCTGCTGATAACTAGAATATGGTTGCAGGAATACATCGACAGAGAATTGACAGCAGTTTACGTCAGATTCAGACGAGGACATAGGCTGAGGGACATCATTGCTATCAGAAAATGTTAGCTAAAGTTGAAAATATCAGAAAGTTATTTACCTGTGTTTATTGGCTCAGCAAAAGCATCCCAATGTGTGGATCATAACAAACTGTGGAATAGCATGGGGAAGAGTGGGACTTCCAGAACACAGCATTAATTCTGCTCATGTGACACCTCTATTAGACCAAGAGGCAGTTGCTGAAAGAGAACAAGGAGCTATTGTGTGGCTTGTCTCCTTCCACCAGACTTACTCAATTCCTATGCTGAGCAAATCATCCCAGAAGTTAGACTGCATGAAGAAGAAAGGGCATCAAAATTAGAAGAAGGCTCCTTAGCAACCTGTAATATGCTGATGACCCAACCTTGCGTGCTTAAAGCAAAGAGGGAAGAGAGAACTTATTGATGAGGAGACGTAGTCTACAGCTTCAATATGGATGACACGCCACATAAAGATAACAAAAATCCTTACACCTGGGCCAGTTAGCAACATAGTGATAAAAAGAAAATATTGAAGTTGTCAAGGTCCATGGAAGCAAGCAGTAAGGAGATCAAACAACTCAACAATGTATTTGCATTAGGCGAATATGAGTGAAATTATAGTGATCTCTTTGAAGACTAAGGTATGCCTGACTCCTGCCATCGTTTTTCAAATGCCTCCTCTGTCTGGGCTAGGTGAAACAATTGACGGCAGTATTTTTATATCAATGGACTTTCTATCAAAGCCTGGCCTCCTACACAGAAGCAAGAACTATTAAACTTGCTTTAATAATTCTTTTTAATATCTGTTTTCTCTCAGCACACGAAAGTTTCCTGTGTATCAAGCCCTGTTCTATAAATATATGTACAAACCTAATATATTCTATGTACAGATAGATACATAGATAGATGATACATAGGCAGATAGATAGATAGATGCATAGATGGATGGATAGCGAGTAAGCCCTGGTAGTGTAGTGGTTATGCATTAGGCTGTGGTCAACATGGTTGGCAGTTCAAAATAACCAGCAGCTTCTGGGAGAAAGACTGGGCTTTCTATTCCTGTCAAGTTACAGTTTGGAAAACCCATGACAGGGTCGCTATGAGTCAGAATTAATTTAATGGCAGTGAGTTATGTGTGTGTGTGAAACCTAATATGTATACAATCCTATCTCTTAACCCTCACAACTACTTATGAGGTAGATGGATTATTATCTCCATTTTACAGATGAGCACAATGAGGCACAGAGAGGGGAAGTGGCTTACCTAGGTACACAGTTAATGAGGGTTAGCCTGCCTTTATGCTTCTAATGATTATGCTACCTGCCTTGACATTAGAGATCAGAGGATTTCAGGGATAGCAGAGCCACACGGCAATATCCTCAAAGCACTCTTAAGAATAGGGAGATTCAAAAGATATAGCGTCTGGGGTCTTAAAGGCTTGAAGAGAAACAAGCGGCCATTCAGCTGAGAAGCATCAAAGCCCACATGGAAGAAGCGTATCAGCCTGACTGACCATGAGGTGCAGAAGGGACCAGTTATCAGACATCAAAGAAATAAAAATCAGATCAGTGGGTGCCCACCTTCCTGATACGGTCACTGAAGACAAACGTGTGCTTAAGCAAAGGTGGTGAAGAAAGCTGATGGTGCCCGGCTATCAAAAGATATAGTGTCTGGGGTCTTAAAGGCTTGAAGATAAACAAGCAGCCAACTGGCTCAGAAGCAACAAAGCCCACATGGAAGAAGCACAACAGCATGTGTGACCACGAGCTTTCGAAGGGATCAGGTATCAAGCATCCAAGAACAAAAAATCATATCATTGTAAAGGTGGGTGAGTGCAGAGTGGAGACTCAAAGCCCATTGGTGGGCAACTGAACACCCCCTTACTGAGGGCTTGTGGGGAGGAGATGAGCCAATCAAGGTGCAGGGTAGCAACAATGAAACATAAAACTTTCCTCTAGTTCTTTAATGCTTCCTCCCCTCCTCTATCATGATCCCAATTCTACCTTACAAATCTGGCTGGACCAGACGATGTACATTGGTACAGATAGCAACTGGAAACACAGGGAATCCAGTATAGATGACTCCTTCAGGACCAGTGGTGAGAGGGGCGATGCCTGGAGGGTGAAGGGAATGTGTAGTAGAAAGGGAGAACCAATGACAAGAATCTTTAAGTATTGCCTCCTCCCTGGGGGGTGGACAGCAGAGAAGAAGGCAGAGGGAAACATCAGACAGGGTAACTTATGACAAAACTATAATAATTTATGGACTATGAAGGGTTCATGAGGGAGGGGGTAGTGGGAAGGAGGGGGAAAATGAGCAACTGATATTAGGGGCTAGAGTGGGAGGCAAATCTTTTGAGAATGATGAGGGCAACAAACGTGCATATGTGCTTGACACAATGGATGTATGTATGGATTGTGATGAGAATTGTATGAGCCCCCAATAAAATAATTTTAAAAATATGTATGTAGGGCTCAAGTAGAAAGCAAATATTTTGAGAATGATGATGGCAACAAATGTACATTTGCTTGACATGATGGATGTATGGATTGTGATAAGAGTTGTATGAGCCTCCAATAAAATGATTTAAAATATAAAAAAGAAATAAATACATACCTAAAAAAAAGAATAGGGATATTTATTATACCATTTTTTGAATAGTTATGTTGTATATAAATCTCCTTTATCTCTATGTGTGAGTGGCTATTTTGTAGAAAGCAAGGAAAAGGGGCCAAGTTCTTTCATGTTTGGGTGAAAGCCAAGGTGGAAGGAAAGGAGCAGCCACACAATGTAGGGCAGAGAACAAGAACGCTGCAGAGGCGGAGGTCAGAGCTGAGTAAGATTATAGTAATTCCCCTCGTAATTCATAGAAATTTGGAGGAGCTGAGTAAGATGATATATAATTCCCCTAAAATTTATAGAAATGTGTCTAGCTTTTCCAAACAGTCCAAACTCATCTGGATTTGGGGGTCTTTAGGAGGTCGTAGCTTGGTTTCATGTATAAAATTGTTTATCAGAATTTGTGGACCAGACTTTATCTCCCTCTCCTCCCTACTCCACCCCTGTTGTTAGGCTCGTATCCAAATGTGGGCCATACAGCCTTTGCTTTTCAATGTCTCTCCTTTGATATTGACATTGAACAGTCTGGTCTTGACTTCTGATCTTGGAGAGGCAGTAAAGACAGCATCAGTCTTTCAAATAGCTCTCCAAGGTGGACTTAAATGAATTCAGAGAAGTAGAGGCCTCCCTGCTTAGCTTTCTCCCCTTAAACTTCTTCATTTTACTCTTAAGAATCTCCCCAGCTCCAACACACACTGCAGTGCATTACTCAATGTGGCCCTTTGAGCTGTAATCTGTGTAAATCCATCACATGATTGGGTAAGACTGCTCCACAGTGAGGTGCTTCTGTCCACTAAAGGATTGGCTAACTTGCTAATAATGTAAATAAGGGGTATAGAATCCATGAAAATACAATGTATTAAACGCTAACAAGTGGGGGCTCTGAGAGGGGGAGATTGGTCAGTATTGGCATCTCACTGTGCTTAACACGAGCCATCCCAGAGGCAGGAAAAAAGATATCTCCCAGCCTTCAAGAAAGAAGAACCAAGAGTGGTGCAGAGCCTTTGGACCTGAGCTTCCTGCACGGAACACCCTTCATCCAGGAGACAAAAAGCTATGACACCGAAGACGGAGAGCAAGGGTGAGAAGCACTGACTGAGAAGAGACAGGAGGAGAGGCAGCAGAATCCAGAGACTACCCGAGACTGTGTAATGGGCTTCTGGATTCATGGGACAAGAGAGGCAAGTGCCTTCAGGGCAAGCGTTACTGCCTTTGAGCATTCATCAGCAGAACTGAAAGAACTTTGGACACTTGGCCAAGCAGGGCAGAGGCCAACAGGCCACAGGGCCTGGATGTACCTACCTGCAGGCATTTCTGAGAAGCTGTTCTGATCAAATTGAAGAACCTGAGTCATTTCTGAGCCTAAATTGTAAACCTCTCTAATAAACCCCACACTCATGACTATTGTCTGTACGTTCTGTGGGGCCATTGCAAGGAACTATTGAACCCAACAGAGAAGATGAGAAGAGATTAGTGGGTGGAGGCATGTCTGATCTCCATTTCATAGGAATTGCCTTTGGGTGAGTCTCTTGCCTAAAGCTAGAGAAATCAGACTCCCACCCCACAACACACATGCCATTTTTCACACACCTGTGCACACACCCTCACTCCTCCCAATTCACTGCACACCAACCACCTAATGAGTCCCTCTGACGTGAGACGCCAAGGTAACTGGAGGAGGATATGCGTTTGTGAATCAGGTCTATGTTCTGACTTTCCACTCTGCATCCCCAGCATCTGTCTGCTGATTTATCAAGAGGACACGAGATGGTTGAGAATGATGGACAGTCCTCCGAGGAAGCAATGCCAGAAGCATGATGAGCAGAAATGCTGAACAAGATGCTAGCTGGAGGGGAAGGCAATCTCCCAGGCCGATTAGTCTGAGTGAGAGCCAAGAGAGGCTGAAACTTCTTACGGCTACAGTCATCCTTCTTGTTACCGCTCTCCCTTCTCTCTCTCTCTCTCCTAGAATAAGAATAAATTTAACCCCACAGCTCAAGGTAGTTCACTGATCTGAGCAATGTCTCGAAGCAGATGATGATTGTAAAATATGCATATGATTCATATTCCCCAGCTGATCTGTAAGATAATTAAGGAAAGGGCTGTGGCCTTTCCTCTGTAATTCATGAAGCAGTCAGCGTAGTACTGGCCCCAGGAGGTCACCGGGCAACTTGCTGAAGTGACTTGCCTTCAAATTAGGAATGAAAGAAACGTTCATTTTTCAAAACAGAGAGGCTTTGTCTAATGGGTCAGGTGAGAAATGAAAGACAGAGAAGTCTAATTCTTCATGTTGCACAAAGAATAAGATGGATAATTATAGCTCCAGAAGCATCCAGTGAATTCTAGAGGAAGGGGCTGCTACAAAGGTTAAAGGCATGGTTCTCATACAAATATATAGTCCAAGATTTGCTTACTCTATGCATGAGGGAGCCAGTGGGATGATTAAGTCAAATGGAAGGCAAATACATTGTATAACACATTATATAATGCTTATATGTGAAACTTTAATATGGTTTACATCATTATTGAAAGAAAGATGTGGGAGTGAGTTTGCAGAGTTAGACAAAGCTGATTAATGTCCTACGTGGCAATTAAGCTCACATATCCTTTAGAGTTACGTTTTCTATTTGACAAAACTCATTTGCCTTTCTACTGAAAAACAGTCATTTGTTACCCATCAATCATTTCCAGTTAACATCTAACGTTACAGAGTCTGGATACTGATCCTTAGTAATTAGTCAAACCACACTGCCTCTTATAGAGCATTTACTCTGAGGAATGGAAACCATAACCTGGGTGGCACTGTGGGGTAAGTGATAGACTGCTAACCACAAGGTCAGTAGTTCAAACCCACAGGGGAAAGGTGAGGCTCTCTGCTCCCCTAAAGAATTACAGCCTCGGAAGCCCCATATCGCTGGAATTGGTTCCACGGCAGGGGGCTCAGGGTTTAAGCAGGTGTGTACTTACTTTTGCTTTTCTCCTCCTGGGGCCCGAAGTCGTTTGTCTGGATCCTGTTCACGTTTAGGTTGGCTGTGCTGGTACCATCAACCCCACTGACTGACTGTATTTACCGACAAGTGGGAGCTGACCGCGCAGGGAATCGTTTGTTGAATCACTTGGCGTACCCCTGGATCGGGGGGAACAAACTCAGTGATAGAACTCTGCCATGGGCAGAGGGGAAGCCATGGCAAGAGCCTTGCAAAGACTCACCTTCGTGACCCACTCCAGCGGGCGGAGACGGGTGAGAGAACGAACACGAACAAAGGGTTATTTCTGCCAGGTGTACCAGCCTGGTATTAGAAATAATAATATGATTGCAGTTACATAATGAAATGGCATTTCTCCAGTTCAGTCCCATTTGCTCCGGTGAACCTCAGTCCCATTTGCTCCGGTGAACCTCAGTCCCATTTGCTGGCTCTGTGGGAACCCAAGGAGCAGTCCAGGTGGGTCTATAGATCACTCTTCTGGGTTTTCGCCAGTATCCATCCTGCATCTCCACTCCTGCCCTGGCTTGGTGCGCTGAGTTCTAGGATGGAGGTCATGATGCCTGTGGAACTACCTGGAAACAACCACAGACACCAGCACTCACTGGTGCCAAGACCACCAGCACTGCGGCCACTGAGCCCATGGGCAGTTTTATACTCTCCATGCCCCGCCCGCCAGATTCCAGTGGGACAACGCTGTCTTAATTAGCTCCTTATTGCAGCCCCCTTTTCCCCTACGGTTCAGGCACATGTCCTAAGTGATTAAATGCAGAACCGTGTGACTTTCTCTGCACTTCTCACATAAACCCAGAATTTTGTCACACTGTCTTTGCTCTGAATCCCCAGGGGGTGATGGCTTCTGACCTTAAGAGTGGGAGTTTCCAGTATACCCAGAAGTACCTTGAAAGAAAGCCCCGGTGATTCCCTTCTGAAAAAGTAGTCATTGAAAATCCTGTGGACATATGTTTGATGAGGATCTAATACATCCCTCAAATATATAACTTAACCAACTACAACTTAGCAATAAAGATGAACAACCCAGTCGAAACATAGGCAAAGGACTTAAACAGAAATTTCACTAAAGAAGATAACCAACACATATGTGAAAAGATACTCAACATTATTAACCATTAAGGAGATGTAAATTAAAACTTAAAGGAGATACCAGCCCACTTCTATTAGAATGGCAAGGATAAAACAAAACAAAAAGGTGTTTTTGAGGGTGTGGCAAAAATAGACACTGCTGGTAGGAAGGTATAATCGTATAGCCGTTGTAGCGAAATTTTGAAAGTTCTTTCGAGAGTTGAACATAGAACTACTGTATGACCCAGCAATTCCCTTCCCAGGCATGTTCCTAGAAGAAGGGCGTGCAGGAATGCGGATGGGAGCAATGTTCATTGCTGCACTTTCCGCAATATCCAGAAGATGGAAAGAATCAAACTGTCCGCCAACAGTAGAAAGGATAAACAAAATGTGGTATAGACACGCAATGGAATACTGCTCAGCCGCAAAGACAAAGTCGCAGTCCATGCCACAAGTCGGATGAACTGGAAAACCCCACGTGGAGTGGAATAAATCAGTCACCAAAGGACACATATTGGATGATCTCACTTAAGTGAAATAAGCAAATATATAGAAATCAAAGATTATTCATGGTCTGCAGAGGTAGGCGGGAGGGAGAGATAGTAATTTTTGCTTAAGGGGCATTGACGTTATGGTCATGGTGGAATGATTTGGAGAATTGTTATACTATTTGAAGAATGAAATCAATGTTACTGAATTGTGTATGAAGGAATTGTTCAGATGGCATATGTTTTATGATGCATATTTTCACCATAAAAATAAAACCAATCGACCCTATGGAGCTGTCATGCCGTGGTGTTCTGGAATCTTCTAACTCCAGGAGTGGGAAAAGAATCAAGATCAGCCCTGAGTGGAATCCTAGAAGAGAGAACTTCTGTCTCACTCCTGGGGATGGTAAATTTATATTTTCCATATTTAGGGTTTCAAGGAAGCTTTTGTTTACTGGAGTCTTTAATCTCACAGATGAGAAAATGGAATTTAAGAGAAGAAAAATTAACTACGTGCCTATTAGTATTTCTGTTAGGTGTCATTGAGTTGATTTTGACGCACCGTGACCCCATGTGACCGAGTAGAACTGTCCCACAGGATCTTCTTGACTCTAATCTTGGCAGAAGCAGGGCGCCAGGTCTTTCTCCCTTGGAGCTGTTGGGTGGGTTGGAATTACCAGCCGTACAGCAGATGTTTGTTCAGTTTCAGGAGAGAGATGAGGCTTTCTTCACCTGAAAAGAGTTACAGTCTCAGAAATCCCCAGGGAACAGTTCTACCGTGTCCTGTAGGATTGCTATGAGTCGGAATCAACTCAATGGCACTGAGTTTGGTTTGGTTGATTTTATTTTATTTTTAAAATTTTTATTAGTTGGGATTTCGGACATATATTGTACCATTCCATATTTCAGTCACATCAAGGAGAATTGTAGAATTGCTACCACACTCAGTTTTCCAACAATCTTTTTATACGTGGACTCCTTGACATTGCCTCCCTTTTATACCCCCCCTGCCCCCCTCCCCCACCACCACTGTAACCACTCCCGTAGAACACCTTATTCTATTTGCTGTCCCTCTAGGTCCCTGAGTCCTGGGTTTCATATACTGAAAAGCATGTAACAGAGCTTCAAGAGGGGGACCTCCATCGACACAACACCTATGAGACACACTCTAATATGAACAAACAAAACCCAGACAAAACAGTATGCATCAGAAATACAGAATATCGTGAAACCAGGTCAGGTCCAGCCTGCATCATAGCGGGGATTTACCGATACAGTTTTAACCATTCAGGTCGGATTTATGCCTTTGATCTTCTAGTCTTCTCTCTCCCAAGCCCTCTGTTTAGTGACCACTTTCCTCTCATCTCTGTTTTAGACAGGGGGAGTTCTCTGGAGGCTGATTTCCTAGGTAGTTGCATTAATGGATCTTGGGCTCTCGCTGTCATCCAGCCTACATATTGGCCTTCAAATCTCAAGGTCAGCATTTGGAAACCACTACCCACTCTATGAGAGAAAGATAAAGCTTTCTACTCCCATAAAGACCTGAAACCCCAAAGGGCCATTCTACTCTGTCCTGAAGAGTTGCTATGAGTCAGAGTGGACTCGATGCTAATGAGTTTGGTTTGGATTTGAGAGGCAAGTATTTGAGAAACCCTGGAAGTGTAATGTTAGTTTTTGCAATTGAACAAAAACCAGAAACAAACAAGCAGTTTGTGAGATGTTAACTAAAGTCCACATGGAAGAAGCACACCAACATCAGTCACCAAAGGATTGGAATCCAAATAATCCAAAGTCAAAGGAGGGATCAGTATTAAAGCCTAAATTCTGAGATTCCAGGGTGTAGAAGGCACTTGGTGTGAGAATCATTTTCCTTTTCCTTTATTTTCCTTTTATAATCATGGCTACGGCTTTTTGTTTTTAAATCATTTTTCCAATGCGATCTCAGACACTTTTCAGTCTCTTCACAGCCCAGACTCAGCCAGATTTAACCTCTCACAATTCCCCCAGCCAGCCATCCTTCTGCAGAATCAACATCTCCAACAGACCCCTTCAATGTTCACGCTCATTTGCTCAGCCAGCAGGGCTGCAAAGGAGTCATGGCGATGGAGAGGACAAGGGAGAAACATAAGAAACAACAATCAAAATACCAAACCCACTGCTAGGGAGTCAACGCAACTCAGAGAGAGTGGAACTGTCCCATAGGGCTTCCAGGCCCTGAAGGTGCAGTGGGCTAGATGTTGGGCTGCTGTTCAGACCTACCCGTGTCCCTCTGTGACGTTGCAGTTGTTAGATGCCGTCACGTCGGTTCAGACCCTAGTGACACCATGCACAGCAAACAAAATACAACCCAGTCCTCCACCATCCTCACAATGGTCCTTGTGTTTGAGTCTATCGATGTAGCCACTGTGTCAATCCATCTTGTTGACGGTCTTCCTCTTTACCAAGCACGATGGGCTTCTCCAGGGGCTGGTCTCTCCTGAAGACATGTCCAAAGAACAGGAGATGAAGTCGCTCCATCCCTGTTGCTAAGAAGCATTCTGGCTGTACTTCTTCCAAGACAGATTTCTCTAGTTCTTTTGCCAGTCCATAAAAACCATACCAAATGCATGGTCATTGAGTCCATGCTGACCCCTAGCCACCCTTTTCCCACAGGGTAGAACTGCCCTGGTGAGCTTCTGAGACTGTGTACAGGAATAGAGAGCCCTGTCTTTCTCCCTCAGAGCAGCTGGTGGTTTTGAACTACAGTTCTTGCAGATCACAGCCCAACGCAGAACCACATGCTACTTTCAGTCATCTTCACTAGCACCGTAATTCAAATGCTTCGATTCTTCTTTGGTCTTTCTTATTCACTCTGTGATAGTTAGGCTTTATGTCAACTTGGCTGGACCAGGGTTCTCCCATGATATGATCTAGCACAGTGTGGTCAGCTCTATGGATCTTCTGTGAAGCAGCCAAGCAGTTGTGGGAAAAAAAACAGGGTGCAGTACCACCTTCTTAATCTGGTCACCGTTTTGATACAATGAAGGGGACGTTCACCTGGGGTGTGGCCTTCTCTTCGTGTAAATTGACACTGTGGGGAAGCTCGCTCACTTCTACTGCTGGATCTGGATTCTGCGTCTGGTTCATTGACCTCCTGTTATGTTGCCTGCTGATCCCTGAAGCCATTGGTGTCTATGCTGGATTTATTAGGCTCGGCATCCGCCAGCCTGCAGTCTTCCTACTTAATCTTACTGCTTCCTGTTCATCAGGCCCTGCAGCTAAAGGCTCAGGAGGCACTTTCAGCTTACATCTGACCTGTGGACTTGAACCAGACGGGACTTACCCACTTCTACGCCTGTGTGAGCCATTTCTTGGTCTATACATACACATACAAGCCTCACTGGTTTGTTTCCCTAAAGAACCCAGCCTAACACATGTTTCTTGGAAGAGAGATGAGGCTGCCCGCTTCCATTGAGTTTTACGCTCTCAGAAACCCTATGGAGGGTCACAATGAATCAAATCGACTCAGCAGTGGGTCCAATGTTTACAGAAACCGATTGTCACAGGTTTCTCCTGTGAAACTAGTGCTACGTCCCGTTAACAGCAGGGCTTTCCTCACTGCCCCACCAGGGCTCAGTTCCAGAAAAAATGGATTTTTCTTCAATGGGGCATCATGCTACAGATTGGCTGAAATGAAGGGTGCTCTACAAACCTGGACCAAATGGCCCTCAGGCCTCAGCTTGATCTGCATCTTTTTGTTTTGTTTTGTTTTAAAGTGGTTTCACTTCCTTCTCCAGAGACAGTGGTTGGGGGTGGGGGTGGGGATGGGCGGTCGCAAGAAAGGGGGAGGCCAAATGGTTCTCTCAGTGGTTACCTCAGCCTCTCTCTGACAATGAGCTGATGTCGAAATTGCTCCTAATTAAATCACTTCGTTTAAAAAAAAAAGAGGTACCATTTTCCATCTGAATGCACTCTGAGTTCTTGTGGTGGGTAATTTGTTATTTTAATAAGCTAAAGAGGTTGAATTCCAAGGTTGCAGCCGCAGACAGCTCGCAGACACAAGATCCCTGTCTAGGGCAGTAAGGAAGCTGGCAATTCGGAGACCTGGAGGCTGAGCTTGGCATTTCCCCTTCTGTTTAGGAGCATGCAATGCCACCCCGGTTAAACCACAAAGTAAAACCAGTAAGGCTTCTCCAAGCCTTTAACTGTTTATCGGGGTAGACAGCCCGCCTTTTCCCAAGAAGCAGCTGGTGGTTTTGAACTGCAGCCTTTGGGGATCACAGCCCAACATACAACCAATGGAACTTTTAATATTCTTCCCCATCATTGGAATTCAAATGCATCGATTTCTTCTTTTCAGAAACCCTTTGCCTTTTAGGTGAAAAACAAACATAGGTCTTGCTGTGGGAACACTGATGGTGTACTGGGATGCATCTGGCATGTGATCTGCAAGGTCCGAAGTTCAAAACCACTAGCAGCTCTGCTGGAGAAAGATGCTTTCTACTCCCATAAACAGTTAGCCTTAGAAACTTACAGGGACAATTCTATACTTTCCTATAGGGTCACTATACTATAGTGGTTAAAGTTGGGCTACTAACTGCAAGATCAGCAGTTCGAAACCACCGTGTCTGCTCCAAGGGAGAAAGGAGGCTTTCTACTCTTGTGAAGACTTATAGTCTCGGAAACTCACAGGGCCAGTTTTACTCTGCCCTGTAGGGTCGCTGCAAGTTGAAATTGATCCGGCGGCAGTGAGTTTGGGCATTTTTGTGTGTGGCACAGTGCTTTAGTGCTGTAGACAGGAAAGTCTGCCGTTTGAACCTGCCAACTGCCCCATGGGAGAAAGATGCGCAGTGTGCTTCTGTAAAGTGGTACAGCTTTGGCAGCCCTGGGGCACAGTTCCACTCTGTCCTGTAGATCCACTGTGAGCTGTAATAGATTCGTTTGATAATGATGGCTTTAGATTTCTGTTGTTGTTGTTGTTCTGATCTGCTTGTGATGGGGAGGCAAGGTGCTCCTCCACGAGCATTTGAACGTAAGCTTGTAGAACTCCTCTCTCATTCCTCTGCTTCGTTTTAAGGCAGTTGTGAGCCCTGGTGACCAGTTGGGAACTGATGACCTGCAAGGTCACCCACTGCTCCCTGGGAGAAAGATGAGGTTTTCTACTCCCGGAAAGAGTTACAGTCTCAGAAACCCACAGGGAAAGTTTTGCCCTGACCCATAGAGTCACTATCAGTCAGCAACGACTGGGGGACAGTGAGCTTGGTCTTGCTGGTAATGAATAGCAGCACAGCTAGACTCTGGACTCTCTAGTTAGAGCAAGGGTCAGTTCCAGTTCCAATACTCACAAACGTGTGACCCCGGGCACTGTGATGGATTGAATTCAGTTGAATCTCCCCTCCGTCCTCCTGTCCCTTCCCCCAGAGTATGTGCTGGAATCCTGTCCCCTATACATGCGGATGAAATCCTATTGGGAAGTTGGCCTTTCACTGTTATGGTGACCAGGCCCTATCGGTGTAGGGTGAGACCTAAACCTAAGCGCTTCCGAGTCATACAGAGCAGATTAGACTCAGAAGCAAGTTCATCCTGGGGAAGACAGACGCCTGTGAGGGCCCCTCCACCTGAGCAAGCACGGACCAACAACTGACCAGGCCCAGACTTGATTTTTTTTTTCTTAATGCTTCCAGAACTGTGAGAAACTACATTTCCACTCTTTAAAACCATCGCCGTGTGCCACTGGGAGGGGGCGGTGTTTTGCTGTGGTGCGCCCAGTGATCCTATGCGTCGGAACCAACTTGATGGCACCCAGCATGACCACCACCACACAGGACATCTGTGGGACACTAAGCTAGCTTCAGTCTGGTCCTACATCCCTCGAAGCCTCGCTGTGCTTCTCTCTCAAATGACGATCATGCCACCGACTTCTCAGGCTAGTCATGACAGGTAAGAACGTTTTGTTTTATTGTTGTAAGGCACAGGTTGTGCTTTTGTGATTCCAACTCATAGGGACACACTAGAGCAGAACAGAATGGCCCCATAGAGTAATTCGCTGGCCTTTTGGTTAGCGGCCGGACTTACCCAAAGCTCCTCATAAAGTATATATTCCAAACTCACTGCCGCTCAGTCAATGCTGACTCATAGTGACCCCCCTGTGGGTGTGCAAGCCCGTGTTCCGGAGTAGAAAGCCTAGTCTTTCTCCCGATGAGCTGCTGGTGGTTTCAAATGCCCACCTTTCAGATTGGAGCCCAATTTGTAAGTACCACCCCACCAGGGTATGGTATGTGGTCATTAAATGATAAAGTGCCCTCCTCCCCGCCTCCCCGCTGACTTTGCAGACGAAGAAATGGAGAGCTGGAGATTTAGTGCCTTGGTCAAGGGCATAAAACCAGTGAGGGGTGGGGTTGAGATTCTGCCGGGCTCTGAATCCAGACACAGTGGGTGGCTGTGGTGAGCAAGAGCCCTGGGGATAAAGTGCTTTACACTTGGCTGGCAACAGAGAAGGCTGCTGTCTGAACCGCGCCGTCTTATGGGAAAGCGATGTGACAGTCTGCCTCTGTCACAAAGATTGACAGCTTTGGGAACCCGGCGGGGCAGCAGTGCTACTCGGCCCCCTCGGGTCACTGTGCACCCTAAGAGATTCCTGTGATGACAGTGGTTTGCGGTTTTTGTTATGTCTGTTTTTGCTGCGATGGGGAGGGGTGCACTCCTCTAGCAGGGTTTGAACCGAAGCCTGCAAAAGTCCTGTCTCTTTCGTCTCCGCGGCTGTAGGGCAGCTCTACCATTGGTGCAGGTTAAAACATGCACTTCAAGATGCCCATTATTGGCGCTGTCAGCCATCCAAGCAGATGAGTTTAAAAAATGTTTCCCAGAATGGAATTACAGATTTGACAAATGTCTTAAGTGTGATGGAAAATACTTTCAAGGTGATAAGGTTGTTTTGTAAAAAAAAAATTTTTAAATACATAGCTTTGAAAAAATAAATAAAGATGCCCATTATGGTTGAGCAGAAACCTTTCTGATACACCTGTCTAGAGTAGGCAGGTGTATCACATAGGTATACCGACTGAGGGACCCATCTTGGCAAAATGACGCTATTTCCCTGTGGTTCTTGCCTGATAAAGATCCCATTGCTCAGGACCCCTGAGCCTGTTTTGCTCTGAATGGTGGCAAAAGTGGCCTCTGAAGTCCCTTTTAGACCCCATCTCGTGTTAGATTTTTCTTCTTTTGCCATAGAAAAAGGTTTCCCCTCCCATTTCCTTACACCCTAAAGAAAACTGGTGGTCTTTGATCGCTGCTTTCTGACCTCCACTTCTCTCTCAGGTTTTCGTTCTAGTGTGGCTTCGGTGGAAAATTCCACTGCAGCCTTCCACGGAGGAGTGCAGACTCTTTCATTATAGTGCATCTACAGAGATCAATTTTTACAACCCTAACAGGGTTAGTTCCTGCCTTCCTGTGACTGCTGAATAATGTGGGGACCCATTCCTCTGGGCTCCAGGGTCCCTGGGGGAGGCTAATTAATGGTGGCCAGTGATCTGTCATGAGTCATTTCCATTGCACTAGATAATAGAAATGTATGGTTTTGACCAATATCATTCCTTAGGGCTCAGCATCTCTTGACTCTATTCTGTTTGGCACTTTGACGCAGCAGCAATTTTTCTTTCTTTTCTTTTGTTCTATGAGAAACACATTCTTCCTGGCTCCAGTCTCCTAGAGGGCCCTGCCAGTGAAAGCGGCCAGAATGGTTCCTTAATTGGGCCTATTGCTTTCTTGTTCTTTCTCATTCTGCTTGTCTTTTTCTCACTTTACCCCTCCTACGTCTTTTCTTCCCACCTTCTCTGTCCCACCCTTTCCTTGTTCTCCTACTCCCTCCCTGCCTCCTCCTATCCGCTTGCTTTCTGTGTTTCTTCTCCACCATTCAACAAATCTTGATTAGGTCCCCATTTGATGAGGCTCGGTAATTTAGCACCCCAATAGGAAATGGTTTTAGCTCTCAAGGAATTCACAGCTTACCACCCAGAAGAAACATTTCCCACCCTGCCTGCCTTTCCCTGCTTTACATTGATGCTGACAATCCAGGTATTTTTTAGGATGAGTAAGGATTCTCCTTCAAAAAGACAAAAAAATGTCCTTTGAGAATTCTGGCGTGATTAGTCATTTGCACATTAATGTGAATTCAATTTAAAGGTGGTTTTCTGTGGAATACCCTGTTGAGCAGCTACCCTGTAAGAAGAAGGATTCTGACTGGAGGAGGGGAGGAGGAAGTTGTGGATCATGAAACAAGTGTGGAGGCTGGCAGCACTTCGAATACTGTGAAGAACTGCTTATCACAACAGGGGTTCTTCCCCACATGAGTTGTCAAACACCTGCGGGACCTACCATTTTACTTTGATCCAAGTCTGAAGTGGGAACTTGAAGGGTTTCCCATTTTATTTCTCAATCTTTTTTTTTTTTATTTTAAATCATTTTATTGGGGGCTCATACAACTGTTATCCCAATCCATACACACATCAATTGTGTAAAGCGCATTTGTAAATTTGTTGCGCTCCTCATTCTCAAAACATTTGTTCTCCACTTAAGCGCTTAGTATCAGCTCCTCATTTTTCCCCTCCCTCCCCTCTCCCCCCTCCCGCATGAGCCCTTGATAGTTTATAAATGGGTATTTTGTCATATCTTGCCCTGTCCGACGTCTCCCTTCATCCACTTTTTGGTTGTCTGTCCCCCAGGGAGGAGGTCACACACAGTTCCATGTAATCGGTTCCCTCTTTCCTACCCATTCTCCCTTTACCCTCCCTGTTTTGCCACTCATACCACTGGTCCTATAGGGCTCATCCGTCCTGGATTCCCTGTATTTTCAGTTCCTATCTGTACCAGTGTACCTCCTCTGGTCTAGCCAGTCTTGCTAGATAGAATTCGAGTCATGGTAGTGGGAGCGGGGAGGAAACCTTTAGGAACTAGAGGAAGGTTGTATTTCTCATCATTGTTACATCGCACCCTGACTGGCTCATCTCTTTAACCCTTTGTTCAGCAGCAGTATTTGCAACTTGTCTGAATAGCTCTTTCATTTGAATCTAAGTTCCACATGATCAGAACAGAGTCTGTCTTCTTTGCCCTCCAGAAAAGTGCCCGGCGCATAGCGAAACCAAATTCCTGCCATCTGATCCCGATTCAGAGCCACACCACGTGTTACAGAGGACAGATGGCTCCCTAGAGTTTTCTTGGCTGTGATCCATAAGGAAGCAGATTGCTGGGCTTTCTAGAGCCGAGCCCTGGGTGGGTTTGAACTACCAACTTCTGGATTAGTAGTCAAGCACCAATCACTTGCCCGTCCCTGGTTCCAACATAAACCTGTTGCCACTGTGGGTTACAGTAACTCTTTAGAGCAGACAGAACTGCCACATGGGGATTTCTAAGCTGCAGTCTTTATGGACACAGATCTCCAAGTCTTATTTTCCAAGGAGCCAATGGTGGCTTCAAACCACTAGCCTTTGGTTAGCAGCTGAGCATATCATTGCATAAGCCCCCACCACCCAAAAAAACCTCAGAGCCACAAAACTCATTACTCGCCAGTCTATGACAACTCATAGCAATCCTATAGGACAGTCTCATAGAACTGCCTCTATGAGTTTCCAAGAATATAAATTTTTAGGAGAGTAGAAATTCCCATCTTTCTCCCTCGGAGCTGCAGGTGGTTTCAAATTGCTGACCTTGCAGCTAGTAGCTCAGGGCATATCCACTACGCCAGGCCTCCGTAATGCATGCATTTGATGCTGTTGAGCCACTGCCAACTCAAAGCAGCACTATGTGCAAGAGAATGACACACTGCTCGGTCCTGTTCCAGCCTCACACTTGCTCCTATGTTGGAGCCCATTCTTTCAGCCACGGTGTCAACTCACTTTCCTTAGGGTCTTGCTCTTTTTCATAGACCTCCATGTTACCAGGCACGAGGTCCTTCTCCGGGGACTGGCCAACTGTGAGATGCAATCTCAGCACCCTAGCGTCTAAGAAGCAGTCCAGCTGTATTCTAAAACAGACTTGTGCATCCTTCTGGCAGTCACTGGTATACATATTTAATATTCTGCACTAGGACCACAAATCAAAGACATCAGTTCTTCTTTGGTCTTCTTATTCATTGTCCAGCTTTCAGATGCATATGAGGCCATTCAAAGTAGCACCGCTGAGGTCAGGCGCACCTGTGTCTTCAAAGTGTTACCTTTGCTTTTTAACACTGTAGGGCAGTGCTTCTCAACCTTCCTGATGACACGACCCTTTCAAATGGGTCCTCATGTTGTGGTGTCCCTCAGCCATCACATTGTTTGCATTGCTACTTCATCACTGTCATTTTGCTATCGTTATGAAGCGAGTGACTTCTGCGAAAGGATCATCAGACCCCCAAAGGGGTCGCGACCCCAGGTTGAGAACCGCTGCTTTAGAGCGATCTTTTGCTGCAGATTTGCCCAATGTAATACATTGTTTGATTTCCTGACTGCTGCTTCCACTGGCCACAACTCTTCTGTCAGTTTCTCAGGAAAGGGGTTTATCAAGGTTGTTGCCTGTCACTATATTTATTCACCTGTATGCCGGGCAAATAATCCAAGAAGCTGGCTTAGATGAACAATTCAGTATCAGGCTTGGAGGAAGCTCATTAACAATCTTCAATAGACATGTAACACAACCGTGCTTGCTAAAAGCCAACAGGCCTTTCAGCTTACTGAGGAAGAGGAACGATCAGTATGACTCTCCGCTCAATGTAAAGGAAACCAAAATCCCCACAACTGGACCAACAGACAACATCAGGATAAATGGAGAAACCTCTGAAGCTGTCAAGGATTTAATTGTGCTTGAATCCACAATCAAAAGTCATGGACATGCTAGACAAGAAATCAAATGATTGGGCAAATCTGCTGCCAGTTGGAACAACACTTGGAAAGAATGAACATTCTAACATTTTTTTGAATACAATGGAAAGAACTGGGCAATGTAAGATTGTGTCGGGGACCAGCCTCCACAAACTATTGGGTCCTTAGGGGTGGTTGTGTAATTGAAGGGTAAATGATAAAAACATCAGACAAGGCATGTAAGGTAAGGTGACCAGATTTAAAGCAGGACACCATTGACCGGGGTGGGGTGGGTTCTTGATTAAAAATTCGGTCTATATGGACCAAATAGACTGTTCCCTAGCTTGTCGTGTATTCTTTCCAAAAATCAGGACTTTTTTCAAACGCCAAAAATCAGGACTGTCCCACCAAAAGCGGGACGTCTGGTCACCTTAATGTAAGGGCTCACCTCTTCCATGGAGACCAGAGCCAGAGAGTGTGTAAATGTATTTTCTCACAGGCGTATCTAATCTCGGACATGCGAGCCACGTCATACACGTACACAATAGGAAGGGGATGTGCTAGGGGCATACACGTAACGGGGAGGTACATATGTAACAAGACTGGCGTGTTCTACAGTTAAGTTGGCTCAGTAACGGTGGTCGTCTCTGAGCAGGCTTGACCTTCAGTGTTTCTGAGCTAGTCTCCAGGGGAGCAAACTCTGATTCTCCTCAGAAGGGAGTGGGCAGTACTTAGCGTGATGGTCTGATTACTTTTGATAGCACATGGCAGACAACCTTCAGCCAGATTACCTGCAAGCACTTAACTTTCAAGTGTATAGTAGCAATCACGCGCTTGGCAGCAGCATCTTAAGACTCCATTATTACAGGGGAACACTGTGGGGAATAGCTTTACTTAGGAGAATGTGACTGGGATGCATCTCCCACTCACGAATGTGAAGGCCTCCCTCCACGAGAGTCTCGGCCTCCCAGACTCCTCACATATAAGCATAGAGAATCTGTCTGCACACACTCTCTTCCCCAGTCTCAGTTTCCCGCCAGGTTGGAGGATTATTCTATGTCCCTTTGAGCAATCTAGCCATCATCAGGAAAACGGAGGCAGCTTCAGGCCAAGAAGGGCTTGCCGGAGGGATGGCTTGGTGAGCCTGCAGGATCATTTGATGCTGCCCCGGGCGAGGTGCTCGTTTGCAGACTCTTTGCAGTCGACCATTGGAATTCTCAAAGGGAGATAAAGGTGCCATCTATCTCAAAGGTAGTCCTGCTCAAGTCCAGGCAGTCTTCTCGCATACCTGCTCTAGGGGGTGGTGCTACCCAGAGTGGGTGACAGGGTGAAGAGTATGCAGTCTTCTTCCCATGAAGCTTTCCCAACCCAGGCTGGTTTGGATGTGGCAAGAAATCTGCCCCAAGGCAGGGTGCAGAGAGCCCCTGCAGCCACAGAATGCATGATGCACATGCACAACTGATGGCACCACACTGACCTATATTTCAGCTGAGAGAATGATGGCAGGTGTGGTTAGCGGACGACTCCTTTGTCTTCTGCTGCCCATCAACCCCCTCGCCAACCTAAACCCAGAGATGACTCCATTTCAGCAGCCTCCTCCCTCTCTTTGTCTCTTTAATAACCAGAGTGGCATGCATCACGCTAGCAGAAGTCGTTGGTGACTTCTGATGAGTGGAACACCACAGGAGCAAAGGGAAGGCCTGTGGCAATGCTGGCTGCGGGGGCCTGGCAGCCCTGTCATCACCTTGGAGACAAGTGCTCTGTGTCACCAGGGATCCATCTGGGTATTCTTCATGGATGGGGACATAATGAATTCGGCCATTTGCTAATGCTGCCAATGGGTCTTTTGCCAATGTTATTAGGATCAAACTGAGTAATAGGATGTGTCCCTACCAGAGTAATGCCCATTTATTAGCTTCTGTGGGAACACACACATTAGGAAAAGCACATTTGGGGTGGCTCTGTAAGTGAGGGCACTGCTTGTTAAAAATTTCCACCCAAGCAACCTCAAGCGAAGGTTTTGCATTCCAAAGAGCTGGCTACTTCACCAAAAGTATTTACTTGCAAAGTAGAAAATATCCCACAAGTTCCATGAACTCAAACGACTGTGTTTTATATAACACCTCTGTGGGAAAGTTAACCTTGGTGGAGGAGAAAAGCTGTAGGGCCACAGAGAGGGCAGCCCAGGGGAAATGGCGGACACATGCTGTCTTTTAACCTAGTGTCAATGGGTTTGTGTGCATGTGTGGTGTGTTTTAATGGGAACCTGGGACCGGCTTTAATTGCCTATGAGATTACACTGGAAAGCAGAATAGCCCGTCGAGCCATCAGGAGAAACAGCTGCTGCTTGTTTGGAGGGCGGGCGAAAGATTCCTTTAGTCCTTCTCAGAAATCTCTCATTAGCTCAGCTCATGATGAAAATCCTCCCACTTCAGAGACACTTCTGGACTTTCCTTATCCCCAATTAGAGAGAGCTTTAGGAAGGACCATGCATTGAGCTTCCTAGAACTGTACCATGCACAACTCTATATGTTGGCCCCATTAAGCACTGTCAGCAGACATTAATTTGAAACCTTTCTTCGTAAGGAGCTTCAGTGGAAGACAGGCTGAAAAATGGGCAGGCGCTGGAGCCCTGTGGAGCGGATAATGTAGACCTGCAAGGAGGTGTGGGTAGTAGTTCTAGAATGGTAAGAAAAGTGATTTTGAAGAAACGTTTGCCCGATTTCTCACTCTTGGATGAAACAGAAGCCCCTGTCTCTGTCATTAGGAACTTGCAAATCTGGAACACTTGCAGAAGGCACATTCCACACAGCCTACATATGCAGCTGGTCAAGGTGATCGCTCTGAAGAGTGTTTTTGCTGTATTCTTGCCGCCAGACACAGCTGGAGGGTTCTAGGAAGAGGAAGCAAGAATGAAGGCGAGGGTGCTGAGGTAAGGCAAACCCAGCTCTTCTGCTCTAACACTGGGGTTCCTTGGCAGTCTGAGGTGGGGGAGGTGGGGAGGGAGTCATGTCGTCTACCCATCATCTCAGCTTTGCTAGTGGAAAAAGCCTAAGTAGATGCAAAGGCAGCCTGGGAAGTCAGAACGTTCATCCCCGAGCATCCTCATCTTTACATGGAGCAGAAGAGTACTTCCCACATCCCCACGCCGGTGTGAGGAATCAGAGGACCAATGTATGTAACCATCTTGGATCTTCCAACAGACCCTGGGGCTGAATAAATGCTTACTAAATAAATGTGCCTGCCTGCCTGAGGGATTTCTAGAATTCCCTGTTCTCTCCCTTGACCCCCATGACCGTTGGCGAGGGATGGGCTGAGCGCATGAGTCAGGACTCATTGACTGACTGACAACAGACCCTCACTGACAGATGCAGCCATGCACTCCAGACCGGTTCTGCCCACCCCACCCTGCTTGATAGCTTATCAGGGGAATTCACCACCTGGTAGGGTAGTTCTTGGCCCCTTGAGGATTAAGACCACTGGCACCTTCCATAATACAGCCAGAACCCAAGGTGCTTCCAAACCCCTTCACGACCCCCTGCCCCCTCTCCACAGGCTACCCCTGTGATTTCCTGTGGTCCCCCAGCAACCGGCAAGGTTTCGATTGCTCTCCCCACAGATAGCCTCAGTGGCGGGCCTCTGAACTAGGCATTAGCTGCTGCCATTTGGGTGGACATGGAGGAACACATCCTTTCCTTAAGATGTTTGGTGTGGAGCTTTTGTGTAGACCCAGCCAGAGGGAGAGACTGTGGGCAGGCAGGATTAACTCAAACCACGGAGCCCAGAGACTTGGCCTGATTTTTATTAGCAGACTCATATTTTCCAGTGGAATCAGAAGCAAGTTTAAAAGAGGAAGGGCAGAAACTAATGAGCAAGTGCTGTCCTCACAGAGAACGTGGCAGGCTGGCCAAGTGGGCTGCAGTGGCAGCAGAGTCTGAGACACTTCAGTGCCCACCCGAGGGGCCTGGGAGATAAGGAAACAATGATGAAACCCGAGAAGAAATAAGAGAAAACCCAACAGGAGCCGAAGAGTCCTGCCATCTATTAACAAATTATTACAGGCTGAACCAGGCTTTAATGAGATTTTCACAAAAGAATCTAGTTGAGCTCCTCTGGGGCAAAGAGATGTTATTACGCTGTGAATGACTGAGCGGGTGAGAGGCCCTCCTTCGAGCGCCAATAAAGAGGAGATGGGTCAGGCCAGCATCCCGGCTCTGCCAGGAGCCTGGATGCCCATTTAGGAGGAAAAGCTCTCGGAGGAAAGGGCACACACAATAGTGTTCCAGAAGAAATTTTAGCTCAGTACTTTGCCTGGTCAGCTGAGCCAAGGGAGTCTTTAGGAAAACAGTTCCAGGTTTACATGTTGTCATTACAATAATAGGATGCACTATTCTCCCCACAATTTGGCTCTAATCATGGAATCCACATGGAATCCTAATGGTCAGGGAGTATAAACTCACTGCCATCGAGTCATTGCTGGCTCATAGTGACCCTACAGGACAGGCAAGAACTGCCCCTGGGGGTTCCTACATGGTAATTCCCCCGCCCAAAAAACTGAATTCTTCTTTATTCAGTCATGTTCATACACAAAATCCCTCAAAAATTTTTTTCTTTTAAAAATCATTTTATTGGGGGTTCATACAACTCTTATCGCAATTCGTACATCCATCCATTGTGTCAAGCACATTTGTACATTTGTTGCCATCATCATTCTCAAAACATTTTCTTTCTACTTGAGCCCTTGGTATCAGCTCCTCATTTTCCCCCTCCTTCCGTCCCTCACGAACCCTTAATAATTTATAAATTATTTTTTTTTGTCTTACACTGTCTGATGTCTCCCTTCACCCACTTTTTTGTTGTCCATCCCCCAGGGAGGGGGTAGATCATTGTGATCAGTTCCCCCTTCTCACCCACCTTCCTCTTTCCCTCCTGGTATCACTACTCTCATTATTAGTTCTAAGGGGTTTATCTGTCTTGGTGGGAGTAGAAAGCCCCATCTTTCTCCCGAGGATGAGTTGGTGGTTTCGAACTGTTGAGCTTATGGATTTCAGCCCAATGCATAACTACTATGCTACCAGAACTCACTTCAGAGAGTATAGTGACAGCATTAATTCGGGGGAACAAGTTAGAGTCAGGACCTGCCTGCCTGGGGCCTTGTCAAAACCACTGGGGTGGCAAAAGAGAAGATAACCTGAGTCTAACATGCCTGATTCAGGAGGCTCCATCTATTTCCGCTGCCACTGAGTCAAGGCCAACTCATAGTGAGCAGCTCAGAGAGCTGCGCTTGTGAGTTACTGAGGTTGTAACTCTTTAGAAAGCCCCATCTTTCTCCCAAGGACTTTCTAGTGGTTTTGAACTGCTGACCTCAGGGATCGAAGCCCAATTTATAAGCCCTACACTACCAGGGCTCCAAATTCAGGAGGACAAAAGGTTGTATAGAGTAGGTCAGAGGGAGGGAAGAGCATGTGGGATTCAAGGATGTCACTGTGGGCTTGGCTCAGCCGGGCTGTACCTCTTATAGGAACTGGATGTTTCCTTTAATGCCGCTCACTCCATTCATTTATCCAGTGAAGAAAAATGTGTCAGTAGCCCATCATATCAGAGAGAGGTATAACCATTCCAATATTAATATTTATGTTACTCAGAAAGTTCTTTCATCTGAATTAAGTCCCTTCAAATGTCTCAGTGAAGGAAACTGAGTAGCAGCCGAAGCAATCCAGCAGTGCTTGGACAGTTAGATGGTGTCGTTCCTTAGACTGGGGAGATGGGGCTCTGTTCCACGATGGGCGGGCGGGAGGAGGGCGGTAGAAGGGTGAAAGTGAGGAAGCAGGCTCTCTACTGGACGATGAGTCAGGGAGATGATGCTTTAGCAGACAAGGCATAGGATGCAAGGATGTCACCTTTTGTGGCAGAATAACAGCCAGAATCCTATATACTCCACTAATGACACTCCCTTTGAGACAAATGGCAGAACCTGGCTGTTAAAATATTTAGGGTGTGAGGATACATGACAAATGGCTAAGGAGTCTATTAGCACTTCCTTTGATGGTCCCGACTGTAGGAAAGAGATCGGAGAGAATCAAGGGATGAACTCAACAGGACATCATAGGAAGATAAACCTCAGGCACACACGTCTCTAGGGTAAAGAGGGTTCCTGTAATAATTATCACTGTCCACTAACATTTACTAGGGACATAGTATCTGATGCCATTTTAAGGGCTTTATGCATGCTCACTCATTGCTGCTTCTATTGATCTGTGATGATGTACCAGTATTAAAAAAAAATTTCCAACCTGTTATAAACCAATGCTTTTTGTCAAATTCAATAGTTAATAAGGATTAGAAAAATGAAAAAACTATTAGTAGACAGAAAATCCAAGCTTCAGGATTTATTTTTTGTTTTACTACGGTGGAGCCTGTGAGAGTCCGCACACAAAGGGAAGGTACTGGTTTTTTCAGGGTCTCAGGAGTGTGCTGCCTTTGACAGGGTGCAGTCTCACCCTGTCCTGCAGCCTCTGAAAGTGGGGAATCTGTGAGCTCTCCTTCTCAGACAGGAGCCATCCAGCTGCAGGTTCCGGCTTTCACAGGTTTACTGCACTGGATTTGATAGACATCAAATTACCCTGGCAAAATGTCATCAGAGTTGATGAGTGCTCATTCTGTGATAAAATAATTCATTTTTGATGTTAGGAAGATACACGGAACACACTCCAGTTCAATCATTTCTACATGTACAATTCAGGGACATTGGTGATGGTCCTCGAATTGTGTACCTATTCTCACCTTCTTTTCCTGGGCTGTTCCTCCCTCAGTAACATCGACTCACTCATCCCCCATGTAGTGTTCTATCTAATTGTCGGAGTTGCTGTTATAGTTTGATCCCCTACTGATTGTTCTTAAAAGAGCACAGTGCTTATGCAAGATCTTCTTTGCTAGATAAGCTAAACTATTATTTTGTTTTAAGAAGACGTCTCACTCAAAAATTCAATGGCACGGAGTCAAGGTCACGTCACAGTGACCCCACGGGACAGCCTAGAAGTTCCCCGGTGGGTTTACAGGACCGTCAGTCCTATGGAAACAGGAAGCCTCCTTTTCCTCCTCTAGAGTAGCCGGTCATTTTGACTACTGACTCAAGAAAAATAACACATTACAAACATTCTGGATTTTTTAAATGCCTCTCTCTAAGATGGCCTGACTTCTGCCTGGACAAGCCAATCCTCATAACTTTTCCGTTTCAAAAGTCTTCTGTGCACTTTAACTTAGTTGGAGCACAAAGATGAAAAAAAGATCAGAAGGAGGGACGACGCAGAGGCAGCAGGAGAGAAGAAAGAAAGATGGAGAGGGAGGGAGAAAGAGAGATCAGAGGGAAGGGAAGGAAGCAGATGGGAGGAGATGAAGGAAGGGCCCCCCCCCACCCCCCCACCAAGTGGATTTCAACTCACAATGACCCTTGAGGACAGAGGAGGCATGCTCCCCAGGCTTCCCAAGACTATAAACTTTCACTGAAACACAGCCTCATCTTTCACTGGACAAGCTTCTGGGGGATTGAACCACTGACCTTACAGTTCACATGCCAACACTGAACCCCTGTGCCACCAGGCATCATTGAAGGAAGGGCAGATACTCAATAAACAAAAGTGACTGAACTGGTGTGTTTGCTGAATCTCCCATGAGGGCACCTGGATCTACGAGTCCTGCCTCACGTAGCACCTCCCACTCCACGTCAAAACTGAACAGGTTTCTCCCAAACCTGCTCCCTGGCTGTGTCTGTTGCTGATGCTGACCTCACCGGCACCAGTCACGGAAAGGGGGTGTCCTCCCAAGGGGACGCCTCTCATCAACCCCAATGCCTAAGTAGCTATTAGACTTTCAGGCTCTTTCTGACATCTCCCCCAAGGTTAAAGAGTCCCACCTTCATCTGCTGTGAGTGTGGAAAGGGGTTGCAGACATCAGTGTACTGATGTGTGACCGTGGATGAATTACCTCCTGTCTAGAGTCCTTGGTTGTAAAGTAAGGTTAAGAACACTTGCCTACTGGGCTGACACAGAGCTGACCCACCATACTGCTTTCTGATTACCCCTCTCCCCCCCCCCCCACCTACACCATGTGTCACTGTCCCTTTGACCCCACCCTTCCATTCCTCCTGTTACTGCTCTAATTCCTGGGCAGTTGTCCACCCAGCACTAAGTGTCCCTGGAAAGCCTCCTAGTTGGTGTCCTTGGCTTCAGGCTGTGCCCACGCGGCTCCGGTTTGCACATAGCTGTTAGGGAGGATGGCGCTTTCTACTCCGCTAACCAGTTACAGTCTCAGAAACTCACAGGGCCAGTTCTACCGGGTCCTGGAGGGTCGCCGTGGGTCGGAATCGACTGGATGGCGGTGAGTTTGGTTTTTCGGTTTGGTCAGATTCATGTCCTAGCCCAGGGCAAATGGTGAGTCACTCTCATTTTAGAAAACCTTCCTTGGTTCCGTGACAAAATGAAAAACTCCTGGACCCACCATCCAATGTGGTCTTCTTCCCTCCTCCCACTATCGGGCCCCAAACAATCTTCCTAATCTTTCTGTGTTTCAGTCTTCCTAATCTTAATCCCCCATTTTGTTTTCTAATTCTTCCCAACCTAACCCTGCCCCCCTTTCTGTCTGGTAGCTTTATTTATTTAATTTTAACAGTTTTATTGACCTATAATTCACATACCATACAATTCAATGATTTAATCATATTAAAAAGAGTTGTGCAATCATCACCACAATTTTAGAACATTTTTTTCTTTCTTGTACTCACTGTTATTAGCTCCCCATTTCCCCCAAACCTCCTTTACTCCAACCCTAGAAAAACATTAATCTGGTTACTGTCACTAGATGTATTATCCTGGATTTCATATAGAGCAAGACATACCCCCCCCCCAACAAACAAACACCCAACAACAGTAACAAAATAAAACAGAGAGAAACCTCAATGGAAAAGACAGCAGAGCAAAAAATGATAAAAAATAGAACACATTTTGAATGAGTCAAGGGGAGAACAGGCGATGAGGTGTTAAATGTTAACCTAACTACATCAGCCAGGCAGGCTTTTCTTCTTTTCAGCAACGCAGATTCTGACATTCACTTTATGATGGCCCACCTCGGTCCTTTGCTGGGATTCTCTTTCCTCTCTTCCTAAAGCACACATTTTATTTCTGCCCTTGCCTCAAGAAGCATTTGATGTGTTAATGCCTTCATGAAGCCTAGCTGTATCTTACTGGCTAACGTCTATTCAAGCACTTCTTTTAATTCTGGTAGCTCTTAATCTACATCTTTTGTGAGGCATTGATGCCCTTTCACTTTGTATCATGACTATCCACCTACTTATTTCATTTTCCCCACTAAACCTGTGGCTCCTTGTAGACCTCCACACGACAGACGATTTATCTTTGTATCTTCCATGAGGTCCAGAGCAACAAATGTGTGCTCAGTAAACACGGACCATATAAATTCCATTAGCTGCCATACTTATTTAAGGAACCCAGGTGGCGTAGTGAGCTACCAATTAAACTACTAGCCAGGTCATTGGCTGAAACTCACCAGCCAATCCCAGTTCCATATATGAGGACCTACAGTCTCTGAAACCCACAGGAGCAGTTCTATAGGGTCCTATAGGGTCTCTGTGAGTTGGAATAAACCCAATAGCAATGAGTTCTTTAGTGTTGTTGTAAGGAGCTGGTGAGTTAGTTCTGACTCTTATAGACCCCATGTCCAATAGAACTAAGTCCCTCCATGCCCTTGATCATCCTCACAATAGTTCTTATGATCAATCTCATGGTGACAGCCACTGTCTATTCATCTCGTTGAGGGCCTTCCTCTTTTTTGATGCCCCCCCAATTTACCAAGTGTGATATCCTGCTCTAGGGATTCATCTCTCTTGATAACATGCCCAAAGTGTTCGAGACCAAGTCTCTTCACTATGGCCTCTAAGGAGCATTCGGGCTGTACTTCTTCCAAGACAGATTTTCTTGTTCTTTGGTGCTGTCAATATTCTTCACTAACACTAGTTCAGGCACATCAATTTTCCTCTGGTCTTCCTTATGCAATGTCTAGCTTTCATATGTATATGAGGTGATTGAAAATACCATTGCTACAACAGAAATGTGGGAGAAAGGAGACTGGATGGTGTAAGATAAGAAAATAAAAATAATTTATAATTTATCAGGGGTCTATGAGTGTGGGAGGGTGGGGGAGGGAGTGGAAAAAAGAGGAGCTAATCCCAAGGGCTCAAGCAGAAAGAAAATGTTTTGAAAATGATGATGGCAACATATGTACAAATGTGTTTGATACAACTGATGTATGGGTTGTGATAAGAGCTGTAAGAGCCTGCAGATTTATTAATTTAAAAAATACCATTGCTTGGTATTCTGGGTAGCTATGTGATTTTGGACAAGCTACTCTGCATATCTAATGTTTCATCAACAAGTATTTACTAAGTGCTTTCTATGGTGTAGTGGCTACCTTTTGGGCTGCAATCCGCATGGTCAGCAGTTTGAAAACACGAGCAGGTCCTCGGGAGAAAGACTGGGCTTTCTACTCCCCTAAACAGTTACAATCTTGGAAACCCTCAGGGGGTAAGGATTAGGGTTAGGGTCAACATTAACTCGATGACTTTGACTTTGTTTGTTTGTTTGATTTTTCTATGTCCCAGGAACCTGGTAATAGCAAAATAATGTACATAAACTATCACAGTGCCTGATACATGTTGTTGTAGGATACTGTGCAGGAGATTCTGCCTCACAGTGGGCCCCATGTGACACTTAGAACCACCCCATAGACTTTTCTTGGGGTTCTCTAATCTTTCTGGGAACAGGACATCAAGTTTTTTTTCCAGCAGAGCCAATGGGTGGATTTGAACCACCTACCTTCTGGTTATTAGCAGCTGAGCACTGAACCACTGCATCACCACAACTCCTATAAATGGTGGTAGCTCTTACATCTATGTGTAAGAGAAATGAGAGAGAGAGACCCTTACTAAAACATTTTTAAAATTTGGACAGCGGGAATTAACTATGATGTTTTTCTTCTTCTCCACCTTAGGCTGTTCCCTCTTCTTTCCTGTAGCATATACTCATGGGGAAAAGTAATCAGGAGCGGTTAGTAATGCCGTTTCTTGAGTTTCCATTATGTGCCCTGATGGTACTGTCAGGTAACTGCAAGCTTGGCCGTTCAATTCACCAGCTCTCTGTGGGAGGAAGCTGTGTCGTCTGTCCCGTCGAGATTTGCAGTCTTGGGGCTGCTATGAGGCAGGATCAATTCGATGACAAGGGTCTTGTTGTTGTTGCTTAGTTACTATTTGCCTTCCCTTCCCACAACCTTTTATGGTGGATTCTGCAATCTCCATAGACATGGGAAGAAACACACTTAACAAGAAGAAATAGTTGGCCAGGGGCCACATTTCCAGGAAATGGTGCTGTTATCCTCCAACTACCACATTCCAGTCTCAACCCTAGGCTAAAAATTCTAGGTCCATCTGGGTTCTGAGCTCCCTGCAATTTTCAAGCAATGTGTATTTCAAATCCTGTCTAAATAAGCAACATTAACCACGAGAGGGAGATACTCCTCTCAGCAGTCTCACCTCCAGCTGCGCTGGTGGTGCAGTGGAGTGAGCATTGGGCTAAACTAGAGGCTGGTGGTTCAAATCCTCTGGCTGCTCTGTGGGAGAAAGCTGAGGCTGTCTGCTTCTGTAAAGACTGACAGTCTTTGACCCTGTGGTAGTGGGTTTGGTTTGGTTTTACAGAGGAGGGAAGATCCATCAACTGCTGTCTCCACTTTCTACTGGTCCTCCCACATGAGAGAAATGATTTAATTCCTGACTGTTTTGTAGCGGGCAGGTTATTAGCCTCAAAACCAGGAAGTAGGTCCAGCAGAGCATCTTGTTTCCGTATCTGTATCTCTCATGCATCTAGAGCAGTGGTTCTCCACATTCCTCATGCTGCGACCCCTCAATACAGTTCCTCATGTGGTGGTGACCCCCCAACCATAAAATTATTTTCATTGCTGCTTCATCACTGTCATTTTGCTACTGTTATGAATCGGGTGACCCCTGTGAAAGGGTCGTTCAACCTCCAAAGGGGTGGCGACCCAAAGGTTGAGAACCGCTCTTCTAGAGGAAGCAGGGTCCCTTGCATCCACCTTGTCCAAGCAATCAAGAAGGAGGGCTGAGGCCTATTCTGCTTAGGTGTGTGATGATGTGGATGACACATGACCTTAAGACAACTGTGTAAGTGAGCTCACTGCGTATGCGGAGTCTCACATGCCATGCTGTGTCTGTCCCGAGGCCCAGGTTCCCGGGGGACGTTGAGGGCCCCGCTTTGGCTCAGTGCCAAGCAGCTTTCTCTAGTCCAAGCTGCCTCACCAATCTCCACATGGCCAGCACTCCTGGGCACTTGCCATGCCATTAATAAGGCTGTTCCACTTTGTCTCTTTATGGTTGGTGATTCTTCTACATATTATCTAACAGTCAGAATCCAGAAGAGTAAAAATAAAAACAAAAAGACTAGCTCTCAGGCCAGACTCCGACTCCATGGCTGAGTAGGGGGCACTCTGCTGCTCAGGCTGTTCTGCATCAAACCAACTTCATTTCCACGAGTGGGTTCACCAGCGGCAGTTCTCATAGAAATACATGCTAAACAACCCTCAGAGATGGCCTGCCATTGGAAATTTATTCATTTCGCAGTGACAACATCATGAAGATGGCAGGGTTTGTGTGGGGTGATGGTGGTGGTAATTTCTGTTTCTAGTGCTAGAATGCAAAACTGAAAACTGCTTACTGCAATGTCTCAGAAATTGCTTACACCTGTTAACCTAGTTAACTCTGGGAAAATTGATTTGGATGGATGTATTAGTCTAGGTACTTTAGAGAAACAAATCCACAGCAACTCATGTATAAGAGAGTTTTATGTAAAGAAAGTGTGCATCACAAAAACATCCCAACCCAATGCTGCCCAAGCCCACAAGTCCAACATTAACCCATTAACCCAACACCAGTCCACAAAGTCCTCCACCTCACAAAACAGAGGCAATGATGCCGACTGCAGGAGGAAAGCTGAGTCAGTGAACGAATAAGCATCTCAGCACTAGCAGGGGTCTCCACACGGCTGCTCCAGCACCCAGGGCTGCATCGGGATAGGTCCATGTGGCTTCTCCTTGGGGATGTCTTGTAGGAAGTCAATCTTGCAAGCTGAAGCAGGGAGCTGCTAAGGCAGCTGCACCCTGGTGCGACCATCATAAAGCAAGAGACCCAAGAACTAGAAAGGCGAGGCTCACCACCCATTTATCCCTCCGCCTTTCAATTAGCCCCACATGTGTTTATCGGCCAGGTTGGCACAATTAACTAACTCAATGGACTTATGTTTTTACTCACCCATCCTTAATTATGAGGAGCCCTGTGGTGGATTGGTTATGCGTTAGGCTGCTGACTGAAAGGTCAACAGTTCAAAACCACCGGCCGCTCCATGGGAAAAAAGACAGGCCTTTCTACTCCCTTAAAGAGTGAGAGTCCCGGGAACTCACAGGGCCAGTTCAACCACGTCCTCTAGGGTTGCTAAGGGCTCTATGGCAGTGAGGTTTTAAAAATTACTATTTGTAAAACTAACCCCACTGCCCATTGCTCTGTGCTTTGGACAAGGCCTTTCTCAGGGCCTCTGTTTGCTCATTTGAACAACGGGCGTTTCACGGTCAACCATCACTGCCGCCCCTCCTGCTTTCAGATCCTGTCTGCTTCCGAGTGTCTGGCCTGAGTACCTCCAGGCTGTGCTCTGTTGGGTCAAGAGGGCTTCGGAGTCCATGAGTCTGGAGAAGAAATCCTCATGAACAGAACAGGCGAAACGTGCCAGATGCAAAGTGGGAGTTGATTCCGGGCATATTGAATTATCCTAAGATGCATCCGTCTACCTCCATTAAGAAGAGGAAACCCAGGCCTGCTGCCGAAAGCCTTTGTTTCCAGAGCGTTAACAAATTCTTCATTTCCTTCCTAACTTCTTTCATCCTTGGAGCATGTAATACCAGGAGTTGGACCATATTATCCTCATAGCATGAGACAAAGATGATATTTTACATGAATCGATCCTCATTTTCTTACTTTGCATTTTTTCCTATAGTACCTAAATAGACCACCTCCAACTTTAAAACAGACCCAGCATGGATTTGCAGTATCTCCACAGATAAATACCACTGACTGCTCTGACGGGTGGGTGGTTTGGATGCCCCAGCCGCTCCGTGGAAGAAAGACCTGGCTGGGGAGCTGCTTCTGTAAAGACTTATGCAGCCTCAGAAACCTTCTGGAGCAATTCTACTGTCCTGTAGGGTCCCTATGAGCCAGAATAGACTCAATGTCTACAGGCTGATTCGTTTTTACAGAAAACGTTCTTATTTTATGCAAATGTGTCCAAGATTATTGAAATGCGAAAGAGTTTAGTTTCCCAACCAGCTAAAAATAAAACTCTAAAAAGAGGCGGTATTTATTTTTTTAAAAATCATTTTATTAGGGGCTCATACAACTCTTATCACAATCCATACATACATCAATTGTGTAATACACATTTGTACATTCATTGCCCTCATCATTCTCAAAACATTTGCTCTCCACCTAAGCCCCTGGCATCAGCGCCCCAATTTTTCCCCTCCCTCCCCGCTCCCCCCTCCCTCATGAACCCTTGATAATTTATAAATTATTATTTTGTCATATCTTGCCCTGTCCGACGTCTCCCTTCACCCCCTTTTGGGTTGTCCGTCCCCCAGGGAGAAGGTCACATATAGATCCTTGTAATCGAATCCCTCTTTCAACCCACCCACCCTCCACCCTCCCAGTATCGCCACTCACACCACTGGGCTTGAAGGGATCATCCGCCCTGAATTCCCTGTGTTTCCAGTTCCTATCTGTACCAGTGTACATCAAGAGGCCATATTTCTGTTGAGTGGTATACTCTGTGTTCATGTTCTGTTGTTGTTGTTGATGTTTGGTGCCGTTGGGTCACTTCTGACTCACAGTGACCCTCTGCACAGCAGAAGGTAGCCCTGCTTGGTCCTGTGCCCGCCTCCCAGTTGTTCTTGGGTTGGAGCCCAAGGTTGCCATCTCTGGGTCAATCCATCTTGTCCTCTTTTGTGCTGTCACTCACATGTCCTTCTCCAGGGACTGGTCTCTCCTGACAACATGTCCAAAGTATATGGGTATAGATAGCATCATTATCTATTACTACTTAGCACATGACTACAAATTAAGCATCTTAAAAATAACATCCCTTTACTAGCTCATAGTTCTGTAGATCACGTCAATGGGGATTCTGCTAGGCCCTCTGAATTAGATCTGAAAAGGCTGAGGTCAAGGTGTCAGCTGGGGGATCTGAGGAAGAATGAAATTCAAGCACATTCAGGTTGTTAGAAGAATTCAGATTTTTCCCATTGTAGAACTGAGATGCGAACTCCTTTGCTGGCTGTAAGTGGCTGCTGAGGGTGTTGCCCTTAACTCCTAAGAGACTCCCCACTCCCTCGTCACATGACCTTCTCCACCTTCAAGCCAAAAATGGTGCTGAGAATCCCCATCATGGTTGGAATCACTGACTTCTGCTGCCTCTAGTCAGAGAATCTTTGGTGAAGACTTACCAGGACAATCTCAACTGCTCCAGGACTTGGGCTCTAATTACATCTGTAAAATTCCTTCTCACTATTACCATATTTTTACGGACACCTTCTACATTTATTTTCAAATATATATATATATATATATATATATATATATTAGCCACTTACCATCTTACCATAATCCCTGAGGGGAAGTGGTTGGCATACAAGTAGAAGGTAACCATAATTTGCGTCAAACCACAATACCTATGTTAGTGTTTGATTAAGTAACCAGGGAGGAGGTTTTTTGTTTTTTGCATGAGTTAATTATTGCCAAAGGACTGAGTCAATGTGTTCATGGGGTTCTCTGAGTGTGGGAACCAAACAGAAGGAGGAGAATTTTGAGAGAACATACTTCGATTTTTGTAGACCATATACTCTAACATAAGTAAGCAAATTACCTAACCTCTATATACCCAAACCAAACCCACAGCTATTAAATGGATTTTGACTCGTGGTGACCCCATGGGTTTCAGAGCAGCCTTGTACTCCAGACATTTTTCAATGGAGAACTTCTAGAAGTAGAACTCCAGGTCTTTCGCTGGAGTCATTGTTGAGTAAATTCAAACCTCTGGCCTTCGGGTTAACAGCCGAGCACTTAACCATTTGTACTACATTGGGAATCCATAACAGTTGCTGTCACATTGATTCGGAATCACAACAAGCCAGTAAGATACAGTAGATTTGCCCCATAGGGTTTCCAAGCCTGTAATCTTTATGGAAGTACTCTGCCACATTATTCTTCCATGGAGCAGCTGCTATTTTCAAACTGCTGACTCTTTAGTTAGCAGCCAGTCCATCAAGCACTGCAACACAAGGACTCCTTTCAGGGACAACAACATGTATAACAAGCCCATAGGCGCTAAGTTGGTTGACCCCTGGAGCTAGAGCTGAGAGCATTGGGGATAAAGCTTATGCAGAGTGTTGTGCCCTTTAGGTACTTATCGGCAGTGCTAAAAGAGCACTACCTTAATTAAAGAGCTTTACCGTAGCAGGGCGAGGCCAAGGGGTTGTGTGGCTGAGAGATCAAGGACCAGAGAGAGAGCGAGAGCTGTGCCTTCAGGCACAGCTAAGGAGAGAGTCTGCCCTCAGTGTAAAAACTGGGTCCTGAGCATTTCTAATCCTGAATTGTAACCTGTTAACTTCCCCAGTAAACCCCAAAATTGTGAAAGTAAACAAAAAGAAACAAAAACTAAACCTATTACCATCAAGTCCGTTGCAACTCACAGTGACTATCAATCTGAGCACCTCTTTGCTGAATGATAAAAAGGAGAAAAGAGGTCACAAGAGACAAAGACACACGTGCGTGAGGCATTGCAGAAATGCTGGCTGCACGCTCGACTCTAGTCCCAGCCATTGCCCCTTTGCTTTCTTTCACTTTTTCTCCAAATTGCATGGTGTGACAACAGCACTTGGGGGATAAAAATCACCAATAGTTCAAAGCTGGCAGTCAGGTGGTTAACCACGGGGCCACCAGTGTGCCTTAGTTTTATTTGCTTGAGCTGAAATTCTCTACATGCCGGTTTCAAAACAAAGTGCTCTCCCAAAGGTGAAACTTTCTGCTGAACCCTCACATTCATCTCTCACTTGCAAAGTTGGAAGTCGTCTACAATTAATTAAGTCTCTAGATTCTGATTTCACTTGGATTTTCTGTCCTTTACTATCCTTCATGTATCCCTATCTGTCTCGAAGAAACGTGTACCCCATTTCCACTCAAGGATTTTCTTCACTTGTGCTCTAAAGCCCTTCTCAAAGGATCTTCCCGCTGCTCCTCATTCATCCTTACACCGTCATCCAAGAACTGTCATTAAGCTATATCGACATATTGTGCTGCTAACTACAAGGTCAGCTGTTCAAAACCAGCAGCTGTTTGGCAGAAGATGAGGCTTTCTACTCCTGTAAAGAGTTATCGTCTCAGAAGATCACAGGGCGGTTCTACCCTCTTGTACGGGATCTTCCTGGCTTGGAGTCGACGTGATGGCTGTGAGGTGGGTATTGTTCTAAATCTTCGATGGTGCTGCTAGGCGCCAATGAGTTGATCTCATAGAATGACTTCATCTTATGTAACAGCACTGTGTCAGTCTGGGTAGACTATAAAAACAAATTCACAGACACATGTCTAAGAAAGAGCTTTCTATACAAGAGCAATTGAATATTGAGAAAACATCCCAGCCCAGTCCAGATCAAGTCCATAAGTCTGATATTAGCCCATGTCCTATACTAATCTATAAAGTCCTCTTCAGACTCACAAAACACATGCAATGACGCCAAATATGGAAGATCACAGGCCAGTGGGTGGAAAGTCTTGTTGATCCAGTGGCAGAGGACGCATCTCAACGCTGGCAGGGGTCTCCACGTGGCTCCTTCAGCTGCCAGGGCTCTGACTGCATCAGGGTAGCTCCATCAGGCTTGTCATCCTTAGTAATGTCTTGCAGGGAGTGAGCGTGTCTGGCCTCCAGTGAGCTATTTATCTCCTTACCACCTCCATATAAAGTCATCAAGCTGGGACCTGATTGACAGTCTAAACTCCACCCCTTCACTCGTAAGTCTCAAATTAGCAACAGATTATGTAACTACCACAGGCACTGCCCCATGGAGTTTTCTAGACTGCAGTCCATAAACAACACATCACCAGGCCTTTCTCCTGCAGAGTGACTGTGTGGGCTGGAACCCCCCTCTTTAAATGAACAGCGGGGCACTCAATCACTAGCTCCTTGAACCCCAGGGCTCCTTGAAAAACCTCCCCTGCCTCCACCAAATGCCAATTCTTTGGTAACACTTCTTTGAAAAATCCATCTTTTACTTTGTAAAACCATACAGTGTGGGTAGGCCGTTAAACAAAAGGAAAAACATGACGTTCACCACGTGTAATGAAAACAAGCAGCCCCCTCACCTTTCCCAGGTTCTTGCAGAGGCAACCGCTTCAATAATGAGTGCCTTCACCTCTGGAAACTTGGCTCCGTGCACATGGTGAGGCCAGCTTCCGTTTCTACTGTGTTTCGTAAGCATCTTAGAATTAGACTACTGCTGAGTGGATAGAGCTAGTTGCCTGCACTGTTAGTGAAGCAAAGCTGGTAGCATGCCTCTGTGAAAGACATTTGACCAGAGGGGATGGCTGCAAAGGCGTGCTGGGCTGGCAGAGCGCATCCCACTGTGCCAGTCGGTTTCCAAGAGGGGTCATTCCACCCTGCGGAGCGGGGGAAACAGTTGGCTTCCTCTTAGCTGCCTAAGTGTGTGGGGGCGTGCGACTACATTACTGAGTCCACAGACTCTCTAGATTCGGGGATCTCAGATGTCAGGATTATTCATGATACGATACCACTCTACACCAGCCCTTCCCTCGAGGAGCATGGGTAACCGGAAGCTGATGGACAGCCAGGGCTGCACAGAGAGTTCACCTTGCAAACATTCTGCAAACAGTTCCAAACTTCCTAGGTGCCACCCAGAGATGCTCCTGGTCATAAACATGGCACTCCGGCCACCTGACCGCCTCTCACTTCTTTAAGGCGAGGACAAGCAGCAGTAGCCCAAAGCTGATTCCTATGAAACCGAGGTCAGACAAGCCTTCTCTCCACAAACTTTGTTTCTTAATACTTTTATTGGGGGTTCTTACATCTCTTATCACAATCCACACATTCCTCCAGTGTGTCACGCACATTTGAACACATGCTGCCATCATCATTTTCAAAGCATTCTCTTCCCACTTGAGCCCTGATATCAGCTCCCCATTTCTTCCCCCTCCCTCCCCTGCCAGCCCTCCCTCATGAACCCTTGATAAGTTATAGATTATTTTTTCCATATCTTACATCGTCCTGTCAGCCCTCACCCACTTTTCCATTGTTCGTCACCCTGGGAGGGGGTCCTAGATTGATCTTTGTGATCGGCTCCCCCCTTTTCCCTTTCTCCCCTCACCCTCCCCTTATCCTCCTGGTATCTCTACTCTCCTTGTTGGTCCTGAGGGGTTTATCTATCCTGGATTCCCTGTGTTGCAGGCTCTTCTCTGTAGCAGTGTGCATGTTCTGGTCTAATCCGGTTTGTAAGATAGAATTGAGGTCATGATAGTGGGGGGAAGAAAGCACCAAAGAACTAGAGAAAAGTTGTGTGTGTCATCGATGCTATACTGCACCCTGACTGGCGCATCTCTTCCCTGTGACCCCTCTGTGAGGGGATGTCCAATTGTCTACAGATGGGCATTGGGTCTCCACTCCATGCCCCACCTCCCCCATTCACCTTGGGTATGGTTTTATTCTGGGCCTTAGATGCCTGATACCTGATCCCATTGACACCTCATGATCACACAGGCTGGTGACTTCTTCCATGTGGGCTTTGTTGCAAACTTTTTATTTATCGGTTCTGAAACTGTCCATCTCTCCCATGGCATCTTGAGTACTCAACTGGGTTCAGTAATGTATTGCAGTGGCTTAAGAGAACTCACAGACCGTAATCACAGGGCTTATTAGGGAAGCATAGGGCCGCAGCTCCTTATCAAGAACAAGATCCTGACAGCTGACAGGCAGGCCTCTCCCTGAGCCTCAGTTCCCTCCTTATGCAAATGTTACAAAGCTCTAATGATAAGTGCCCAGAGGCACCCCACTCTGTCAGCAAGCCTCCTGCTCAAAGGTGCTCAGCTTTGTCTTCCATTGCTGGTAGGTCAGCCATACCATCTCTTGCTGGTCTCCTGGTTCTGCTGCTTTGATTGCTGTCACTTCTCTGTTGATGCTGCTTGATGTCTGGTGCCGTCCCCATTGATATAGCTCTCCCCTCTTCCTCATTCCTCTTCATTATTATTATTATCATTAGATATTATATATTACCATTAGATATTAGATAATAGCGTTAGATAATTAGATCTATCTATCTGTGTATCATCGCTCATCTCTCTCTGTTTCCTAGGTGTAGCAAGTTCTCAGTCAGGGATGCTGGCTCCTAGGAAGGTGCTCCATTTTCTTTCTTAATTGGCCACAAGCACCTCATATGCATAGATATACCCAGTCATTTGGTGAATGTTATAAGACCATGTTGAGAAAGGTCATATAAAAGCACTCCATCCTACCATCGTAGCATAGAGAGAGCAAAAGCGTGTCAAAACCAGTACTTAAAAATAAAACAAAATTAAATTAAAAAACAAAACAAAACAAAAACCAGTACTTCAAAATTAAAAATGCTATAGTAAAAGCCTGTGCAGTACTGCACATGTCAAGGGAAGATTTAGGCAGTGCTTCTTTCTCGTGGACTGACAAGGACCAGGAGGCCTTCCTGAGACGGGGATAGGAAACGCAGTATGGGAATCTGAGTCAAGGCTAGAAGGGAAGTGAATTTTCCAGATGTCACCTGCGTCTTCAATGTAATTTGAGTACTATTTTAAAACCTCATGACCGTGTCACTGAATCTTACATCTTGGATTTCTTGTAAATTATGACTTTTAAATTACAATTTGCAAATGTTTGAGTATTTGTCTATTTCTTATCACAATGAAAACAACATCTTCATGACAGAACAAATATTTTTAGTACCATTTTAATACGTTGACCTGTTGTGGAGTACCAAAGAGACTCTGAATCTCAAATCGAATTTAAGGAGAATATTGAAGTCTTGAACAGGAAAAGGCAAGACAGACACATCAACTGGATGAAGGAGACCATTTAGCAGGAGATCGTCATTGTAGGGGGTGGGCGGGGGCGGTTTCAGAGATTCAGAAGTAGTAAAGGACACAGGATGACAAAGGAAATGGTCACAAATGCATGATTAGTGGCAGTTCCAAGTGGGACTACACATTTGGGACTCGGACCATGACCGGGACATGCATTTTCTGTCAGACAGAAGAGCTTACAAGATTGGCTCAGGGTCCCCTGACCAAGGCAAGGAGAGAATGACTCATGACATGAGACCTTTGCTCCCCAATTTCAATTAAGAGCATCACAGGTTTCTGGGGGTGATGGCAGCAATTCACTCCCTAAGTTACTCTGTCTGAGGGCAAAGCTATTATTCAAGGTGAAACTATGAGTCAACAAAGGTTTGAAAGCAACAACTAAGAGAATAGTCTACAGTTTTACATTGAACCAGAGGTTGTGCTCTTGGTAAGTTTTGGATTGCTAACCTAAGGGTCACCAGTTCAAAGCCACCAGCAGCTCCATGGGAGAAAGATGAAGCTCCCTTAAAGATTTACCGCCTTGCAAACCCTTCATAGGGCCGCCATGAGTCAGAATGGACTCATGGCTGTGAGTTTGGCTTTGGGCTTGGGGTAAAGGGGCCCCAAACCAGTGGTTAGTTGCTTGGCTACTAATCAAAAGGTCAGTGTTTTGAACCCCCCAACAGCTCGGAGGCAGAAAGATGCGATAGTCCAGTCCATTTCTGTAAAAATCAACAGCCTTGGAAACTGTATGGGGCAGTTCTCTCTCCGACAGTGTCCCTATGAATCATGACTGCCTGGACCGCAGTGAGCTTTTACCGTGCTGCGGCTAGCGAGCTTGTGAGCTGAGAAAAAAGCCCTTGACCGGAACGACTGTGAGAGAGAAGCAGAAGGGAGCCCAGCAGGGCCAGAGAAGAGAGCCTGAGCAGGGCGGACGCTGCAGCGCTGTGCAGGATGGAGCCTGAGCCATGCAGGTCCATCCTGCTGCTGCAAGATGCAGGTCTAATTTAACTGAGTGAATCCAGAAGCCCAAACCCAACCCACTACCATCAAGTCGATTCCAACACAGAGCAATTCTACAGGATGCTTCTATAGGAATTGCTCCATAGGGCTTCTGAAGCGGTAATTCTTTACAGAAGCAGGCTGCATTAGCTTTCTCCCACTGGATTCAAACTGCCAGCTTTCCGTTAGCAGCGAAGCACTTACTGGGTAATCCACTGCACTACCGGGGCTCCTGAGGGAATGCCTATGACATATTTATAAGTCTACTCCTAACCACATCAGCAGGTAGCAGGAGGGAGTGGGGCTCCTGCTAGAGATTGTCTTGTAACTCCTTATTTAAGAAAGTGCTTGGTTCATTTGCAGGACTCAGAATGAAAGAGAACAGGAGTAAATTAGCCATGGCTTTCTGGGCCAAACAAATTGCGTGGCTAAAGGACACATGAGGGTATCAGTAGCAGTTGCTCCTACAGTGATCATCTGAGGTCACAGAAGTACCCTGTTGTGAAAAGTCTTAATATGGCTCTTCTACTCATGTCTCTAATTTCCAGCCAGTGATTGGGTGGGAACTATCCAAATAGGGTGTGTGAAGAACCAACAGAAGCGGTTGGCTGGTTTGGGATGCCATCCCCTGGGTATGAGAGCCATCCAGAAGTAGGAACACGGAGATAATTCTGTCAAGGAAGAAGAGCCACCGTCGGAGCCTGTCCAAAATCCCTACTTGACATGGCAGAGGCAGCAGAGGTCCTGCCACCCCGAGACCAGAGGCCAAGGCATGCAGACCCTGGGAAAGAACAGAGGAGCAGCACAGAGACTGTGGGACCGTGAGGCAGAGCAGCTGGAGGGCTTCCTGGCCCATGGAGCCGAGGCCGAGGGATCACGTGGCTGAGAGGCTGAGGACCAGAGAGGGAGAGACTTGGCTGCTGGCTGAGAAACAGTGCTGCTGTGAACCAAAGACTGTAGTAACCTGTTAATTTCCCTAAAAAACTCCCTAATGTAAGTTTTGTCTGTGAGCTCTGTATGGACATCGCAAGGGATTCTTGAACCCAACAGAGGGGGAGAGTGTCCTGAGAGGAATGGTGAGGGTCAGCATAGACATGCCTGACCTCTGCCTTGTGGCAGTCAGCCTTGGGCTGGTGTGAAGATAGATTCACTTCCTTCTTTGCATCACCAGAGGAGGGCAGACATGGCCTCCGAGCTATGTTTTACACCAGCACCACTAGCACATACTCAAACTTCTTCCTTCTAGGCAGTTCAGTTGCTAAACCATTGGGTCTGTGGTAGTTATATAATCATTTGTCAATTTGAGAGGCTTAAGAGTGAAGGGGTGGAGTCAACTTGTTAATCGGCTCATAGCCAATGAGCCCTCTGTGTGGGCATGGCCTTCTCCTGAGGATTCTGGGAACTCCTGTATTCCTCCTTGGAGGCAGGATACACGCTCTCTCTCTGCTCACTCCCAGGGAGACATTGCAGCTGACAAGACACATGGAACTATGCTAGTGCCCTGAGCTGGAGGAGCCACAGGGAGACCCCTGCCAGCACTGAGATTCTTACAATGTCACTGGATCCACAATACTTCCCGCCCACTGGCCTGTGATTGTCCTGCATTTGGCATCATTGCATGTGTTTTATGAGTCTGAAGAGGACTTTATAGATTGGTATCGGACATATGGGCTAATATCGGACTTAAGGACTTGAGCTGAACTGGGATGGGCTGTTTTCTCAATATTCAATTGCTCTTGTAGTTAAAGCTCTTTCTTATATACATATGAGTGTGTCTATGAATTTGTTTCTCTAGTCTACCCAGACTAACACAGGGTCCAAGACAGCAAGCATTTGGAAAACCTTTGATAACAATCTCCTATTGTATTTTCAACAGGTCTGTATTATTTGACAGTGCCACTAGCAGCGTACACAGCTTCAGCTACGCTTACCAAAAGTCAGTTATTGAACAGGGGACTTGGTGGCACAATGGTGAAGTGCTTGGTTGCTAACCAAAAGGTCATTGATTTGAACCAACCAACCACTCTGAAGAAGAAAAGACCTGGTGCTGTGCCCCTGAGAATACAGCCTAGGAAACCTTCTGGGGAAGTTCTGCTCTGTCCCCTGGGGCTTCTCTGAGTCGGAATCAACCCCCTGGCACACAGCCACAGAGCTATTAGCTGACCCAATGATGCTTTGTATATTTTAAATGAAACTTCGGCATGATTTTTATATGCATTTCTTTGGATACAGAGTTCTCTCTTCCGGCTGCTACAAAGCCACGCAGCTTTGAAATCATGTTACAAAAATATATGCATAGACCTGGGGCATTTCCTTTCCAGTAGGGTGCTGTCACCGATCTGATGATCTCTCCCTTTTCTTTATTCTCCATGTCATCGTATCCGTGATTTAGCTCTTTTGACTCTTTCCTTTCAAATGCCTCTGACAGCTATTTTGCTGTTTGGATTCCCACTGTCATCAGATGGTTCAAGTCTTTAAGGTTTGAGTCCTGGACGATCTTCATCAGCAAGTGCTTCAAATCTTCCTCACTTTCATCTGCATATTGTAAGTTGTTATTAAGCCTTCCTCCAATCTTGATGCCACTTTCTTCTTCATATAATCAGGTTTCTCTGATTATTTGCTTAGCATATAGATTGAATAAGTTTAGTGAGAAGATACAAACCTGACACATCTTTCCTGATCTTAAACCATGCAGCATTCCCTTGTTCTGTTCACACAATTGCCTCTTGATCCATGTACAAGTTCCTTGTGGATACAATAAAGTGTTCTGAAATTCTCATTCCTCTCAAGGCTATCCATAGTTTTCTATGATCCACACAGTTGAGTACCTTGGCGTAATCAATAAAAGACAAGTAAACATCTTTTTGGTATTATCTGCTGTCAGCAAAGATCCATGTGACCTCAGTAATGATATCCCTTATTCCACATCCTCTTAGGAATTCAGCCTGAACCTCTAGCAGCTCCCTGTCAATGTACTGGTGCAATTATTTTTGGATGATCTTCAGAAAAATTTTACTTATACATATTATTAATTAAATTATTCCATAATTTGAGCATTCTGTTGGGTCACCTTTCTCTGGAATGGATGCATACATGGATCTCTTCCAGCTAGTTGGCCTAGTAGCCATCTTCCAAATTTCCTGAAAGTGAGTGAGTCCATCCAGGGCTTCATCAGCTTGTTGAAACATTTCAGGTGGCATTCCATCAATTCCTGGAGCCTTGCTTTTGGTTAATGCTTTCAGTGCAGCTTTGACTTCTTCCTTCAGCACCAAAATGCTCCCTCTTGAAATGGTGAAATATTGACTATTTTTGTTATAGTGACTATCTGTATTCTGTCCATCTTCTTTTGATTTTCCTGCATCACTCAATATTTTGCCCATAAAATCTTTCAATATTATAACTGGAGGCTTGACTTTTTTCTTGAGTTCTTTCTGTTTAAGGCAACGGTTCTCAACTTGTGGGTCACAACCCCTTTGGGGGTCAAATGACCCTTTCACAGGGGTCACCCGATTCATAACAGTAGTAAAATGACAGTGATGAAGTAGCCACAAATGTGGTCTTGGCCCAAGCCATGGTCTTTTCAATGCCGTCCTATGCATGTGAAATCTGGACAATGACTATGGAAGATCAAAGAATCCTTGATGCCTTCGAAGTGTCGTGTTGAAACAATTTTAGAGGTGATACTTCGTCTCTTATACTGTAGACTTTTTATCAGAAGTGACCAGTCCCTACAGAAGGATATCATGCTACAGGACCATTGACAAAGAGGTAGACCTTCAGTGAGATGAATGGACATGGTGGCTGCAACCAGGGGCTCAAAGATAAGGAGGATTGTGAGGCTGCTGCCGGGTGGAGCAGTGGTTCGGTCTGTTGTGCAGAGAGTCACTATGAGCTGGCGCCTACTGGAGGGCCTTTAACAACCACAAGGAGCTGAAGGGGAAGAAAAGGTGTGAATCTTGGTTCAGCAGCTCCAAGTGACTGCAATTCCTATCAAGTTTTAGTAGATTTTATTAAATAGATGTTTCTTCATTTGCGTGTGTCCGCAGGACCATTTTTTTTTCAAACTTTAAATCTCTCTCTCTCTTCTCTCTGTGTGTGTACGTGACTTTTCTGGGAAGGGGGTAGATAGAGCTTCTCTGTCATACTAGAGGTGGAACCAAGGAGTCAAGTTTTAAACAAAAGCTCTGAATTCCAAATCAAGCACAGGTGCCGTGATAGTGGTGAAGATCCTCAGTGGTACAGTGGTCAAGCACTGGCTGCCAACTGAAAGGTCAGAGGTTTGAGGTCACTCGTCACTCCGCTGGAGAACGCCCTCAGCAATCTGCTCTTGTAGACTTCATCCTAGCAAGCCGGGGGGACAGTTCTACCTGTCCTGTAGCGCCAGTCTCAGTCGAAATCCACGGAGGCCACACAATAGCAGCAGTAGCGTGTGTAGAATTCTGTCATGGTGTGAAGAAAGTTCAAGAAATTTGAGATTTATGTAGGAAAACCAGTCCAAGGCCTAGGGAAATCTAGTAGAGGAATTGCATTCTGCTCACTGCAAGCACTGGGGCATTTATTAGAAGAAACTTTTAACTGTAACTTCCTTATTAGACCTTATCCCTTAGCTATGCATGCTTAAATGGTAGTAGAGGAGAAGAACCAGAACAGGCTGACTGATAGCTCACTCATTATTCGGAGCCATTGGGTCAGTTCTGATTCACAGCAACCCAATGTGCAAGAGAAGGAAACCCGGCTCTGTGTGCATGTGAGCCCATCATTGCCGTCGGGGTGTTGATCCTTGTCAAAGGCTGTCTGTCCTCTTTTATCGACACTCTTCTACCCTACCAAACATTTTCCTTTTCCAGAGTCTGGTCTCTCCTGACAACATGTCCGAAGTAGTCGAGGCCAAGCCTGCCATCCTTGCTTCCAAAGGAACATTCCGGTTGTACTTTTTTTCTAAGAAAGATTTGTCCATTATTTTGGTAGTCCATGGTACTCTCCATATTCTTCACCAGCACCGTAGTTCAATTGTACCAATTCTTCTTCCTCTTCCTTATTCAATGCCCAACTTTCACATTCATATGAGGTGGATGAAAATTCCTTGACTTGGGTCCGGAGCACCTTGGTCCTCAAAATAACATCCTGGCTTTTCAACACTTTAAAGAGGGTTATGCAGCAAATTTACCCAATACCATGGGCTTCTAAGACTATAAATCTTTACCTATCATGGCACGAGGGCTCCAATAGATGGCCTGGGGAAGTCCAATTCCCAGCAAGAAGTAACCCATGGAAGAAATGACTGGCAGTAGTCATAAGGTGGAGTAATCCTATGCTTAAAGTAAGCACACATATTTTTTAGTCAATTCGTCTCTGTACTTGCTAGCTAAGTGACTTTTGGCAAGCCAGCTATATGATTTTTCAGAGCCTCCATTTCCCCAGCAGTATTATAGGAATAATAACATCTCTGCAATGTTGGGAGGATTAAATGCTGTGCTAGGTGCTCAGCACAGCACTTTGTAAACCAAAGCTAGATTTTCTTCATTTTGGAACTAAATAATCCAGAACACAGACCCACAAAGCCCAGGGATTACACTGGTGAACAGACTAGGACAACAAGAGAGAGGACCGGCCAGGGGTAGTCTGATGGTCATTAGTGTGTCACTACTGTACCGACAGGCAAAGTGGAATTTAGGGATCAGGAAAGTGAGAGCCAATGAGTAAGGTGTTTCGTCATTGCTGGTCCTTGTTTTAGACTCTAACTGCATACATTTGGAAGACAGATTGTAAAACACCCCTGCAACTACACAGTAGGGTAGTTTGGGGTTCATTATTTCTATCGCAAACCATCTTATTTGTAGGTTTTCTATTTATATGCATTTTTTTGCTGGAGAGCTGTGAATGTTTGCAGCATGAGGAGGACAGGGACCACTTGGCACGAATGCACTGTGTTCTTGGAGTCATTTTATAGATCGCTAAGGAAAAAGATAAAGATGCCCTTCCAAGAGGCTATCTTCATGTGTCAGTTGTGGTGTATGATAACAGCCAGGAGCAGAGTATTCAAGTGATTAGAAAATCTTTATCAACAGGGAGCATACCTTTATGATATATTTTGCAATGACAATTTAGTCCCCAAATATTCTTTCTCCTTAAAACCTCAAGATGCCTTTCTAAAATTCTTTACATCAGAAGTGTATAGGTTGTAATTAAATAAGTAGAAGGGACTCAAGAAGCATCCTGCTAACGTGTCCCACCTAGCTTTTAAAAATGAGTACTTTCTCCCACCAGGTGGGAAGATTGTACAGTCTTCTCCCTCATAAGACAGCTG
>NW_022111324.1:56375449-56385892 GCF_000313985.2 Echinops telfairi
GAGGCTGGTGCTTTTATTACTGTGCATCATCAAGCCAAGTCCCACTTAGAGGGGGCCCTACAGGACACAGTAGAACTGCCTTCTGGGGTTTCTGGAGTCTTCACAGGATAGGTCTCCAGGTCTTTTCCCTAGGGTGATGACACATTGCCACCTTGTCAATTCTGGCTTAACGCGACCCTGTGTTGGGTTTCCGAGGCTGTGAATCTTTGCAGAAGCAGACAGCCTCCTCTTTCTTCCTCAGAGTAGTGTGGAGTCGATGCTTACTCGGCAACGCTAGACTTAAATTCGAGCCTGGAAAACAGGTGGGCATACTGAGCCTGATGAGGAAGGAAAGAGATCCTCCTCCCAAAGAAACTGCAGGGATTAGCTAACAAGTACTGAGGGAGCCTGCGGAGTGAGTATTGACAAGAGATCAAAGAAGCCAGGCAGTAAGACTAGACAAATCAGAGATTATTGACTCTGGTGTACATCTCAGTGGAAGAAGGGATGGGTCTTAGGAACACCTGGAGAGACTGGTGATTCACACAGAGTGGAGCTGAAACGTCTGAGTGGCCATAGTGGATAGTAGAAGATTAACATGCTTGGTCAAGTAGGCATGTTGGAACAGATAGACCTGAGGACTATGTTCCACCAAACCTACTGCCATCGAGTCAATTCTGACCCACAGTGACCCTATGCGACACAGTAAAACTGTTCCTTTGGGTTTCAGAGACTAAATCTTTTTTTTTAATCGTTTTATTAGGGGCTCATACAACTCTTATCACAATCCATACATACATCAATTGTGTCAAGCGCATTTGTACATTCATTGCCCTCATCATTCTCAAAACAAATGTTTTCAGAGACTAAATCTTTATGGGAGCATAAAGCCACCGTTTCTTCCTGGGAACAGATAACAAAACAAAACAGAAACCCAAACTCATGGCCATCAACTCAATGCTGACTCATAGTGATCCCCTGTGTGCTTCTGAGACTGTAACTGTTTACAGGAATAGAAAACCCAGAGAAAGTGGTTTAGAACTGCTGACCATATGGATTGTAGCCCAGCGTAAATCACTATATCACTAGTGGTCCTGGTGCATTATAACTGCTGACTTTTCAGTTACCAGACTAACACATAGCCCACTATACCACCGGAGTTCCCCTTATGTAACACACACACACACACACACACACACACACACACACACACACAAACCCATTGCTATTGAGTCAATTTTGACCCACAGTGAGTGACCCTGTAGGACAAAGTAGAATGCTGTGGGTTTCCAAGACTCCAACTCTTTACGGGAGTAGAAAGCCTTGTGTTTTTCCTGCAAAGCGGCTGGTGGGTTTGAACTGCCCGCCTGTGGTTAGCAGGCCAATGTGTAACCACTACCCCATCAGGGCTCCCCTACATTCCACAGTTGGGTCAAAATGGCAAATTATCTGGAATGTGCTAGAAAGAGGGGCAGAACCTGTAAGGGTGTGCTCTCTTCTTTGCACAGCAGGGTTGTGGGTAGAAGGGGCAGCTAAGAGCTGAGTTCATTGATAGCCTTGGGGAATGAGGGGCTTGAAACAGTCAAGACCATTTGGTGACACTTCACTGCCAGCAGTCAGGGGAAACATGACCAGAATGATGGATCCATTTGGAAAGACAGGGACTGTGGCGCTGGGTAAATGAACATGACGTCCCTGGGGGCAAAAAAAAAAGCAGCTCACTCCACGGGATGCTGTTTTATATATCTGATGGAGAGAGAACAAGACTGGAGGAACAGAGGGTTGAGGTCAGTTGCCTCAATAAAGAGTTGAGCTCCCTTGCTCAATTCTGAAGCCAATTGAACCACGGCCACATTTCCGACCCTGCAGCCCCGGATGGCAGTGGCACATCCATAGTGAGTGGCCAGAAAGTCAGGTTGGGTCCAGAAGAGGATATGGAAAGAGGAGTATCATTCATTGTTGATGTCAGATGCATCTTGGCTGAATACCAGAACGATGCTGCCCTGTGCTTTATTTACTATGCAAAGGTGTCCAACGATTGGATCATAACAAACTACAGATAATGTAGGAATCCAGAACACTTAACTGTGCATATGTGGCACCTGTCCACACACCAGGAGGCAGTTCTTTGAGCAGAGCAAGGGAATACCGAGTGGTGGAAAATCAGGAAAAGTGTGGACTTGTGACCAGGCAGGACCAGTCCCGGGAGAAGGACGTTGTGATTAGTAAAGTAGAATTGACAGCTGTCGAGTCAATTCGGAAACATAGTGACCCTTTAAGAGAGGGTAGGACTGCGGCCCATTGTGTTTCCAAGGCTGCACATTGCATGGCGCTGAACACCCCAACTTTCACCCAGGGAGTGGCCGGTGATTTTGAACTGGACACATTCTGATGAGCAGCCCACCTGATAACCCACTCCACTGCCCCCCTCCCCCCCAACTCCTTCAGGAAAGAAGGTCGGCGAAAAAGAGGACGGCCAGCAATGAGCTGGATTGACACAAGAGAGTCACTGCAGCAGTGACCGCAAACAGCAGCCACGATGAGGATGGTGTCTGACCAGCGATGCTTCGTCCTGGAGTGCAGAGGGCTGTTAGGAGTTGGAACGGACGTCATAGAACCTAACAACAACAACAATAACAACAACAACAACAACAAAGTTTTTAACAGACAAAATGCAACGAGTACCCAGAAAACGTATACAGTAAAAATTCCTATCCTTTTCTAAAGGTACCTAAATATATTCAAAGACATGTTTTTAACCCATTGTCGTCAATTCCATTTCAACTCACAAAACCAAAACACCACGCTTGCTGCCATCGAGTAGATTCCAACTCACAGCGATACGAGAGGACCAAACTGCCCTCTTTAGGTTTCTGAGGCTATAAATTTTTAAAAGAGCAGACAGCCACGTTTTTCTCCACAGGAGCAGCTGGTGGGTTCGAAATGCTGACTGTGGTAGATATATAATCGTTTGTCGATTTGAGGATTAAGAGTGCAAAGGTGGAATCTAGCTTGTCAATCAGATCATAGCCAATGAGGCCTCTGTGTGGGTATGGCCTTCTCCTGAGAATTCTGGGAAATCCAGTACTTCCTCCTTGGAGGCAGGAGACACTACTCTCTCTCTGCTCACACCCTGGGAGACATAGCAGCTGACAAGACACATGGACCCACCCTGATGCAGCCCTGGGTGCTGGAGAAGCCATGCAGAGACCCCTGCCAACGCTGAGATGTTTCCAATGCCACTGGACCCAAAGGCTTTCTACCCACTGGCCTGTGATCTTCTACATTCCGCGTCATTACCTGTGTGTTGTGAGTCTGAAGAGGACTTTGTAGATTGGTATTGGACATATGGGCTAATATCAGATTTATGAACTTGATCTGGACTGGGCTGGGATGTTTTCTCAATGTTCAATTGCTCTTGTATATAAATATCTTTCTTATACACATATGAGTCTCTCTCTGAATTTGTTTCTGTAGTCTACCAAGACTAACGCACTGACCTTCTGGCTAACAGCCTCCTGTGTAACCAGAGCTCCATTCTGATTCATGTTGTTGTTAGGCTCCATCGAGTCCGTTCTGACCCATAGCGACCCTGGAATGAAACATTGCCTAGTCCCGCACCAGCCTCCCAAGGGTACCTATGCCGGAACCCATTGTTACAGCTACTGTGTCAGTCCATCTCCTTGAGGGTCTTTCTCTTCTTCATTGCCCCTCTATTTTACCAATCATGGTGTTCTTCTCCAGAGACTGGGCTTTCCTGACAACGTGTCCAAAATATGTAAGATGAAGACTCGTCACACTTGCCCCTAAGGAGCATCTGGCTGTACTGCTTCCAAGGCAGACTGCTTATCCTTCTGGCAGCGCATGGCACTTTCAGGAGTCTTCACCAGCACCACAATTTACAGGCAGTTCTGACTCACAGGGACTCTACGGAGTACTTCTGATTTCTTTCCCACAGCAGCTCCACGCCTCCACTCTAAAGGGCCCTACAGCTGTTTATTCAGTGATGATCCACTGGAGAAAGCAATGCCCTGGCATGCTGAGAACTCTTGGACACAGGCACTAAGTGGACCTGGACACCTGAAATGTCATCAAGGTCCCTCTGCTAGAATGACTGAATACAGGGATAGGAGGTGGGGCAGATAATAAATGGAGTCTTGGCCAAAGTTTAGCTCACAGTGGGCCATGGGTATGCAGACCCACTGGATGGAGATTTCACTTGTCTCTTGGTATGAATTGGGCTTGATATAGTTGGCAGTTTGCTCTAGGCCTGTGGAATAAGGTCTCTAATAGTAGGCAAGGCTGAGTGGAAGTCTCTGAAACCACCTCATTGGCCCCTTTTCTAGAGCCAAGAGAGTAAATAAAAAGGAAATTGTCTTTTGTAGGAATGGGTAACAGAGATCAGCACTACTCTGAAAAATCCAAAGGATGTAAGGCTGGTGGTTCACACCCCGTTTTCATTTCCTTTCATGGCTTTAGCCCATGTAGAAACTGGACAGGTCTTGGAGAAGGACTGTCACCATATCCCAAGCAGAGTTCTTTTGATTCTGTCTTTCAAATGCCTCTTACCTATATCCTGCTTTTCAATGGTTTTATGGGAACATAACTCACATTTTATACAATTCAATGGTTCAATCACATCAACAAGGGTTGTCCATTCATCGCCACAATCAGTTTCTCCATTCTTGTACTCATTGTTATTAGCTCCCCAGTTCTCCCCAACCTCCCTTGCCATATCCCCAAGGAACCATTCATCCAGTTACTACCTATCTTTAGTGCTTTTACATATTATTGTATTTGAGTATTATGAATTCATATTAGCTTTGTGAACAGAAAAAAAACCCCTGAGACATGAAAACATTGTTAATTTTCTATGGCATATTAATCATATTATTTTTTTCAATATATCCTATTATTTTTACTCAAAGCACCATCTACATAGTCCAGGTCTTTAAAGCCTAAGTCTTGTGTTACTACATTTGCCCTGCACCCATCCGTCGAGTCAGTTCCGACTCATAGAGACCAGATGGACAATAGAACAAAACACTTTCCTGGTCCTGTAGCACCCTCACAATTGTTCTTATGTTTGAGTCCATAGCACTTTTTAATTGATTTGGAGTAGACCCCTAACTTACAGAGACCCCCATCCTGCTGGTCCTCTGCCATCCTCATCATTGGCTGTGGCTCTGAATTTTGTGGTTCATCATGTTTCCCATTGTTGATTTTCAGAAGTGGAATGCCAGTTCTTTTCCCCTGGTCTTTCTGTCTGGGAGCCCTCCTGAAATCTCTTCAGCATCACAGTAACCTCCAAGTGCTTGAGGTACATTGGCCAGGAGTTAAACCTGGGCCACCTGTATGGAAGGTGAGCATTTGACCACTGAACCACCAAACCAAACCTCTCTGTGCTGGAGTTGATTTAGACTCAGAGGGATACTGTAGGGCAGAGTACAACAGCTCGGGCAGGGTTTCTGAGACTGTAGCTCTCTATGGGGCTGGAGAGGCTCGTATCTCTCCTGCGGATTATCTGGTGGTTTCAAACTGCTGACCTTATGTAACCCATGGCACCACCAGGTCTCCTCAATGCCCTCAAAATCAGCAGCAGAGGAGCAGATAGCCTGCCTTTTAAACCATTCTTTCTGAAGTGATTCCCAAGTTTGGGATCCAACAAAATCATTTTGAATGGGTATTTTTTAAAACTGTGGGATCAGACCCTACACACAGAGTGCAAATCATTTGACCTGAGATGGGGCCTGGAAAGTTGGATTTTTAACAAAATCTAAGTGATGATCATGCAGCATTAAGGGCCACATGTAAGAAATACCTGTTTAAAAAGCCCCCTTTAAAGCCAGTGTTGTATGAAAACAAAAACCGCACAAAACATACAAAAACAAACAAACAAATGACATGCAATGCCCCCCCCCCCAAAAAAAAAACCAACAACCAACCACCACCCCTGCACTTAAAAAGCCTTTTGGTTTATTTGGAAACAAGAACACACATGAGTGTATACAGAACAGGTATTTTTAAAGAAAAGCCTTATGTATTTAACATCCTGGTGGGGACGTCCTGCCCAACTCAATAGTTTGGATGGCTACCAGAGTGAATTCTTGGCAAGGGTTATGAAGTTGCTGCCAAAATAATTCTTAGTGAAAGATATGAATTGAGAATTCCAATCAATGTGGGCACGGCATAATATCATCATTATCACCATCACCTCCTTACCTGCTGCCTAATCAGTTTTCTGAGAAAGAGGTTTCTTATCTCTCAAAAAGAAGTTCTATATTTAAAACACTCTGAATGCCCAAGTGGATTGCTGAGGATGACATTGGACTGAAATTTTCTTCCAACATATTTATCATGTGACCAGGGAACGTGATTCATAGGGGGGATTATTCTGAAAAAACTTAACTCACTCTTTTCTTAGCTTTCAGAATAAGTTTTTCTTCCTTCTTGTAAAAATAATTGTAATGGCACATCAATAAGATGTTTTCGTCTTTTTCTTTATTCAAATGGCCTTAACTGTATCAAGCCATTACTTAAAGTAATTATCATTTGGCTTTGGCTTTTGTTATTTTTGTTGTTTGGAACCCGGCAGAATGTTGCTAGAGAACAGTGCTGTTAGCACATGCTTAGATGTCATAAGCAATTTGCAATTGGCTGCTCCCCTAAAGGTTAATGGTTTGAACCCATCCACTTTGAACCCGGCCAGCCGCTCTACCAAAGACAGACCTCATGAACTGCTCCCATAAATAGCCCAACTGAGAACATCTTTGGGAGCAGGTCTGTTCTGTAACCTAGACATCACCGTGCATCCGAATGAGCGCAACAGCCATGTGTTGGCTTTTGTTTGGATTTTCTTTGATCCATTTTACCCATGTGTTACAACAAAGAACGTTACCGTCCATTTGAACAAAGAATCACATCGCACTAATGAAAGCTTTGCATGGTAGAAAGCGATTTCCTATAGGTTACATATAGAAGAATAACTCAGCATCTCCTTGCCATCGGGTCAATTCCAACTCATAGCCCTCCCATAGGACTGGGTAGAGCTGCTCCTGTGGGTTCTGACACTGACTCTTTACGGGGCGTAGCCGTAAAACCACTGGAAGCCGTCGTCTCATTGTGTGGCAAGAGCTCAATAGGCAACCTTGGTAAAATGATGTTAACGTCTAGTGTTAAGAATCAGGTTTACACTACATCTGGATCTCATGCCTAAAACTTACTCACGAAGGCTCCCAACGTTTTACTAACCTCATTTACAGTGGTTTTTGTGTGGGAATCCTGCTGTGACTCCCCTCCTGTGTTTCTAATACTCATCTCTGTGAATAGTATCATTTTGGTCTCTGTGATGGATTGAATTATGTCCGCCCCTCTCCAGATATATGTCCAATTGGCTGGGTCAGGAACCTCAGTGATTTGACTGTTATATAGTGGTAATATAGTCTGGCAGTTAAATAATGAGGTATGGTAATCATTCCCCCCTGGTGTGACCAACTTACCAGCTAAAAGGGCTGAGGGCGGGATGTAGCACTCTTACTCAGGTCTCAGCCCAGATCCAATGTTACTGGAATTTCCCTCGTGTGTGGCCGGCATCCCCTCGTACTTTATTTACGAAGGGATAAAGGGAGAGAGACACCAGCAGAGAAAGGGGGCCTTCATCCACCAACCTAACTGTCCTTCAGATGGAAACAGAAAGAGAAGGACAGCTGGCGTCTCTGGGTCTTTCCAACGTTGTTGAGATGTGGCCAGTAACAGATTCGAGGTCACCACCCTACAGCTCCATACAGCTCCACCTCCAGTTTCAGAGCCCTAGTGGCACAAAGATTAAGTACTCCACTGACAACTGAAAGGTTGCTGGTTTGAAGGGACACAGTGGTTCTGTGAGAGAAAGACTTTGTAATTGGTTCCGGAAGAGATTCTAGCTGAAAGCCCTAGGGAGCCGTTCTACTGTGTCACACGGGACTCTATGTGACTGGAACTGGATGGTGCATGGCTACCACTGTCAACTGCTCTGAAAATGATCACACCAGCAGGCCCTGGAGAGTATGGGAGAAAACAGTGGGACAAAATCCCAAATCATAAAGTAGACCAGACTTACTAATTGGATAGAGACTGATGGAACTCCAAAGACTATGGGCCTAGTCACCCTTCAGGCCTGGAACTGAATTCACCCTGTGTTAGAACGATCAACCACTGAAGATCAAAAGGGCAGCATTTTCCCCAAGGACAAAGAGCAGAAAGTTGGGAAAGGAGGGATGGGAACAGGTCGCACAGGGAGGATGTAGCTGAGTGATGACATATGGAGGGGATTGCAATGGATATGTTGAATCAGAATGTATACGATCTGTCGAAAGTGAAACTGATGATCTGCTCTGTCAATTGTCACTTAGCACACAATAGCCAAGTTAAAAATACGTGGACTTCACATCACCTAACAACCCCCATCTTCAATTTAAATGCAGACGCTTCCAAGGAAGTATTGTTACTGTCCAGCTTGGGTTATGTGCCTATTTCTTAGACCAAACTCTGTGGCTAGTGGGATCATGGCTCAGCCAACATCATGTGTGGTAGGAGTGTGTGTATGTATGCATGCATGTGTGGGTGCATGTCTTTGTGTGTGTGTGAAAAAGAAAGAGGGACAGAGAGATTCTGAGATTGGCAGTTGTATTGGTTCATGTCCTCCAAGCAGCAGATGCCAAACGGCATTAAGCATTCAAGGATTTATTAGGGGAAATGCCTGTGTGAAGGGAAATGCAGAGCTGGAAAAGGCGGGACGCCTTCAGACTATGACGCAATGTACTCTGATCCTAAATGAATGGAGGAAAGAGGCAGATGGAAAAGGGGGGTGGGAGTGCCCTAGATGACTATGCAAGTTGGACAAGGCTAACAATTAGTCCTGGAGCGAAAGCTGGCTAATGAAGGAGTCATGTGGCTTCCAGGAATGGATCTGCCTTAGGATCATCATCACCCGCAGGCACTTGTGAGAGCAGCCTGTGGGGCACACAGCTTCATTGCAAACGTGGAGATAGGTTTCAAAGTGCAGTAGCTGGGGCCCTGGGTCACTTTTGCTTTGAAGGAGGTCTTTGAAGGGGCACTCTCATGCTGTCCATTATTCCCTCCAGAGTCATGTTGCTGGGGTGCCCCTACCTCCACCCCCGAAAGGCGAGATCTATAGTTCTGGACAGATAAAATAATAATATTGAGTACACTGAGTATTATGGAATTCTTTTAACACGCCTCTCCAATCTAACTCTTCCTTTCCAGGCCTATGGCTGCTGACAATGCCCATGCTGTCATCCTTATATTCATAGCAATTCGTATCAGTCTATGCTTTATTCTCTTTCTTCAGCCAATCCTGTATTCCGCCTTATCATTTTTTTACCAAGTACTTCACTTGGTACATATCACTTCCTTGCTTAAAAAAGCCTACAAGCTCCTGAGAGATCTCTTTGCCTCAGTCTGGCGTGCAGAGGCCCTAACATGACTCTCACTGTTGCTCGGGGTGAAGCTCGTCATCTTTTCAGCGTTCCATGTTCATTCCTAACTCAAGTCTGTCTTAGAAGCAGAGCCTCTTTTGAGGTAAAGTCAACCAACTAAACAAGAACTCTTATAATGAAAATCAATGTCTCTCTACCTTAGCTTTTTAATCTTAGGGAGAGGAGGTGAGCTTTCTGGAGCTAAGGCAAAGTGTTAATAAGGAGAAGGAAGCTACATGTGTGTGAGTGAGAGAGACAGAGAGACAGCGAGAGAAAGAATCTAAGGTCTATAGGGGTCTGATCCCTGCAATAAAATCAGCATGTGATCTTTAGTATTAATTAATTAATTAATTAATTAATTAAAATCATTTTATTGGGGCTCATACAACTCTTATCACAATCCATACATACATCAATTGTGTAAAGCACACTTATACATTCGTTGCCCTCATCATTCTCAAAATTCGCTTTCCACTTGGGTTCCTGGAATCAGCTCCTCATTTTCCTTTTTCCCCTCCCCCTCGAATGCTTAATAATTTATAAATTATTATTTTATATTAGCTTACACTGCCTGGCATTTCCCTTCACCCACTTTTCTGTTGCCCATCCCTAAAGGAGGAGGTTATATGTAGATCCTTGTGATCAGTTTCCCCTTTCTACCCCCCCTTCTACCCCCCTTCCCTCCCAGTGTCGCCACTCTCACCGCTGGTCCTGAGGGGTTCATCTATCCTGGATCCCCTATGTTTCCAGTTCCCATCTGTACCACTGTGCATCCTCTGGTCTAACCAGGTTTGCAAGGTAGAATTGGGATCATGATAGCTGGGGGGAGGAAGCGTTTAAGAACTAGAGGAAGGTTGTGAATTGTATTGCTACACTGAACCCTGGGTGACTCATCTCCTCCCCACTACCCCTCTGCAAGGGATGTCCAGTTGTCTACAGATGGGCATTGGGTCCCCATCACGCGCTCCCCTCATTCACGATGATATGA
>NW_022111324.1:56386184-56400494 GCF_000313985.2 Echinops telfairi
GTGTCTGCTACCTGATCCCTTCAACACCTCGTGTTCACACAGGCTTGTGTGCTTCTTCTCTGTGGGCTTTGTTGCTTCCAAGCTAGATGGCTGCTTATTTGCCTTCAAGCCTTTAAGACCCCAGACGCTCTATCTTTTGATAGCCGGGCAAATAAAATTTCATTGTGTTTTCTATGGACAATTCCTATACAAATTGTTCAGTGACATTAGTTACATTTCCATAAAGATTAACCTTCTCTGTAATTGTGATCTGTGTATGTGGCTTCCTGTACACTAGTTTCCCATCCCTCTTTGCCTCATGTTTGCATCAGCACAATCGTTGACTTTTTGGTCTCATGCCCAGTGCCATTGACAGGGGCTCTACCAGGCAGATTAGATGATTAGAAGGTTTTAACACAGTGTTACATTCAAGGGTAATAGCCTTTATTTTAAGTGCCATTCCATTATTTCACTAAAAGATGACCTCAGAGGATAGTTCTGGCTCAACGTTGAAAGAGTGCAATAGTTTCAGGGAGTCCTCTAGTCTCAACTGGTAAATTTAAATTCCATAAGGATTTGAGCTCGGTGCTAGGTTCCTCCCCCCTGCCCCCTATTATATCAGGTGCCATCTATTGTTGCCTTGATCAGAATTGTCAGCTGGGTACCATTAAGTCCCCCTAGTCTCAGGGGTAGATAAAGCCATGTTTCTTGTGGGCTATTTGCTCTGTAAATGATTTTTGTCCTATCTTTAGGATATTGAGACCAACTGGCTGACTGTGGGAGAGGGAAGGATGGAGAGAGTAGCTGCAGGCACCAGAAAGGGTTTTGCAGCGAGAAGAAAGCCCACTATAAAATTCCATCATCTTTGAATGTGCCAATGCAGGGTGGTGAAAACCATCCAGAGAGGACTAGGCAAAAGAGATGGCAGCTTCCAAAATCTGTCATGCATGTGATGTTTTTGTTCACTAGGCCTGCTAGCATAAGTGTAGAATTAGAGTTCATATGTACGGAGTATGTTTAAAACATGTGTTTTTTTGTGGTAAAAATGTCATTATTTTATATGCTAAGGATGTTACCTATTTATTGCTTATGGAAGCCAGCTGGTTTTAACTGATAGTCACACTTAAGGGTAAGAGCTTTCATTTTTGGGGCCAATCTTTTATTTTACTAAAACGTGACCTCAGAGGATAGTTTGGGTTCAAGGTTTACATAGTGTCTCTTAGTGAATGAAATAATAGGTAACATCATGGTAAATGGATAAAAGGTTGAAGTTGCTAAGGATTTTGTCTTGATTGGATCCACGACCAATACTCCTAGAAGCAGCAATCAAGAGATTGCAATACATATTGTATTGGGGAAATCAATGCACAGGACCTCTTTAAAGCTTTGAAAATCAAGGAGGCTACTTTGAGGACTAAGGTGCACCTGATTCAAGCCATGGTATTTTCAGTCACCTTTTACGTCTGTGGATGCTGGACACAACATAAGAATGAAGAAGAATCAATGCATTTGAATTTCGGGGCTGGCAAAGAAGACGGAAAGTCCCCTGGATGGCCAACAGAACAAACACATCTGTTTTGGAAGAAGCACAACCAGATTGCTCCTTAGAGGCAAGGATGGGGTGACTTGGTCTCACCTACTGTGGACATGTTGTCAAGAGAAACCAGTCCCTGGCGGACATTAAACTTGGTCAAGCAGGGGACAGTGAAAAAGAGGACAACCTTCGACAAGATGGACTGACGCAGCGGCTGCGTGGTGGGTTCAGGCATAAGGGCAGTTGAGGGTGGCACCGTGAGCAGTGCTTTACTCTGCTGTACGAGGGGTTGGAATGGACTTGCAGGCACCTACTGTGTCAGGCTGGGGTGACTAGAGAAACAAATCCAATGACACGCATATGTGTGTAAGAGAGAGCTTTATATCAAGAAGCAATTGCATATCACGAAAACATCCCAGCCTAGTCCTGAAGTCCGATACTAGTCCACAAATCCTTCTTCAGACTCACGCAACCACATGCAGTGATGCAGCGTGCAGGAAGGTCACAGGCTGGTGGGTGCAGAGATGTGTGGATTCGATGGCGGTGGAAGCATCTCCAGGGCGGGCGCAGGTCTCAGCGTGGCTCATCACAGGAAGGTGAAGGCAGAGAGAGAGAGGGTGGGTGGGGGAGGTTCCCAGGACCCTCCTTATGAGAAGGTCCTGTCTACAAGGAAGCACCATCAGGCTGTGGCTTGATTGACAGGCCAGATGCCACCCCCACACTTTTATTTTTTTCTTACACTGTCATCCTTTTCTTTCTTTTTTTTTTAACTATTTATTTATTTTTTTTACATTTTATTAGGGGCTCATACAACTGTTATCCCAATCCATACACACATCAATTGTGTAAAGCGCATTTGTACATCGTTTCTCAAAACATTTTCTCTCCACTTAAACCCCCGACATTAGGTCCTCATTTTTCCCCTCCCTCCCCGCTCCCCTCTCCCACATGAGCCCTTGATAGTTTATAAATGGGTATTTTGTCATATCTTGCCCTGTCCGACGTCTCCCTTCATCCACTTTTCGGTTGTCTGTCCCCCAGGGAGGAGGTCACACACAGTTCCATGTAATCGGTTCCCTCTTTCCTACCCATTCTCCCTTTACCCTCCCTGTTTTGCCACTCACACCACTGGTCCTATAGGGCTCACCCGTCCTGGATTCCCTGTATTTTCAGTTCATATCTGTACCCGTGTACATCCTCTGGTCTAGCCAGACTTACTAGATTGAATTCGAGTCATGGTAGTGGGAGCGGGGAGGAAACATTTAGGAACTAGAGGAAAGTTGTATTTCTCATCATTGTTACATCGCACCCTGACTGGCTCATCTCCTCCCCGAGACCCCTCTGCAAGGGGATCTCCAGTGGCCTACTACTGGGCTTTGGATCTCCACTCCGCACTCCCCCCATCATTCACTATGGTAAGATTTTTTGTTCTGATGATGCCTTACACCTGATCCCTTCGACACCTCGTGGTTGCATAGCCACCCCCACACTTTTATATCTTCAAGTTACACAAAATTATGTAACTACCACACTAATCAACAACAAAACCATGTGATCCCTTTCAGAGCAGTCAGTAGTGGTAGCTGAGCACCATCTAGTGCTTCTGGTTATGGAAGTTGAAGTTTTGGTGGTCCATTAATTCATTGGACTAATGGTTTCCACGGGTCTTCAATTTTCTTCGTTCTTTGCTCAAGACCTGGAGAGATCAGCCGTTATCCCTGATATGACCACTCACCAACTTGTAAGCATCCATTGTTATCAAAGGAGGACCTAGAACACTGACTCCGTGAACCGTTAGAGCAGGCTGTAATTGTAGATACTTATTAATTATCACAAAGAAAGAGGCAGCCCCACGCTTCTCTACCCTGGTAAGAAAATACCTGGAATGCATTGAGCAGCGAAGTATCTAATGATATTCTATGAGAATGGACTAAAGAGCTGGTCATGTTTATTGTGAAAGAGAAATGACTCAGGGACCCCATGATACTTATTTTCAAAGCTTTGAAAGGCTGCCATCTGAAAAATTATTAGGCTTGTTCAGTATGATCTCAAGGCTTAGAGCCAAAAGTAATGTACAGCAGCTACACAGAAATGGATCTAGGCTTAAAAGTCCTGATACCCAAATTATTGTTACTAACCTACCTTCACGGGGGTTTGTTAGTAGCTGCCGTCAAGGCAGTTGCGACTCATGGCAACACTGTGCAACGGAACTGAACTGCCGCCCGGCTCCGTTTTCAGTCAAACAACTTACAGTACTAGACGGTGAACAGTAACACTCAGCAGGTATGACTTCTTACAATAATCAACTATGTGAGATCAAGGGGGCAACATGAGCCCTAGGACCAAGTTCAGAAGTCAGGAAGGGTTAGGAGAGAAGGAGGAAAAGAAGTGGGCAACACCAGGAGTGGTGGGCTAACTGGTATTACCCTATGGGGACTGCAATCAATGAGCTGAAACAAAATGTGTATGAATTGTTGAAGAGAAAACTGATTTGCTCTGTAAACCTTCACTCCATTAAGAATAAAATTTAAAAAAAACTTTAAAACTCATTAATAATTTTGCTTGACACCTTCGCCAAGCAAATTTAACGTATTTTCAATTAAACCTCCAAGCCTTCTCCACTGATGATGTTCCTGGCCTAGGTCTTCGCTATTTAGTTCTCATTAATTTATCGAGGACGCCTCATTAATTAAGTAATTTTAATGAATGCGGAGCCACTCTGGTTCATGGTTCTGGGTGTGGGGAAGCATGTACCAGTACCTATATCCTCTCCCATGGTTGGCCGTCCAGGGAAGTTGAAGCTGGCAGGGATCCAGGGTTCAGACCAAGGGGAAAGTAAGTGAGGTGCCTAAGGTGTAGAATATAAAGAAGCAGTCACCCTCAGATTCATGCAAGCATAGCAAACATTGTGCATCATGTGGACAGAGTTCCTGTCCAGTCCCCTCTCTATTGCTTTGGATAAACTAAGAACATAAATCAGGTAGGTTGGTTCAGGCATTATAACTACAAATCAAAGTTTGAGAGTTATTACCCCTGTATTTTTCACAAGAGATCTCATAAGCTTCTATCATTATTTAATACACAGCAGGAAAAATGACATTAATTATATGGTATATAGTTGGTGTCTTAGGCAGGGTTCTCTAGAGGAAATTCAGAGTATAAGACTAAGGCTTTTCCAAGGATTTCCCATGACAGCATTGTAAAGAGAGACACACAGAGAGGGAATTCTACAAATATAACTTTTTATCCTGCTTATCTTCAGGCATCTCCTTTGGTCTGTGGTGCCTTGATATTATTGTCTAATTTTATTTCCCTTTAAAGCCATCACCTGAATCTATATTCTCTGACCTGCAGAGGTAGAGTTTAGAACATTAGATAAATTCTTCACGTCCAGCACCAATAGAAAAGCCTACATATAGGTAGACAACTTGGAGAAAATTAAGAATTTCAACTCTAATTATATAATGAAACCTCAGGCACACAGGAGGGTAAATCAAAAGGGAATAGGCTCTCATGAAGGAGACAAAGATGTGGGTGCTTAGCAAAGTGTGGTGAAAAAATTAGATGACGCCTGGCTATCAGGAAGAATAGTATCTAGGGTCTTAAAGGCCTATTTTCTGGTTTGCGGAAGGCTATGGATGACCATGGAACCCCAAAATACATTTGCAGAGTCTACACAGGAAATAAGCTTCAGATGATTTCCCTTTAACTATGATTGAGGGTGGGAATAACCTGGTTACCAGACAGAGTATTGGAGAAATGACTATAGAGGATTAAAATGATAAATCTGACTTGAACGGTTAAAACCACATCACCTGATCTCCTTCTGATACACTTTGTACTTGATCTGGTTTTTAATATTTTCTGGGGTTTGTGTGTGTGTGTCTGGGCGGTGGGGAGGGTTTTCTCTGTTGGATGTTGTCATTGGTGGCAGCCTTCTTTACTCTGTTATGTGTTTTTCTATGTTTTTCAGTTTATGGAAACCAGAATAGGCGAATCTATAGAGGATAACTAGAATAAGGATTCCTGGGGGGGCGGGGTACATAACAGGGGTGGGGGCAGTAAGGAGGAGTGGATATCAAGGAATTTAAGAAGGAAGAAAATGTTTTGAAACTGATTGAGGTTGTGATTGTACAACAAATGGTGTGTGTGTGTAAGAAAAATGAATGGCCAAACCTATCCAGCAAAAGAGAATAGTTCACCATTTAAAAAACGAAGAGAACACAGGTCAAAGTGAGTTGACTGATTACCAGCTCCCTTGGGTTGGGTTACTGTCAAGGTCAAAGCCATTTATTGGAGGAACTCCCTACTTATCCTCAAAGGAAAAAGAACATGAAGATAAAGGAAATAGGCTTTTAAATGTTGAATTCAGAGTCTATGGCTCATTCAATTATGGACTTTTTAAACTCTCAAAAAACATATAAATGCAAAATATTATGAGAAGTTTTTACCTTTGGTTGAGGGAGAATGGAGGGAAGGTGGCATTTGAATCTGTTTTCAGATTTTAGTGATATATTTTTTATTTTAAATGCTGCTGTTGCTCAAAAAAAATCCAAACACTGATAGAGTTGATTCTGATTCATAGCAAGCCCATAGGACAGAGTATGATTGCTCCTATGAGTTTCTGAGACTGTAAATCTCTATAGGATTAGAAAGCCTCATCTTTCTCCCTCAGAGCACCTGGTGACTTCGAAGTGCTGACCTTGAAATTAGTTGCTTACAGTGTCACCCACTATACCACCAGAGCTAGTTTTGGAAAATTCGAAGGCCACAAAGAGAATATAAAGTACAATCCCAATCCATGTTACAGGTCCCAGAAAACAGTTAACAATTTGGTATGTACCCTTTGAGCACCACTGTGCTCTATAAATGCATTATTGCAAGTGATAAATGTATTATGACTCATACTGGGGAGCATATTATGTGAACTGACCTGTGAGCTATAGACCTTGTGACCTCAAGACTAAGAATTCGGGATTTCAAGTCAGAGGGGTGGGGTTTGAATCATCATGCAGCTTGGCACTCCAGTTTCCTTGTTTGCAATACTGGTCGAATAACAGAATACACCCTACAGAGAATTGTTACAAAAAATAAATGCGGGGTTGAAAATAAAGTGCTTAGTAGAGAGCCCTCAAATGCTAGATTAAAAAAAAAATCTTGACCCAGCATGGACAACTGGTGTGGTTACTAGTGTTGCCTTAACCCAGACTCAAGAGGGTGGCTTAAAGGACAGGAAGTCAGTGTGCCATTGCTCAGGAAGCTAGAAGTCCATTCCGGGCACCTGCTCCAGGACAGGTTCGCCTTTATTGGCAATCCTGGGAGCTCCTTTGCATTCCTTGGCGTCTGTCTTCCCCTGCACCACATGTGTGTCTTTCAGTGTCTGTTCTGCTATTTTTGAACAACTCTCAGAAGTAATTCGGTTCGGGATCCCTGGGCCCCTTTCTTTAGTGTGAGGTTACTAATCTAGCAACAGAAAACTCCCATTCCCAAATCAGGTCTAAGTTAACCAATTACTGTTGGGTTGATTCTGACCTGAGGCAACCATCTATGTCAGCACAGAACGGTTTTCCACACATTTTCTTTTTGTTTCTCCACATACTTTCTTTTTAAAAAAAACATTTTATTGGTGGCTGGTTCAACTCTTATCACAATCCATCCATCCATCCATTGTGTCAAGCACATTTGTACATTTGTTCCCATCATCCTCAAAACATTTGCTTTCTACTTGAGCCCTTGGTAACAGCTCCGCACTTTTGTCCCCTCCCTGTCCCACTCTCCCTCCCTTTTGAACCCTTGATAATTTATAAATTATTATTATTTTTCATGTCTTACACTGTCCGATGTCTCCCTTCACCCACTTTTCTGTTGTTTTGTCCCCCAGGGAGGGGGTTATATGTAGATCCTTGTGATCGGTTCCCTTTTTCTCCCCCACCTTCCCCTTCCCCTCCTGGAATCACTACTCTCATTGTTGGTCCTGAGGGGTTTAACTGTCCTGGATTCCCTGTGTTTCCAGCTCCTGTCTGTACCAATGTACATGCTCTGGTCTCCACACATTTTCAGTGTCTGACTTTTCAGATGTAGATTGCTAGATCTTTCCTTTGGTGGCTCTGCGTGGACTTGAACCTCTGTTTAGCAGCTGTGTGAATTAACGAGTGACTGGGATCTTTCTTGATAATGCTTATGCACAGAGTTTTGAGTGCTGATGAAGCCCAATTTCCCTCGTTTTTCTTCTAGCGTTTGTGCCTTTGCTGTCATGTCTAAGAATCCATTGCCAAATACAATGTCATGAGATTGCCTCTCTCTCTACTTTATCATATTTAGGTTGGTGATCCATTTTGACTTATTTTTTTTAATACTGTGTGAAATGTAGACTAATTCCTATTTTTCTCCTTGTAGGTAGAAAATGTGTAAGTTTAGACAACCTCTCTTAACTATGGGTTATTAAAGAAGAGAAATTAACTCAGGTACACTATGATTTCCTACTACTTCCTTTCCATGCTCCTTCTAAACTTACATATTTTTTTCTGTAGTTCATTTTAATCACCTTAAAAACATTTTAAACTTCCAGCTGACTCCGATGGTGACTTTGACACTACCAAATTCCATAACATTTACAATCTGTTCTGAACAGTATACTGTCTTTTTACTCTTTTTGTAAAGACACCAGGCATAATTGATTAGTGCTCATCCTACTCCAGCATGATCTCATGCTAATTTAAACAACATCTTTAAAGACTATTTCCAACCCAGCTCACATTCCCAGATACTGGTATTTCAGGCTTAAACATATCTTTTTAGGAGACCTAACCCTCTAGGTAGGCAAAAATAGTTGGAAATTTTTATATTAGGGAAAACATAAGATGGAAGTTAACAGTAAAACATTCCAGTCTAGATAAGCAGTCTTTATCCATTTTTAGTTTCTCTCTCACTATCATCGATCACTATTGTTGTGGTGATGTCTATTGTGTCCCTTGGTGACAGCAGGAGGTTGGTTCCAGGACCATTCTCCCCAATACCCAAATCTGAGATAACTCAAAGTCCCTTATATCCAATGAGGTTGAATTATGTGTGACCTCACACCCCTCCTGTACAATTTAACTTACTTCTTTGTTGTTGTTCGATGTTGTTAGGTGAGCTGGTCCCTAGTCATAGTGACCCCGTGGACAAAAGAACCAAATGCGGCCCGGTCCTATGCCATCCTCAAATCATGGGTCTGTTTGAACCCATCGTTACAACTCTACATTGCATATTGTACCCAATACAATGGCAATGCTATAGATGTAGCACTTTATGCTCCCTTTTAGCTATAAGGGATAGTTTTGACCACTTCATTGCTTTTTAGAAGCCTTTCTATCACAGATACAAAGGGTGTACACAGGGCAAGTATTAGACACAGGAACCATGAGGGGAATGATATTCTAGCAACACGTAGAGGAGAGAGTCCGAGGATTCGTGAAACGGCCGTACACTGCAGCGGGGCATGCCTGCTATCAGCTTATTCATGGGAGTCAAGCACAATGTGGCAAATGGCAAGTTTTGCTTTTTTGGAGTTTTCTGGAATTAAAAACAACAACAACAACAAAATCCCCAATAGCTTTCCATCTGGGGGTAGTTCAACCCGCAGGTGGGGAACCTGCAGCTACAGAGGGCTGACTGAATATAAAAGTTTTAGAACCGCTAGTATTAACGATCTATGCTACTTAAGCCTTGGCCACTTATTTATTCACTCACCAAACATGTATTGACCCACTATGTTGCACAGGGAATTCTGTTTCACAGTGTGTTTGGCGAGTGCACGCGGTAAAAGCCCTTGCTACCATCACGGAATTTTTGGTCTAAGTGCAGAACCACCACTTACCGTTACGGAAACTAAGGCTATTTTTTTCTCCCAGCAGACGATGATTTTCTTATCTAACTCAGAGTATCCATTTTTCACGTGTAGAATTCAATTTCCTTCCTGTCTAGATATGTGATAGAGGCTTTCTACAAGTTGCTTCCTGCCTCCACAGGGCTACACATACCGGCGGGTGACATGCTCTTGCTATTTAGAAGGTTCATGGCATACTTTTGAACCTTTGAATAAATGTCATTATATAACTGTCACTTGCCATTATCACAGAAGCATCCAGCGGTGAAAAAGCATTTTAAGTATAGTCTAGTATTCTCACCTCAAATAAAATCGTACCCTTCTTTGTTGTGCATAAGAACGTTTAGCTACCGTTACTTGTATCCCATGTGCTTGGTGAGCACTTTGAGTTAAACTGGCCTGTATGTTCAGAGCTGTTCTACCTCTAGAGCTTTAATTGGTGGAAAGGAAAACTACCATTTGGTCTAAGCAAATAGAAACAATTCTAAAACATTCCATGTTTAGTTTTTCTTCTTTAACTCTTACTGTGATGCCTGTAGTAGGGTAAGTGACAAGACTAGAGGAAATACTTATTAGAGAGGGAACGAAAAAGAACACATCATTCTAATTCCATTCGTTTTTATGTCCTGTCCTGGTGGTGTAGTGGGTTCCCGATTGGGCTGCTAACTACAAGGTTGGTGGTTCAAACCCATTAGCTGCTTCAGAGGAGAATGATGAGGTTTTCGATTCCTGTAAAGATTTACAGCCTTGGGAACCTACATGGGCAGTCCTACTCTCTGGATATCATAATTTAACAACTACCAAAATTTCCAAAATTGTCATTCATAAATTTCCCAAATTGGGAGCATAATAAACTTCCATGTCAATATATGCTACATATAGAAATTGCTATATACTATATATTGCTGTACAGTAATATTTTTCATCCCTTTGGTGACTGGTCTGTCTCACTTGAGTACTCAAACCAAACCCACTGCCACTGACCTGATACTGACTCACAGTGGCCCTATGGACTGTTCTCTGGGGTTTCTGAGGCTGTAAGTCTTTACGGAAGCAAAGCGGACTGATTCATCTTTTTCCCATGGAGCAGATGGTGGGTTTGAATTGCCAAATTTTAGATAGCAGTCCAGTGCGTAACTAGCTTAGATTACATAAAGGAAGGTTCCAACTTTAGAAATGGGTTGTTTCTTAAAAGCACATTGGTGATTTTTGCAGGTTGGGTCATATTTTACCATCAGATGGTATGGCTATCATGTTGGTTAGTTAATTGTGTTTGGTACAACTCCTCATGTGAAATGACTTTTCATTTCTCCCTTGACTTTCTTCATTCTCCAAACGCTTTCTTTCTTTTCAAAGTTGACTTTCCTCACTGAGGTTTTGGGCAAAGCACTGCATAATTAAGCTCCATGTCTCTTCTGGAAAGTAAACTGTCCTTTGAAATAATACTTCTACCATTGACTGTGCCGAAACGGAAAATATAAAAACAGTTTACATCCGGAGCCTGGCCGAGTGCTGGCGACGCGGAGCTGCAGGATTGCTTCGAGATGGCAGGGGTGGAAGAAACCCTGAAACGACTGCAGAGCCAGAAGGGTGTGCAGGGGATCATCGTGGTGACCACGGAAGGCATTCCCTTCAAAAGCACCATGGACAACCCCAGCACCCCACAGTACGCCAACCTCATGCACACCTTCATCTTGAAGGCAAGGAGCACTGTGCGAGAAATCGACCCCCAGAATGACCTCACCTTCCTGCGAATTCGTTCCAAGAAAAATGAAATTATGTTTGCACCAGATAAAGACTATTTCCTGGTTGTGGTTCAGAATTGAACCGAATAAGCTACTCGGCTCCTTATGTTAGTCCTTAAATTAATCTTCCTGCACCCAAGCGTTAATCATGCCAATCCACTACAAATGGAGCCACACACTCGAGCCAATCCAGTGACCGAGGGAGAGCTGCTGCCTCGCCCACCCCACCTGTGGAAGGAACGCTCTGCTGCACCTGTGGCTGCTGAGGTCCCGCTGCTGGGCCTTCTTCCCGAGACCCCTCTCATGGCACCTGGGGATCGGAGCAAGCGCTGTGAGGAGCCCCCACCTGCTTCTTCCTGACCTTCAGTTCACCTGTTGCCCTTGGTAAAGTCTGTTTTTCTTTACCTAAAAGCTTGCTTATCCTGCTGTTGTGTTTTTAAATACTAGGGTACGAAGCCCTCACTCTTCCTGGGTAGCCTCTTGGTCTGTGACCGGCCGCTACCTCCTGGCCCATGGCCCCACACTCACTGAGCTTAGCCTGGTATATCATCGGTGGCCCTCCCACAAGCTCACACTCACTGCCCTCAATGCGATGCCTACTCATAGTGACCTTCTAGGACGTGGTAGAGCTGCCCGCTGCCCCGGGGGACTCTGAGGCTGAGTCTACGGGAACAGAAGGCCTTGTCTCTCTGTCCCCCAGGAGGCAGTTGATGGGTTCAGACTGCTGACGTCCACCACCAGAGTCCCTTTCATGTTATTTTCCACTCCCACCAATGCTTTGTTTTTTAAATCATTTTATTGGGGGCTCATACAATTCTTATCACAATCCATCCATCCATCCATTGTGTCAAGCACATTTGTAGCCCTCATCATTCTCAAACATTTGCCTTCTACTTGAGCCCTTAATATCGGCTCCTCATTCCCCCCCCCTCCCCTGATGAACCCTTCATAATTCATAAATTATTATTTTGTCCCCCCAAAATAGTTTACATTGTAGAGTCAGAGGAAAGGGTTCTACTTTTATTCCCCCCTCCCCCATCTCAGCCCCTAACTATCTCCACAATGCATGATCAGAAAACTATATATTTGGAAATGTTTTTTTTTTTACAAATAATTACTTAATAAAGAAGAATGAGGATTAAAACTCCACTGGCATATCAAAGTGTGTAGGCTAAAGATGATTTGGAGGGGAAGGTCAAGATTAGAAACAAACTGTCATTGTGTGGGATGTATGATTACAGTTTGGTAAGACATTACAATTGATTCTCCCCTAAATACTTAAATGAGAGAAAGATGGGCTTCCTCCTCCTAGAACAGTTAGTCTCTACCCTGCCCTATAGTGTCACTATGAGTCGGCATGGGCTCCATGCAGTGAGTTTGTTTTTTTGGTTGAAATATTAACATACTTCAAATCTAGTAGTATAGGAGAATTAACTCGATTATACAGGGCTGCTGAGCAAATCTAAAGCTGTATAAAACACTGTGAAGTGATTGTCATCCATATTCTCTAACACTAGTCCTGTAGACATTTTCCAGTTAGTATTTGGAGAACACAGTTAAAAAAAAAAAGGAAATCTTGGTAAGGATAATTCTTCATTCTAAATTTGCATGTATTTGAAGAAATAATCTGGGGCAAAATATCTTCAATATTAAGTAGCATTGACCTAAGTTTCTTGATTTGATAAGTTTGATGTTCATGTTCAACACACATACACACACACTGTATAATTGGTGATGATTATATGAAGTTTTTAAATTTGTTTTGCTTTCATACCAAATTCTTAGGAAAAGGTTGAACAGTTGGATTACTTAGTGCCAGCCAGAAACCACAAACCAGAACTGTGGTTTCAAGTTCAAAGAAATGTCTTGGGAGTTCAAGTTTCTCTTTTCAGGGAGGTTGCTTGGGGAAAATGTCCCTGGAAGTAGACAATATTTTAGGGTGGAATAATATCTCATCTGAACCTTCAATCGCATTCATTGTTTGTATTCAAACTGATTACACCACAGTGCCTAGCCCAACAGTTATTCGCTGAATTAAAAATGTTAAAAATTATTGTTTGCTTTACACAATTGATGTATGTATGGATTATGATAAGAGTTGTATGAGCCCCAATAAAATGATTTAAAAAAATTTTGTTTACTGAACATAAACTGTGACTGGGGGAGAGGTTACATAAAAACAGTGGCAGACAGACAGTTCCTGCTCTAGATTTTTAAGTCTAACCACACTTACATAAGTGCAAAATATTGTCTTCCTTGTGTCAGTCCCCAAGATAGCTGCTTTGCACTAGGAGTTAGCATTTTTCTCAGAAAGGATGAATCACTGAACTGATTGCTTTAGGTGTTTATCCTGTTAGTCCTTTAGGCCTTCAAAGTACCAAGTGACGTTGACTGGGTAAATGGTTGCTCGGTCCCAGGACCTCGGATAAAATCTAATTGGTCAATTACTGCTGTGTTCAGGGTTGGTCTGGGATGGTTTCTAGTGCTTTTAGGTTGGCAAATGTATGAAAACTTGCACGTTACATACTTTCCCCAGGCCATTTGTCAAAAGATGTCTGACCTCTACTTTTGTGTGATTTCAAATGTGTGCTGACAAAGTGTTAGTCAAATGCTAGTACTATGTTCCCAAGGAGGTCACCATGCGTGCCCTATCTGGAAGGTGTCCTAAGGAGAGAGAGAGATAGAGTGTGTGTGTGTGTGTGTGTGTGTGTGTGTGTGTCTAAGAGAGTTGATGTCCTCAGAATCCTTCTTTCCTATTTGTTCTTTGCCAACTAGCTGTCTCTCCTCCCTACAGCTGATTCAGAACAAAACAAAACAAAGCAAAGCAAAACAGACCTGCACAGACTGACTGATGGAATCGCTAAGCCCAAGGCGTGGTCGAAGACACTTGTCCATGGTCCTGAACGCATTCTCGTCCCACTACTCCTTCACCGGTTTGGGGGGATGCCGTAAGCTCCGGAGCAGACGCCCTCGGCGTGGTCCTGTCCCCCGGGAAGAAGCCCCAGGCCCACCCGGCCCGAGTCCCTCGCCGATGCCCGCTGCGGTTCGGACCGGTCTCGGGCGCGGGTGCGGGGCTCCCCGAACTGGGCACCTGTTTTGAATCCCGGCGCGAGGCGCGGTGGGGGCGGCGGGGTGGGGGCGGGGTGGCGTCACGTGCCGGCGGGCGGCCGCGGCGGCGACCCGGG
>NW_022111324.1:56401102-56411769 GCF_000313985.2 Echinops telfairi
CCGGTTGGGCTTCCCGGCCCCGACCCTCCCCGGGCCGTGCGCAGGCGGAGGCTGCCCGCGCCACCTCTCGTCCCCGCCCTGCCCGTGCGCTCGTGTCCGGCGGGGATCCCGAAATTTGGGCTGAGGTTCATTTCTTCCTCCGAGTGACTTTCCCCCCACTTCTCCAGATCGCCTTTTCCCGACGAAAGAGAAGTACCTCTCTTTGTGGAACAAACTTACCCACTTGGATTGCTGCGTATTTCTGTGAAGTGTTAACGGCCGTCACGTTCTCCTATTTTAAAAGTGGCTTGATAAAATTAATCAAATGCACGGTAGTTGGCACTAGCAGTGTCTTTTGTTCCGACAACCGGTCACTGGACGGAAGTGTCCATTTTTGCTTTAAGAAGGATATTGTGTAAACTCTTATCACACGACTGGGATTTTAAGTGAAGGACAGCGTGTACCACTCTTAGTCTTCTCTCAGGTTAACTGTGAAAACATTTTGTATAGTTTTTCTCTTTGTGTGTCTGTTCATTTACCTGTATCGATGTGCAGGGTACCTGTAGCTATTGCATCATTGGTCTACATCTTCTAGACTCCTAAAGTACAACTTTTCAAAGCGTGTCTTATATAGATGACCAGTCACGGATAGCAGTGAATCATCCACCACTATCGAGTGGATTCATCGCCACCCTGTAGGACGGAGTAGACCTGCCCCTGAGAGTTTCCGAGACGAGCTCTATGAGAGTAGAAAGCCTCGGCCGTTTCCCATGGAGCTGCCAGTGGTTTCGACCTTGCTGTTAGCAGCTCAGAGTGTAACCACCAGGCCTCCTGCATATGCCTTAGGGGGCTCCTTTTCACCCAATTCCGTGGGTTCCAGAATTGCTTTAGCTCTGTGTCTAAGTATCATAGAGGTTGCTGACGTCTAACTGCAAGGTCTACAGTTCAAAGCCATCAGCTGCTCCACGAAAGAATAAGACTTTCTATTCCGGTAAAGAGTTACAGCCCCAGAAACCCAGCTGGGCCGTGTTACTCTGCCTTATTGGGTCGCTGTGAGTCAGAATCAGCTCGATGACAGTGAGTTTGATTTGGGTTGAGTACTTACTATCTGCAGGATGCACATTTCTGACTGTGAAATAGCTACTGTTGCAGCGTGGGGTATCTCTGCTACTTGGACCTTGGATGGTCTTCTCCACAGCTGTTCCTGGACCTTCTTTTCCTCAGTGTGCTTTTAAGCCAAAGGCTAAAAAACAAGAAACCCAAATCCATGTGTTTACGTTTTATTCTCTATTTCCTCAACTAAACTGAATCCCTTTTGAAGTTGTAAAAAGGTTTATTCAGAAGGTGAGGAAAGAGAAGCCAAGTGGCATTGAGATGCTTTAATTGCTTAAGATATTGTCAGTCTCCCCTCTTCTTAATTGTTCCTTCGGATCCCAGGCAGTGAAATTTGATTTGATCCCTTTGCCATACCAACGGAAGACATTCTGCTTTGCATGCTACCTGTATGTTTAAAACCTTTTAAATCTGCATAGTCTAGAGTCTCTTCTGGGTTTGAGATGTTTTTGTAAATGTTTCCAGGTGTAGACAGTTGATGAAGATTCTATAATAAAGATCAGGACAGGAATTCGATCCTTTTTAGTATGGCAAAGACATAATTAGCATTTCAGATAAAGATGCTAGAGCAAGTGAATCTTTGTGTTATCACAGGCTAAAGCAGATTCTTGGTTCTATAGTATATCACTGCTTGTGCTATAATATGCCATCACCATGTCATATTACCAAGTAAACGGAGCTCTGGATGAGGACTTTGTTCCTAGGGACACTTTAGAAGGGCCAAGAGGACAACTCATTCAACATTCATCCCAATGAAGTGTTCTTAACACAACTGATGCAATTACCTGTTAATTCAGTAGACCTTTATTGAGCACCTACTCCACCCAATGTTCTCTGCTAGGCTTTTCAGAGCCGTAGAGATGAGTCAGACCATATTTCTGCCTTCAAAGGGCAGGTAATTTAAACTTGCCATGACAATACATGTAGTGCGACTTTCAAGAGATGGGTGGATCATTCTGCCTCTATAAAAACATTCAATGATACTGAGTTTGGCAGATGTTACCCCCCACCCCCCACCCCAGTAGCAGTAATTCTTGTCATTCATAAAGTCTATGTGATTTAGCCCCAAATCTGCTACTATTCAGTGACTTCTCACTAGCTACCCACCCCAGTTCTGCTTTCTGGAACAACACATTCCCACTGCCATCAAGTTGATTCTGACGCACGGTGACCATGTAAACAGAGGGAACTGTCTCATTAGGTTTCCAGGTCTGTAAATCACTGTAAGAGCAGAAAGCCTCAGCTTTCTCCTGAAGAACAACTTGTGGATTCGAACCCCAGGGCTTGCGTCGTGCAGCCTGGCATGTAAGCCACTACCCAACCCGACTCCTTGGAAAAGTAAAATGATGAGAAGCTCATCATTCCCTTCTACATGAAAGTCCTCTTGTTAGAAGACGACTCTTGAATTTTCTCCTTTCTTGATACAGCATCCAGTTCTCTCTGGATGATCTGTAGGTGCATGTTTTAAAATTTGGAATTAATTGTGTGCATTTTATTCAGATGTGCTCTTGAGTAATCCACATTAAAGCTGTTATAACATTCAGTTGACTTGAATCTTCATGTAGCCAAATATTAGAATGTTAGAAAGGAGTCCCTGGGTGGAACAAATGGTCCACCCAAAGGTGCCTTGCAAAATTAGCCATCAAAAGCCCTGCAGAGCACATTTCTACTCTGACCCAGGATGAATCAGAATCTATTCCCTGATAGCTAACCACAATACTAGCATAGCCTTTTTGGAGCCTGTGTGTTGATTTAGGGAGAAGTCATCAACACCACGTCTCTTTATCCTGGACCACTCACTAGTCCTGGGTGTGTTTGCAATACCTCGCTGAGCTAACCAGTGTTTTGAATTGAATAGGGCACTTATTTCTGTTAAGCATGCTCTTCTTTACTCGCTCTAGCCCAATACTTTAGTCTTTGACTCTGGACTTTAACTAGTAATGGTTACTTTTTATCATTTTGCTCCTCTGTGACAAAACCTGTTTTACAATACTAAGTAACTTCTACAAAGTAATTGTTCATTTCCTCCTCTATCAGTTGGACATATGTCTGTTCATTAGGATTTTAGACCAATGTGAGATGATTGTGCAACCACACTGACTTTAGAGGATTTCAATCAGAGGTGAAAAAAAGTAAATAAAGGTGTGATATCCTAATGTATTTTGAAAATTAATATAGTCTTCAAGTCTTCTTTTTGGATTCTGAGAAGTACTGGGAAACCAGGTTGGCAATCAGTGTTCTAGGGTAGCCTGTCAATATGTGGAATTGTTCCCTAGTATATTAACTCTTGTAGGGCTTGCTGTTTGCTCTTTTTTGGGGGGTAGGGTAGGGAGAAGGGGTTTCTAGCCCTCTCTTGATTATATACCAGTGTTCTCAATGTTCTATTTGTCTATCTAATTTTATGTTTTTCATGTTCCCGTTCTTGGCTCTTTTCACATCCTCTGTGAAAACTCCTGTAATTGCTCGCATCAAACAATTCTGTAATCACATTTCTAAATCATTTTCCCCAGCCAGAATATAAACTCGGTCTGAATGTAACTTCGTGGAGATAATGCCTTATTCATTTCATACCTCTTAGATTGTGTGCAGTGCCTAAAGATAGTGTGCACTCAGCACATGTTTCTGGAACTATTATGGAATCCTACACATTCAGCTTCACGGATTGCTTCCTTCGCTTGGCTTCACCATACATCGGTGCCTAGATACCTGTATCTAACACAGACTTTTCTTGATTTATATTTACAAATACTGTCTGAATAGCTTCTCTTGGATGCCCTGCAGCAATCCACGAGATGTTCAGCTTGAACCGGTTAGAGGGCCTAAACTGAAGTTGTTAGCCATAGCCCTCCACCCTCCCACCTCCTTTAGCAAATTCATGTGAATGACATTTTAACTAATCATATATCCAAGCTTGAAATTGGAAACCAGCCGTGCTTTCTAACACCTCCCTTCCCACACATACTCTTGATCACTAAATGCTAATCAAGTACATATGCCAAATTAATGATTCTCATAGCTTTAGTTTATGCCCTTCTCTCCCATTAAGACACTAGATGAGTTTCCTAACCAGTGTGAATTGCAGTCAGGTTTTCTTCCAGGCCATTTCCCAAACTATTGCTAATTATTTTTCCAGGATGCAAATAGGAATGATTTAAAACCTCAAGGAAAAGCTAGTGCTCAGTCATCTGGCCCTGACTTTCCTCCTGCTAAGGAAAGGAAAAATGCAAAATGTTTTGCTGAAGTAAGGATAGTTACCACTGTTGTTAATTTGCTGTGTCAGCATTAATTACTGCACTTAACTTCTCTGGATGGCCATTTAAAAAATTATGAAAGATTTAACTGGAAAGAATCTACATATGTTTGGGGCAGGGGTGGAGGGTGGGAGAGGCTTCAAAACGTCCTTGGAAAAACTCCATGATCTTTTAATACCATTTTCCCTTGAACTCTCTGAAGCCCATAGTTCTTTTAAATTTGTAGACTTTGTTAGGGATAAATGAAGATGCACGACAAATACAGTCTGCCCAGTCTTCCTTACGGACATGGGAAGTCTACCCAGTCTTCCGTACGGACATGGACAGTTTGCCCGGTCTTCCTTACGGACATGGACAGTCTATCCGGTCTGCCCTACGGACATGGACAGTATGCCCAGTCTTCCTTACGGACATGGACAGTCTGCCCAGTCTTCCTTACGGACATGGACAGTCTGCCCAGTCTTCCTTACGGACATGGACAGTCTGCCCGGTCTTCCTTACGGACATGGACAGTCTGCCCGGTCTTCCTTACGGACATGGACAGTCTGCCCGGTCTTCCTTACGGACATGGACAGTATGCCCAGCCTTCCTTACAGATATGGTTAGGCTCCAAAGACCAATGAGGAAATCTCCCTTATGCAGAAACACAGGCTGATCGCAGCGGATCACAAAATGAACGATGACTGCTACATCATGACATGATTGCCACATGACAACACTGCAGAGCCACCTGATGACATCACTATCTAACTGCCAGACCACTGAGAATTGCTGCCCCACCAAGTAGACCCATAACCTCAACCACCACAGCTAGCATTACTCTCACACTTTGGTGTCCCTTCCTGGCAGACATTCAGCATTAATGTGCAACCTTGTGCGATATTGTGGTAAATGTGCAATGCCAGAGCATGAGAGAGTTAATGAGTATGGTGTTGGTGTACATACAAAATATGCATAACCATTTTCCTCAAAGCCTTGAAGTGTTTTATTTGTAGTAGCTTATTCAATCTTCCGTTATCCCTGTAGGCACTTTCACTTTAGGTACCAATTGGCTAGGATGTGGAGGGGAAAGAATGCAGTCAGCTAATGGAAAATCAGATCATAAGAAAACTCTCTACTACTACATATGTATTCTGTATAAAAAGTGTAAGCCTTTTAAAGACAGTGATAATGCCAACAGTATTACTCACAAGTTGTATAAGCCAATATATCGTTCCCTCTGCTTTCTACCTTGACAGACACTGGAGCAGTCTACTATTGCTCTAGAATAAAACAAGGAATGCTTCTTCGTACCTCTATTTCTCTAGCTTCCCCTTTTGTTTCTACTTTCCGCTAGTGTTGGCATTATCACTGTCTTTAAAAGGCTTACACTTTTTATACAGAATACATATGTAGTAGTAGAGAGTTTTCTTATGATCTGATTTTCCATTAGCTGACTGCATTCTTTCCCCTCCACATCCTAGCCAATTGGTACCTAAAGTGAAAGTGCCTACAGGGATAACGGAAAATTGAATAAGCTACTACAAATAAAACACTTCAAGGCTTTGAGGAAAATGGTTATGCATATTTTGTATGTACACCAACACCATACTCATTCACTCTCTCATGCTCTGGCATTGCACATTTACCACAAAGCAAAGTAACTATGCTTAGGAATTTATTTTAAAAACAAATTTCTCACGGGGCACTATACACAGAAAAATGTTTTATTTTTATATTTAAAGATGGCATTACAATTGATGTTCACAATCATTCTGAGTCATCATGAGGCAGCAAATTCTAATGAAACTTTGTTACCAGTATTTTGAATTTACGAGTGCAATAATAGGAATTTTTTAAATGATCAATTGCAGTTGTCAAAATAGAAAAACGATTTCAATTAGCTAGGAAATGCAATTAAATATAACAATATTTGAGCTTATACCTTGTCATAGATTGAATTGTGTCCCTCCCAACTGTATGGCTGCTTGATTGAGCCATGGTTGTCAGTGATTTGGTACTTGTGTCATGATGTAAGCCGGCAAAGATGTCACGATGCAGTCATCTCCCTGAAGTGATCTGCCAATTGGTTGTGAAGGGATTAGGGTAGGTCTCAGCCCTGAGCCAATGCCAGGAGAATTTTCCTGCGGTGTGGTCTGCTTTACCTTGTAAGAGATAAAAGGAGAAAGAAGCCAGCAGAGAATTAGGGACCTGACTACCATTAAGAAAAAGAGCCAGGAGTAGAGCATTTCCTTTGGAGCCGGGGTCCTGGGACTGAACCTCCTAGATCCAGGGAACGATTCATGCCAAGATATATGGAGCTCTCCAAAGGAGGCTGTACCCACAGATGTTGACAGGAGACAAAGACCTTCTCCCAGAACTGATAGAAAGCCTTTCCCTAGAACTGGTGCCCTGAATTTGGACTAGCCAAACTGTAAGAGAATAAAATTGTGTGTTAAAGACATCTGCTTGTATTCCTGGTATAGCAGTACGAGAAAACTCAAAAGCCAACTTCATTACCATCGAGTCAATTCCAACTCATAGCCACTTCTGGGACAGGTAGAACTGCCCCCATGGGTTTCTGAGAGTGTCACGCTTCACACGAGTAGAAAGCCCCATCTTTCTCCTTCAGAATGGCTGGTGGTTTCCAATGGCTGACTTGTGAGTAGCAGCCTAGAGTGTAGCCATCACACCACCAGGGCCAAGACACACACATTGGTGGCTTTATTGTGATATATTAATGGACTACTAATAGTTAAACACACGTAACATACAAATAGACTTCAAAGTGGATTAAAATGTAGGAAAATAGATTCCATTTGTGAATAGTTCATTGAATTTTATAAGACAAAAGTACAGTTTTTAGAAAAAGATAGTGAGTAAATGCATAGGCAGTTATGTCTATCAAATGAAATCCTGTGGTTAGTTTGCTGTGCAAATTGCCAAGTGCTCTACGAGACATGGCTGTGAGAAGAAATGCGATGGGTTATTCTGTGTGATGCCAGCGTGATATGAAGCACACCCCTCAGCGTTTTGGCTGCTCCTGGATAGGAATATTATAGATGAAAGGAGGCGTAGAAAGGATTTTACATAGTCAGACTATTTTAACTCCCCAGTAATTGCATAGCAACCACAGACAGTAAAGGATGCCAATTTGGGAGGATGATCCTCCGAGGATTGAAGGCCTGAAGGTTTCTCGTTTTTTATTTATTTATTTTGTTCTTTAAGACAAATTCTAAAAAAAGGACAAGCAGTATGAGAGGATTCGTGTTTATTTTGGAATATCTACCACAGAGAGTGTTGAAAATTAATATTGTAGAGAGCAACATATTGTCCAAGTGTCTTCTCTGTTTCCAGCTCATGAACTTGATTTTTCTTTGAATTTTATATTTGTGAGAAATAGAGGAATTAATGTCTTTGGGGTGCTTACCATGTTCCTGACATCATGTGACCACATCCACTCTTGTTTTTTGATGGCTAGGCAATGCATGGTACCACCTCCCCCTCTAGGGGCTACTACTGCCCCAGGGCCCGAAGTCACCAGCAAAAGACCAGGTTCTGCTGGTGCCTGGACCAGGCACTGGACTGGACTCACAGGGAAGAGTCGAGTGAGATCAGCTTCTGCTGCGGGCCTTGGGCTCCCATAGCCTTCCTTTAAGGGATTCACTTCTCATGGTTGGTGCAGGGCATTGGCTCTACATCCACCTCCTGTGCCATCAACTGAGAGAGCCCTTTCCCTCTCCACTGGGAGCAGACATAGACGTGGTCTGTCCATGTGCCATTGGTGCTGTGCATGTGCAGAGAAAGTTACTGAGTGCACCAGATTTTGGGGGGGTGGGCAAGGAAGCTTCTCTGATATGGTGAAGCAGCTGGCAGAGGGAAGAGGACCCAATATTCATCCTCTTTATCAGAGAAGGTTCTGGGTCCAAGACCTCGGCTTAGTTGGCCCAATGGGCCAACATAGAGTGAGATGTCTTCCCACCAACTATAGTAGGTATCTCTTCTGCAAGGCATCTTTTTTACAATATGAACTTGGTTTCAGAATCCTTCGTAACACAACCTCCCACCTCCACTTCGGTAGCTACTACTAATATTCAGCAGAATTGGTGTAAGAGATGAAATTCATTTTCCATCTTGAGGTATCATATTCTTGTTACTAATTTATAAACGATTTTAGTTATATTTTTCCTTATCCCAAAGATTAAGTTACAAGTTTACAAAGACGATAGGAGATGATACTGCCTTTAGAACTGAGATCTTGCTCGATTGAGAGACCATGACCTTTCCACAACGCTTATTTTCAAGTAGAAACCAAAACTACAATCTTCCATGAATGGCTTAGGGAAAAAAATTGGGAAGGGTTTGCAGCATTCCTTGGAAGTAAAGTTTTGTGTTTATTATGTACAGTACATGCATCTAGGGGCCCTGCTGGCCGAGTGGGTTACATGCTGGGCTGCTGACAGCAAGGTCAGTGGTTCACCCGTTGGTTGCTTCTCAGGACAAAAATGACCTTGTCTGGTCCCATGATGACGTAGAGACCCGGAACCCTGAAGGGACAGTACTACTAGCCTGTGAGTAGGAATCAACTCAATGGCAGTGGGGTTTTGTGTTGTTGTTTTTTTTTGTCTATACATCTACGTGGGAATGAGCTAAGACAGATGTAAGCTAGGCATTAGAGGCTGTGGCTACTACAGCACTGTGTTTGTGGGGAGAGTCTTCAGGCAAATTAGGAAATCAGTGTTGCTAACTGCCCTATTTAATTGGCCCTATTTATGGTGACTTTCCTGGGAAAGGCCATCATGCTTGGTAGAGTGGGGAGGCGGCCAGAAAGAGGAAGGCCCTTAACAAGACGGAGCGACACAGTGGCTGCTGTGAGGGGCTCACACATAGGGACGACGGTGCGGCTGGCTCAGGACCTGACGGTGTTTCTTTCTGTTGTCACGGGGTCGCTGTGAGTTGAAAACAACTCGGTGGCACCTAACAACAATAACAACAACAACATAAAAATGAGCATCAACCTGCCAGGTCCTGTACCATCCACATAATCTGTTGAGGAATAGACAGTTGTGATCCTGAGGGTTTTCATTGGCTGCTGTTTTGAAGTAGCTTTCTGGCCTTTCTTCGCACTCCATCTTAGTCTGGAAACTGCTAGAAACGGTTCGTTGTTATGGTTTGAATTGTGTCTCCTTAAAGTATGTGTTGTCAAGCCTAACCTTTGCACGTGTGGCTATAATCCCATTTGGGAATGGGCTGTGTAATGTCAATGAGGTAGGATTAGTGAGGAGTGTGTCTTGAGTCCATCTTGTACAGCTATGAAAGGAGTTTATTAAGAAAGCAGAGGTGGAGAGAGGGGAGCCAAGCCACCTGGGGATCTCAGGAACCAGTAAATAGAAGTTTACTTCCTGCAGAGTACACTGCCCGCAGAGCGGACGCGGGCAGACGCCTCCCTCTAAAGCTGCAGCTTGAACGGAGACTTCTAGCACACTACCTACCGCGTGAAGAAATGCATTCGTTTTTGAAAGCCATCCAATGAGGATCTTTCTTTTAGAGCAGCATTAGATAACGAAGAGTTTGGTACTGGGATTGAGGTCGCTGCCTAACGATTAGATCAAATGTACAAGTAACTTTGAAATCAAGTAATGGGTAGAGGTTGGAGCGATTTAGTTGAGCTTCAATGCGAGGTCCTTTATTGTCTTGGCACTGTTGGTAGAATTAAGGGTCATCAACGATGATTCTGATGAAGGCTTACGGAGAACTGGGAGCTGTGATGAGAACATCGCTAGAAATGTGGATGCTAAATATGCTTTTGGTGAGGCTTTAAAGCAAAGTGATGAACATATGATTTAAAACTTTAGGGATGATGTGATGGGGTGAATGTGTTTTACATGTGGCAGGGACATGAATTTTGGAGGGTCAAGGGGTAGTTATCAATTGTCTGAATCCCCGCTTCCCCCCATTATGTAGGGTAAACCCTAATCTCGATGCCTATGGTTATAATCCCATTTGGGAATGGGTTAGCTTTGTCATGTTACTAGGTGGCATTAGTGTGCCTGTGTGACTAGTTGGGCTTGAACTGCAAGTTCAGCAGTTCAAAACCACCAGACACACCCACCGACTCAGTGCTGTAGAGTTACAGTCTTGGAAAACTACAAGGTTTTTAAGACCCCAGACGTTATATCTTTTGATAGCCGGGCATCATCAGCTTTCTTCACCACAGTTGCTTATTCACCCGCTTTGTCTTCCGTGGTTGTGTCAGGAAGGTGAGCATCATAGAATGCCAATTTAATAGAAGAAAGTATTCTTGCATTGAGGGAGTACTTGAGTGGAGGCCCAATGTCCTTCTGC